>NC_080633.1:62613287-62928013 GCF_027579445.1 Ammospiza nelsoni
TACAGTTCATAGGGACAGAGAGAAACATCTGATCCTCATTTTCTAGACACAGTAGTTGGGGAGCACTTGACTGAAGCCTTCTGTACATCCTGCTATACATCAGAGCAGAAGGGAATACAGAACACTTGTACAAGCCTCACTCCACACTCCTCAGCAGAACTAGCATGCTGAAAGAAGTAATACAACTACCTTCTACCATAGTCTAAATAGGGATCCAAGATCTCTTTTTACTGCCTTTTTTTTCCTCTCAATTGAGTTTAGTCTTAAGGAAAACAAGGATGACAACTTGAACAAGGGAACTAATGGGTGATCTCTGTCAAGAGAGAAGGAGCGTGTCAAAGACGTTCTCTAGTCAGGGAATTATCCAGTTCAGTTAATCCCAAACACAACTATTGATAGTTGGGGTGGAACCAACTCCAGGCACTTCTCAAAACCTCACTTCTGCATTTGTATTTCTCTATTTGAAAAAAAGCCCAAACATCTTCTCGGTAAAAAAACCCCAAACGGACATGGTTTTCGACACCCTCCCATAATTACAATCCAGTTGACAGAGAAAGAAATTACCTTTTGTGGGCCCTGACATTTTAAGTCCCCCTGAATTAGCACAGTACTGTTGCACAGAGCTTGGCAGCAAAGGTGTCCAGAAATATCTCAGCATTTTCCATCATCTGCTGAGTACCCTGAGTTTCTAAAGCAGCAACTTGCCCAGAAAGAGATGATCCAGAGGGGACCTCAAACTCAGGAAATCAATCTCACTTGTACTACTAGATGGTTAGTGAAAAAACACATGTGATTTATTAGATATTATTCATCTTGGTTCTGTAGAAAAAAAAAATTTGAACTAGTCAAAAGAAAATTTAAAACAAATATTTCAACGGGTTTTTGTTAAGACTCCTCGTTGGAAAAAAAAATTGTGCATCCACAAAAATTTACCATTTATTGCCTAAATTGCACAAATGGAGATGGGGACCCTTCAAGTGCCTCCTTCAAACTTGGTGTAAACACTAAGTCTCCTAACATGCATCTTGCAGTAAAAGCAAAAGGAGAAGAAACCCAGAAATCTGCACTAAGCATCTTACATTTTTTTGGTAACTGAAGCACAAATAAAACTATTACTCAATTCAGTGTAACTTGTTTTTGCAATCAGGAATTTGATTTTTTCAAGAATGACAGTCAAGAACAATAATACAGAAAATACACAGATTTTGAGACTCTTCAATAAAATTAACAGATCAAGAAATAAGAGAGATAATGTAAATTATCTAAAAAATAAGGGTCATGTAATCTAAAATTCACAGCTTATTTGAACTTTAGCATAAATATCAGAATTAAAGGGTGTTAATTTTTCTCTTTCCCATATAAGTAAGTCATATAAAGATACTATTCCACACAAAACATTTGATATAATATCAATAATCTTGGAACATGTTACATTGGATTTTATGCCACCTATTATCTTCCAAGCACAATCTCAATCCTTAACTTTTTATTTATTATTTGCTTGGATTTTTTTAAAAGCACCTTTCCTTCAGTGATTTTGCTCTTATGTTCCATACTGATAACCACAGTTTCAATGCCCTATTCCTCCCAATTTTTCAAATCTTATAAATTCATACATGTCAATGAGATTATCATCAACACATGCTTTTGTGTACTTGATAGGTAATGCAAAATAATTTTTTTTTCTTTTATTTTTAAGTTCATAAATATTGTTCATGGAAAACGCTTTTTCCGCTAAATTTCTCTCTAGGTCAAATCTAAGAACAAATTCAAGATATTTCCCAAATCTGATTCTTATTTTTACACCTCCTTTAACACATTTCCCTTTCAGGTCTCCAAAAAAAAATTCAACCTTGTCCTGAAAGGGCACAAGAGACACTTCAGTCAGACACTTTGACAAGATGTTTTCATTTTTGGTGACATTTAAGATGTCATACTGATGCCAGCAAAATAAATTGGTTTTATTATTAGGCAAGTAAAAGTTACCTGCTTCTGCTGATGAGCAGTAAAGGCAAAGACATAAGCATTTAGCTTTAAACACTCATGTTGTACAACACTTTAAAGAACAGACCACTAAACCACCCAGAACTATGAGTACATAAAAGCCCAGGCATTTCTCATACTGACATTCAGCAAGACAGTATTTTTGAAAAACAATGGATTCTCTAGTGCTTGTCTTGTTTTTCAAGTTTGGGGGGTTTTTTATGTGAAAATTTGGGACTAAAGACAACACAATATCAATTGTAAGTTTGACATAGGAGCTTATTTCTCAGTCTTTACTGTAATCTGAGAAATGAATAAAGTGGTTCTCAGTATTTTGTCCAGATTTCCCTTAGGACATACGAATATGGGCATAAGAGAAGGGACACAGATGAATGCTCTGCTCAACAGGGAGGAATTTATCTCCAACCTCAGAGAGCAAATGATGTCAGAATAACGGCTATATGAAACTGCAAACAACTTCAGAACAATCTCTTCTCAGACAGACTGCAAAATGCAGCTTGTTGTGTGATCCAAAACCACTTCTGCAAGGAAGCATTTGCCAAAGAGGCAGGCAGGAAGTCGCCTTACAATGCTCCATGCTAACCTGCAATCAGGTTCCAGGATGTTAAAGCTGTCTCATCTTCTGAATCAGCCTTCAAAATAATCGGGAATGTGGCATTGAAAGGATTGAGCTGAAAGTGCATGAAACTGGCAGATCATAGTTACACAAAGCAAAATAAAGCTTGGTGCCCCCTCCCAACTCTTAGCCTTTCCCCCACATAATTTAAGTTGGAAACTGAGGATGCTCTTAAAATTCTGGTGATCTTCCTTTTGGGTTAAGAGAGTCACAAAACTGCGCAGTGTGGGAAGCCACCTAGTGACGGAGAAGCACAAAAATGCCTGGAGCTGCCCAAAGTTTTAACGAGATGACGCACTTGGAGCATGTGATGACCTCTGTTTTTCTCACTGACTTACAAGTTGTGTGGTATACTACAGTTTAGAGAATTGCACGGTGATTCTTGGCAAGTTTTATAAGTCTTACTAAGTCTTGTAAATGAACTGTGAAATAGCAAATTTTCTCGAGATGTACAAGAGCAAAAGGAATTATATCAAAACGTATAAGGAGAAGATCTGATGCAAATTTTAAACTCATGGTGGCACTATGCAGAAAAAGTTCATATTTGTGAGGCTGGAAGGAAATAGCCCAGGGGAAGCAAATGTGCAAAAATGGAAACAATCAAAACAAACTATTTTCTTCTAACTCGATGCAGAAGTAATTCAGTAGACTTGAAAGAGGAAGTTTTCATGACCCAGAAAAAATAGCTGTATTACATGTACTTAACCAACATTTTTCAAAAACTGAGAGCTCACAAAGTAGCATGAAGACAAAACACTGAACAGAAAGATTTCCAGGCCAGTAGTGCTCAGTGTGTACAAACAATGTCATAATGACTTTTGCCTATGGCAAAGAACTTCACCAGCATGTACCTTCTGACTCCACTGAAAATCCTCACTGCATGAAAACTGCAAAGAGCCAAGTGGACAGTGCAGATTTAGATGTCAGTTTACTTTGACATCATCAAATAGCACCACTGAAGCAACAGGCACAAAATCCATCATCATAACAACAGAGAAATCAAATATAATTGTTCCATTACATTATAATACAAGCAGTATTACAATCTAGTATGAAATTGCCAGAGTACAGCATTCTGAATAGCAGAATAAACACCTATTTACAGGAATAATTCTTAGGTGTCATACGCCAGCAAACTTAATGAGGGACTGGCCAAACATTTCTTGGAAAGGACAAGATGCATGCTGTTCATTGAACACGTGCTTCTCCTAGAGCCATTCTAACAGCATTGAACAACAGCAATGAAAAATACAACCTGAGAACGGAGTATGAGTTTCCGAGTCATACCACAAATGATGTCATGACTGCAGGTATTTGATGTACTAATGAGAAAAGTCCTTTAAAGACTCTTTGAACACTTTTTTTTTCCCCCCCTCTCAAAATTTCTCTTGGCAGAGGATCATGCTCTAAGCTGTACAGGGAAAGTAAAGAAGCCCAGTTCAGGATTACTTTGTCATTGAAAAAGACAGCATGACATCTGAGAAATTCAGATCCATAGCTAAGGGGTTTCACAAGTTACATACTTGAAATCCCAGGGACAGAACTTAAATTAAAAGAAGTGAGTTCAAGCAGAGAAAACTCTAAAACTGAGAAAGAAGTAGCATTGTAAAGAGAGCAATGGTGGCAGAAATCATGACGGTATGTACAAAGCTGAGAAACAACAGTCTAAAATCATAACAGAAAAAATTGTTTCTTACAGACAAATACTTAATGAAAAACTTCTATCCTTATTATATATTCAATACAGGTATGCAATAAACTTTTTGTGTATAAACATCTTCCTTTTTGTGAGGATCATCTTGAGTTCAAGATCATCCTCCTTTCAAGGTTAGCATGGAGGCAGACATTTACTCTAAGGGATCTGCAAAACACCTACATCATATTCACTATTCACCATAGCAATTTTGTGTAATACAGCTCAACACAAATGGCAGAAATACTGTGGGCAACAGGAGAAGGAACTGAAGATAGCAACACCTTCCCCCTTCCCAGTAGCAGAAGGGAATTTATCACACTAAACTCCAGTCCCATGAAGATAATCAGGCCTGATACTTCTGTGGGATGAGGAGAACCACAACTACGTCCTCCAAGAGAAAGAAAGGGTTACCTCCTCCTCCTCCTGCCCTCAGCTGTTGATTTCCATGAGCAATTAACCCCTGCAAGCTGCATCAGCAGATAGAGGCTCTGGCACTGAAGGAGGTACAAAATGAGCTGCAGAAGACAGAAATCAAGCTACTCAGGAGGTCCTTTCCTGGTCCAATCCACTTACTTTCCTTCCTGCTTTCTAAAATGACCTGCCTGCATAAGCTGCTGAAGGAAACCACCTTGTAAAACACACCACTTTTCTGCATGAGGAAGCACAGTGGGCAGGGACATTCTCAGCAATGGGGACACAGAAGCAGGACAGACACACAGAACAGAAATGACTACAAGCACAACAAGCTGGTAAGATCAGAATGTAAGCCACACTGATAGACCACCTCTTTATAATAAACAATACAATTTTCCCAAGATTTCAGCGAAATTGCTACCATGAAGCACCTAGAGACTTTGCTGCACTTTTTTAAACAGAATATTACATATCATTTTATAGTCATTGTACAAATGCAACTGTAATAATTGTACGAAATTACTAACAACTGAAAATGAGAAAAATCTTTCAGAGAGTGTCATCAATATGCTACTTAAATATCTAATTAAGAAATAATGACCTTAGCTGTGAGTTACAGTAAGTTGCATTGCAAAGAGACCTTAGGCAAGAAAGTAGATTGTTAGGACTTTGTGTTGTAAACAACTGATTTTCCTTTTCCCTCAGTTCCAGCCATGTGGTTTCTGCAAGTTTTGGACTACCAGCTTTTCAGACTTTATTACGAAAATTCAAATGCCTAGATACACGCAACTATGTCACCCATAATTTTAATTATGTAAATTGTTCTGTGAATTGTGCCAAAACAGAACAGATTAATATCTGTTACATGCACATTTGAAATACATACTTGATAGACAGTATAGCCAAAATCTAAATATATGAACATGCAAATACCAATTGAAATATAAACAAAAAGCCTGATGCAGAGGTTTCCTTTCAAAAACACATACACTACCTTTCTAGACTTTCTACCTTCCCTGTTTCTGAGGGCAACTGACACGATAGGCTCTAGCATGCCATCAATGTTTGAGCTAAATAGTTATGAAAAGTGCCTACTTAAATATTACAAGGTAAGTAGGGCCAAAGTAATTACACATAGCTTCATAGGTCCTGGGGAGTTCACTCTAAGCATTTACCGTGAACTCAAGTAGAATTAAATACAATATGTGTGCATGTAATATGTAATTATATACTAACTGTATTATTGTAATCCAAAGAAATACTATTTTTCCTCTCCAAGCATAATAATGAATGCAAATCAAAACATATTTTCATCTTGTATTCTCAAAATCTTCTTTTGACTTCAGAGTCGCTTACATGAGTACCTTCAAAAGTAAAATATTAAAATATGGAAAAGGTGTGTGTTATTAGTTTGTTAATAAAGAAACTAAATCAGGTAAATTGAAGGTGTGGAATTCATCCTTGTAAGTACTCAAAGATTTTTGCAAAATATGAGCAGATTTGTAATTCAGACTCACTATTCATTCAAAATGGGGACAGCAATATTTGGAGGGAAATTTGAACACATTGTGTCATAGCTAGATAGACAAAAAATATACAAGCATTTGCCAAAAAAAATTGTCAAACAGTAGGTGATCCAATTTTTCACATACCAGAAAGATTTTCACTTTCCATCTTTCTATTTATTTTTATCTAGAGATAACTTTTTACCAAGGAATAGATTTCAATTCACAAGAGTAAACACAGAAAGCCAAAGAAATGGCTGTTCTGCTGAACTGATGAGATTATTAGTGAAATAACCCACGAATATCAGCACAGAAAGGCACTGGCTACACATGCTCTCACACTTCAGCCACAACATCCTTATCTCAGAAATCAAAGGTATTTTGCTATGCATTTAAGATGGTGACTCCAGAAAATTCATCCCTGTTACAAAGAAATCAAAGGGGATGTGAACAAACAAAGCATTTTCAAAGGTGGACTCACAGGTGTAGGTGATGTTTGCTGAATGCCACAAAAAGGTAGAAATCTCACTCAGACAGTTCAACCAGTCAAAAATCTGGCCAGGCAACACACATCACTGCAAAAGCTCAGGGATTTACCAGTCACAGTTAAGGACTCTTTTTATTTAATAAACAGCAATAGAAAAAAATCTAGTGGATGCTAGTAGATCTCTTTATTACTTTGCTAAATATTAATTTTAAATCACTCTTTAGACTGGCTAGACCACATTCAGGTATAATTAGATATATATCTATATTAGATAATTAGATAATTGGACACAAACCCACAGAAGCATCCTGAATTGTTCCCAAGGACTTCAGTATCCCTCAGGGGGGTATCTTATGCTGGCAAAGGAATAAATACTGTTCTAACTGGACTCTACACATCTGTCAGAGTACTGGCATCAAATAGGAACCAAAAACTTCCCCTCTATCAGAGCAGGAAAATAGAACACTGTGCTTCTCTTTTTGACCTCTCTTTTGACATTCTGTCACTGCCCTCCTTACATTCTGCTAGCTGGGAAGGCCTACTGGTATTTCATGTTCTTCAGATATCTCACCCAACTGCAGCAAAGAGATGGAATATGTTCTCTTTTTAATGCCAAAGGCAGCCTGAAATAGGTTTTGATTCAATGAAGACTACCTGTAGCAAAATGAACCTATGCATGCCGCCAAAAACTTCTCAGACCTCTTACCAGCATTATTGTACCTTTTTTTCAAAGAGAAAACCAGCTAATGCTGTGAAGTTTAAATGTGACAAAAGTTACCTGAATCAATTATTTCAGATAACCACCTTAAAAAATAGAGAGTGGAAAGCATTTCATTTAAGTTTATGTCCTCTTTTTTTTTGGCACAATTTAAAAAAGACAAAACCAAAAATACCAAAACCCAAATTACCTACACTTTCATGGACATACAACTCCAAGTATTTTATATATTCCAACCTAAACAAACGCTGAAATGAAATCCATTGAAAAATTATTATGTGATCTCATATAAATAAAAATGTACCTCTTGGAGAAAATTCAATTCTCATACCCCCCCAATTTATAAAACTGAAAAAACTGTTTACAACACAAAATGATGAAGAAATAGAATTTTGACCTTTCACAATATATAACCAGGGAAATATTCCTGCTTGAGAAAATCAGGATTGACAATAGTAACTCTTTAGCTTCTTTTTAATGCTAAATTTTTGGTCACCTGATGCTGCAGCATATGTCACAGCACATGCCACAGTCCAGACTGCCACAATACACAGACTCACTATGCCACATCAGAAGGCTCCAAGCAGCTACCATTCTTGCTCTTTAGCCCAATCTTTTATACCCCTCACATTCATGCATATTACCTATGTATCCTCTCTACCTTTCTGTGACTGATCAGTGCCCCTGGGCCCTCCATGTCTCATTGCTGCCAATGCTGTTCACCTGTCCTGCACAGCTGTAGCCCACTGGGGACAAGGCTCACCCAGCCCCCCTCCCAGTCACCACAAACTGTGTGCCTACAACTTGATCGACAAAACAAACTCAGTTCTGTATGTAAAACTACTTTTTTTTTTTTTTTTATTCTGCTAGATTCAGATCCTTTGGCAGCTCAGAAACACTTTGAATGACCACCACTAGATAACATGACTTAAAACACCCCTAAAGAACTAGCAGGATGCATCAAGCTTCTAAGCAATACTATGTATGCTCACTCTCAACATAAACATTGCTAGCAAGGGCTGTGCCATGAGCAAAAAGGTCTGCAGTTCATCAACATAGAGTACTAAGCTTGAAGTGTTACACTTTAATTAGCATTTAAGACATAAAAGCAGATCTGAAAATCTTTCTGAGATGAAGTAACATGTTGGTCTTTTCTAATATGCTCCTGCACTGCAGGAATAATCTAGTCCAACAGATGCATGTACATTGCTATGCTCCTTTTGGTTCTAAATTCCCTGTTCAGTATATTTTAATTCTTCTCTAGCCAGTCATATGAGCAGTGTAGTTACTTGCCTGTTCCATTAGGAGAGGTAGAAACTTCAAAAAGAATACGGAAAGCACTTCAACAGACCATGTGCAAATCCACCCATCAGTAAATTCTAGTGTGGGCTCATTTTCAGGTGATTATTACACTCTTCTCATGCTTCCCAGGGCACCCAGAGAAAGCACAAATAAAGTCATATTTGAATGTACATGAGTGTTAATAAGGAAGTTCAAGTAATACCAACAACAAAGATACATGAGTAATGGTCCAAGCTACAAAGCAGATACAGAATTAAGTAATATGTGGAAAACCAAGTCCTGATCCCATTAAAGAGAGCTGTCTAGGTGGCTACATGGGTTCTGAAACTGGCACTAATGAAGAGGAGACCCAAGGAGAAAAAGATTTTTCCATAAACCTAAATGAAGCTGTAATACAAAATGAACTTGAGAACATTTCTCTTTCTTACTTCAAAGTAACAGAATCATCACATTAGCATTAGTTTAAAAATTTATGCCTTTTCTCCAAACAGCATTTAACATGCTTTTCTACTATTACCTGGCTTGTTCCAGTAAGATAATGACCTGTGCAATACATGCTTATGACATAAATAAAAGTGGAAGAGATTTAACCAAATGCCTTAATCCAAAGCAGAGAATTATTTTGGAGTACAGGAACAATTCTCTGTTTCTAGGTTCAGATCTACTAATATCACTGTGGGACATACTAAGATTAAGAAAGCTATCTGGGCACTGTGACAATCCCTGGTTTTTGACTGCCTATTTTATAGGAAAAAAATTTGATTTGAAAAATATTGCAAAGTGTTGTCTAAACAATAACAGAGAAGGCTAGGGAGAAATTACAGAGGCAAATCTACAGCTTGCATGGGATACTGGGATGGTAAGGCCTTCTTACACATCTGCAGATGGAAAAATGAAGAGTCACTAACATATCTTTGCATGTCAGAGAAGTCTGGTAAATCTCCTGTGCCTCTATTCCAGTAACTCACCATTAGTCTCTGCAAACATACTTGGAAACTCTGAAACATGTCACTCCTGGGATTGGAGCTTTTCTCTAGAGTCACAGTCTGTTGACAGAAACCACCAACTGTCATGGTAAATTAAACAAATAGCTTGGATTTCTCAATAAGAAAACAACAACCCTCAGGACAATCAAAATTAACAGCAGGAAAAAACTGTCTTTTACTTTAAAAAAAAGAAATAAATAAAAATGTGATAAACACTGAAAAAGACACAGGTCCCTGTAAAGGCAGAGCAACACCTTTTTAGGGACAAAAATGCCACTGTGTAAAACCTCTGAGCTGGCTCACAACTGACAGAAGAGTACCTGATCTTCACAGATACTCCATACCTAGTGGGGTTTTGTTTTGGTTTATTTTTAATTAAAATTATTACAGACTGCACAGTGGACAGTATGTCTGTCCCTTGATAGGACAGATATGATTTATGCAAACAGCTGAGGACACCCATGTACAGCAGCAGTCTGGGGACAAACACAGAGGGACATGTGCATATGCAGGCATGCATTTGTGCTTGGACAAGTACAGAAAAAGTTCTCAGCTACTATACAAGGACAGAAATCTTTGGGCCAGGAAATTTTTCTTCCTCCATTTCAGAGAGAAGAAGGACTCAATAAAAGAAATCTCAAGTCAAAATTATCAAATTTGACATCATCTTGAGTTAAGAAACAAAGACACAGATGAGAGATGTCTTAACAATCAGCATTTCTGGAGACTCCCAAAAATTAAGTGGTCTTTCTGAACCCTCAGAAGAATAGTTCCAGCTGGCAGATGTCCATGCACATAAAGGAATTCATCCTACTGGAGAAGGAAAGGGGTTAATGTGAGCCATGGAAGACTACGGTGCTTTGGGGAGGAGGGAATATACATGCTCCAATAAGCCTTTTCTTCCCCCACAGAATTACAGAAGAGGCCAAGGTTTCATTAAAACCCCAGCTGGAAATGGTAATTCAGCACCACCTGTCACAGCCCCGTGGGCACCCCCAGGCCCTCGCTGACCTGCCCAGCCTCAGCTGCTGCCTCCACAGCCCATTCGGCACCAGGAGCCCCAGTGAAGCTCAGGCTCTGTTCCCAGACCTGGACTGAGTTTAAATACCATGCCTGCCTCTGGTCCTGCACTCATCTCCTCAGACCTGTGTTATCTGTACTCTTCAGACCCAGGCTGTGGGTGATCATTTCATCACCCAGGCACATGGTGTGACTCTTAGGGCTGTCCTGTGTAGGCTGAAGACTTGGACTCTATGATCCCTGTGGGTCCCCTCCAATGCAGCACAGTCTGTGTTTATGGAATTTTCCATGTCTGGGACTGCTCATGGCTCCTACTACCAGCCCCAGCTTTGTCACACAGCTCAGGCCCCATGGCACCAGGTGTCCTGCTGGAGTGGGCACTGCCTGCGCTGGTGGCACCCTTGCCTCCCTTCTTGGCCTCCCTCACGGAGAAGCTCTGCTCATGCTGCTCCCAACATTTAACAGTATCAGACAAAAATATTTCCAAAGAGGAAACCGCTCTTTTTAACAAAGTATTTTTGACTATTTTGAAACCACCTAGTCAAATCCAAACTCACCTCTTAATAAAGATCACCGTACCAAAAAATAGTCTTCAAAGTTTCCTCAAGTCTCTACACAGAGAAAACTCAGGTTCAATGTGGTGTTGGTACTAAAATTAGCATAACCAGACTACTAAGGCAAAGCTGATAAAATTAGCACAGTAAAATCACAGTGACTACCACAGTCTGTGTCTTGTTCTTTGTTCATTACATTTTTATATTTTCAGAAACTGCTGCACACTGCTGCCTTTTAAAGCTATACTTTGTTTTTCAAACCCAGATCAACAGGCAAAAAAGCCACCTATGATACACAGCTGTGGAGACTAGGAAAGGGGAAGAAAAAGACAGGAAAACCCAAACACCTGTATTTCAGGAGAGGAATGCAGGCAATATAACACAGAGTGACATAGTAGTTAATTTAGGTGTCTTATACAACTAACTTGTTTGTTTGAGGCTTTAAGAATGCTTTTGCCTTATCAAGTTATATTTTACTTTTTTCTCAATGAAACAAATATGCTTTTTGTGGCTTCCAATATTTTTTTATATTGTCTTATGGTAGTAAGCAGGTATTTAATTGACCTGAGAACAGCAAGAACTACTACGCAATGTAATTTTTGTTTGTAAACTATCAGGTTCTAAAGGAAAGGGTTTCTGAGAGTAACTTCTTAGGAGATGTTAACAGTCTGCCTTTTGACCAATTTGGGAAGTAATGGTTTTTTCAAACAGTCAAAAAAATTATTTCAAAAAAATACATCTGTTCAAAATATATTTTTAGAAGTTTCAAATGGTTGCTACCCTCATCAGTCAGCTAATGCTAAGTCTACATACCATACAGTACCCTTGTATTAACCTCTGTAATTAAACTACTAATAATCTGATATTCGAAATAACAGTATTTCTAATTTTCCTATCTTAAATCCATTACTGTACATCAAAAGACAGGAACAAGACCATAGCTCAATTAGCTTACAACCAAGACAACATTTACAGCCAGAAAGATATTTTAACATTATACTGTGATAAATATTAATGGAAAAGGAAAATTTTTACCACGTGAAAGTCAGACACAACAAATGTAAAAAAAATTGTTTTAATCATGAAGAGATTTTGATGGGCAAAACCAAGATGTTCACTGGAAAGAAAATAAGGTAAAGAATTTAGAAGACTTGAAGTAACTACACTGAAGAGCTTATATCCAGACTTCAAAACCAACCTGTGAACAAAAATGCAGTTTAAAAAGGTATTACAATTCAGCAACACAACAAAGTATCACCCATATATTTACCAGAAGTCACAGGAAGAAAAAGTAACCACACTAAACCTTGGACTGATATTCTGACCTAAACAGCATACTAGGTTTCACAGCAATTATGAAGGCCACATTACTAAAAGACAAGAAGTAAGAATAAAGACAGTATCAGAACTCCTCTATGAAATGTTTATGAACGTGCTAATCCAAACTCAGACCTGAGATAAACCACTTTTTTTTTCATTCTAGGCAATAAGTTCATACCTACCTGGGATGCCCA
The DNA here is from genome assembly GCF_027579445.1 of Ammospiza nelsoni. Classification (NCBI taxonomy): domain Eukaryota; kingdom Metazoa; phylum Chordata; class Aves; order Passeriformes; family Passerellidae; genus Ammospiza; species Ammospiza nelsoni. Next base: position 62,626,104 of record NC_080633.1, read on the forward strand.
GAGCAATGCATTCTAAATTCAACCACCAGGGAAATTACTACATAAGCTGGAGAAGATGGGAAAATCAGAAGAGGACTTGCATGATTTTTGTTGTTGCTGCTTTGTTTCTTTTTTTTTAATAAATTGACAAAATGGAAGGATACCAATTGGCATTGATAAACGCCTTTGAAAGCAACAAGGGAAGGAAGATTAAAATAGAATTCCTCAAAGTAGGAGTACAGAACAGAAAATGCTTGTGGCCTTGCTGGGAAATGGGCATCCAGAGTTGATTGAAAGGAGGGAGTAGCTTGTTCAAATGAATATAAGAATGAAATATATACATGATGACTCTTTACAAACAGGTTAGAGGAGCAAGACAGAAGTAACTATATCTAATTTAGCCATTAATAAATCTGGGCTGACAATCACATCAGACAGATCTTAAGGATGTTTACAGATCACAATGAGTTACTAAAAATATTCTGGAACTACCATCTTAGAAATCAAAAAATCACAGAAAAAAATTCATAACCAAAGAAGCAGAGATTTATTTTCTAAAATGAATATAATTTAACATCTTAAACTATTTAAAAGGGGTCATCCTGCCTCCTTCTGTGTAGCTTAGGAGTAGTACATTAGACTTGCAGAAAGACATAAAAGGAATTCTTCTGCAGTACTGAATGTCTTGTAAATTTGGAAGATTCTTACCCTGTATTGATGGAAATTATTTCTATCAGTGGATTCTTCCTAATCTTTGGCAAATCCAGTCGTGCTCCCCCCAAACGTTTTCCATTATCCTTTTTCTGACCCAGCAGCCTCACAGAATGACCTTCAAATAAAACAAAAAAAAAAATGCAGTCATTACAAAGAAGTCTCATCACAGTTGTTTTGATTTGCTCTTCTTCAGAAGTAGTGTTTATATTTCAAAGACTGAAAATGAGAATGAGATGTAATAATATATTTCCACCATCTGGAGCATTTATAAAGAGACACTGACAGGTAAAATAAATCATCTTAAAATGAGAAAATTATTTCATCCAATTATCCCTTCACACTTACATTTTCTGTTTTATATGATTAAAATTATCTAAGCAGTCTCATTTTCAGATTCTCTAGCAAATAGCAACATAGCAATAATATTTAAATGAGTTGCATGGCAGGATCAGATGATTCTTCCTGAAAAATTTAATTCAAACCTAAATTAGGAGGTAATAAACAACTAAATACTTTTTTTAGCTTATTACATGGAGAACCAACACATTTCAAGGTTACCTGACTGTGTAAATCTGGAAGTGCTGTGAAGCATATGCTCACATGTCCATGGCTAAGCTGACTACCAAGATTTGCACATATTCCTCCCACTCCAGGACAACTGCAGGTCAGAAAACTGCCTCACAACTACTTTCCTAAAGCCATTAATGTTCAGGGAGTAAAATACAAATAATTTCACCAACTGCCTGCAACATCAGTCATGCCACGACATTTAAAGAGCACAAATGAGAGGGTTCACTGATATTTTGAAGCAAGAACTAACAACGAAGAATCAAAACAATTGTGTGTATTACTGCATAAGGCAGTCTGAAGTGTTCCCAAGTTATAAGTGTAAGACTTGTATCATTTACTCCACAAAGCCTAGAACAGGCAGGTGAGAGACAGCAAGGGAAAGCTAATGGTAGATGCCTGAAGAGAGTTGGAAGACAACAAGCCAAACTGGCAGGAAAATAAAGCATGTGTCTCCTGAACTTGGAAAACTCCCTGATAGTAAACCCTATAGCTCCAATCCACCACATATTTCAGCAAAGAAAAAGCTAACCCTAAAGTAGGAGGGGGCTGAGAGGAATGCATTAAACTATGAAGTACAAGCTGAGCTACATCCAGCACAGCAAAGCCTCTGACCACTTCAAATCAATTAAAAACTGTGTTACATCAAAGCTCCTAACTTATGTTACCAACAGCTATTTACTTTAATAAGAATTTAAATTAAGTCCTTCATCAGTCAAAGCCTTTCTTCACTGCCTGTTTTGAGTCATAAATTAATTTCTGAATAATGTAGCATTCATTCTCTTAATTTATTTCCTTGGTATAGCAACAACAGCCTAGAAAAAACCCAACTACTTCTAGAATAACATCTTCCTCAAGTTTTTTAAAGGTACATAAAAAGTTTAAACCAAAAATGTGATCTAATGAACAGGAGAGGAGGACTGACCTGACAGCATAAAGGTTAATACCAATAGGAGACATAATGGTTAACACTGATAGAAGATATCATCATGTCAAAAGGAAACAAAAGGCATTACTTCTGCAGTTGCATTTGACAAAAATTTCATTATACCCTGTGGTGAATTTAGTAATATGGTGCTTGTGCTACTAGCATTTGCTAAATTACTCACTTCTACCATTTCCTGAGAATAACAGCAATATCCTTGTCTCACAGTACCATCACTTATTTTCTAATCTAATGCTTCATTGAAGAGCTGCAAGCATGGCACCATTTTATTTACTTGTATAACAAAAGTGAGTGCCTTAAACCAGAAACAGAAAACATTCCTTTTTTATTTCTTAATACTGTGGTTTATTTGGAATAAACCAGTTTATCCATTTTTTAAATATTCAGCTACATTGCCATATTAAAGGTGTATTTGGATTTATGGTTGAAAATACAGTGGAACAATTCACTGTAGTCTTAAAACAATCAAGTTTAACAAGTTACCCAAAATTTAAAATTAACACACTTAGAATTGGGGTCAAACCACCATTCTTAAATTTAAAAAACAAGATGAAAACAACAAACCACAAAACCAACCTGCTCCCCTCCCCAAGTAGTATCTCATTGTGCAGAATCGGGGAGGCCTCATCTCCTCACAACACAGACCCTCACAAGCAGAAGCCATGTGAGTTACTGCTCTCTAACAGGAATTTAGCTCACGCTCTCCCTTTCTCAGACTGACAGCAGTCCTCAAACAGGCAACCACCCCCAAAAACACCCGAAAAGATGAGGCATTCTACAGACAGAATAGAGTTTATTGGGAGAATAAGACTGAGCTGCTAGTATTGTCAGAGACTTCCTTTATTCAGGAAAGATACCCCAGCTCTGTGACCATCCCGCACGTGATCCACTGAAAGTTAGCACCCACCCCAAACCTGAGCCTGAGCTCAGGATCCATGGCCTGGCAATCAAATGCAGCACCTTATTCTCACATAAAATACACTTCCCATATTCCTCCTGAAGGACACTGAAGTTTGAATTAATACAGGCTTGTAAGACCTGTGGGGTACTCAAGAATAACAATATCCCTGTACTTTTCAGTCCAGACACCAGAGGCTGAAGAAATGCCTCTAGTAGGAGATGATTTTTAGCAGAAGGCAAGCAGCACATGCACATCCAACTACTGTGACTTGTGTGGCAGGCACACTTAATTATTTTTCCTAATAAGAAAACCCCCTCAATTACAGTATTTGTGACCTTCAATCCTTTTTCCCCTACTCCATACAAGGACTATTCTCTTTCATTTTAAGTAAGCACTAAAACATCTGTTTACAGAATTGTTTCTATTAATAAAACATAACTTGATAAACACTGAATCATACTTTTTCACATGCTGTAAGTCCTTTTTCCCTCATACTTATTTCAAAAAAACTTAAAAATAAGTATTTTGCCATCTTCAACTAGGAAAAGGCTAAATACCCTTTTTATTTTTAGATTGCCTAACCAGCACTATTAAGCCCAGATCAACATCAAGTTTAACAGAAAAAGCAGTAACTTTAAATCTCATTCATGACCTCCTTTCAAAGCTTAGAATGGGACAAAACACTGCAATTAAGCTTTACTTCTAAAGCATTTTATCTGATTAAGTTACCTTCTCTCTGACTTTACAGGTCGCAAAACTTACCTAAGCAAAGCAGGTGTCCCAAACTTAAAAGGAGCCTTTCTTTTCATGTTTGTTTTCTTTCCTTTTTTTTTTAAAGTTTTGTACAACATTTTTGAAAACTGAGTTAATCGCAAGTCTATTACCATAATGATGAGTGCTCCATCTCAGATATCAAACAAACACCACTTCTTTTTTGAGGGCTCACTCTGCAATGCAAGCTTTGAAACACAGCTTAAAGACAAACAGATCTAGTCAGGTTAGATAGGAAAGCCTAAACAATCTAGGCCTATTAATTGCTTCTGCTATAAAAATAACATTTCTTCTTCCACACAGTCTAGCAGCAGATAAAATTCCATTAAGAAAAAACAAAACAAAACCTGAAAAAGTTAATTAGTGGTTTAGGTCATGTGTCAGAGCAGTTTTTCACTAATTAGTAGATAATTAATACAGATTACAAATAACAGAAGTACTAACCAAGTCCAGCAAGGACACTTGCAGAGCAGAATCACTCACATGAAATGCAAATGAAATCAAGCTAGGAACAATTTAAAATTAATCAGAGCTCTCTAGTTTTCAGAATTGTTTAATATTAAATTCATCTTTACATAGAAGTCAGTAGATGCAATTCACATTACTTGGTACTATCTGCAAGAAGGATGAGGTTGGAATGAATTAACCAGTATATTAAATCCTAGTGTTAGTCTAAAAGAAGGCATTTAAATGTGTCTAGTTTGATCATTCAGTATGCAAAATGAAAATATTTTCAAGGTATTTATATTCACTTGTTAAAAAGGACACAAAGAGTTTTAATGGCATGTACATATACCTCTAATCATAAATGTATGTGCTTCAGGATTGATGGAAAAGGCTCAATCTTGAAATATAAATATATGAAGGGAACAGGTAATGGAATTTCTTTGTCATAAGATTATAGCATTAAATGTCCTGTGAACCTCAGGTTACCATCACATCCCTGAGACCTAGAATCACAGAAGCATGCTAATGATGTTAGAGCAAACAGATTCAAATGGGACTGGTACCTTCCTAGTTTATTACAAGTATAAATCGGGGGGAAGTAGCCTGGCTTAATAAATTTTAGCAAACTTTACCTGGCTATCAACATCATATCAGATACTAGGAGATCTATATTATGGTTTAAAAAATGGTCAGTTTCACTGTGTCCATAGGCTTACACTCTTTAAGAACTGCTGGGAAATTATATCTGCTTGAAAGATGGAGTAGGGCACCCACTGAGGGTCCCTCCCCATCCCTGCACACCCCACTGGAGCTATACAGTGTGACTCTGAAACACAACTCCCAGCCAGACACATTTCTTAGCTTCCAAGTTCAGTGCAGATATCTCAAGCAGCTCAAAACCATGATTTTACAGAAAATCCTCAAAGATGCAGGAAACCCCAGCCTTGGCAGCAACAACTTCTATTGTTTTCTGCTTGTTCTGTTACACACTCTTTCCCTTTCCCAGTTACATCACTGTGCTTAGAGGTTATTCACCATTTCCTGAAAGACGCTTTTTTCCTCAGAGCACGGCTGCCAACGCGCTGTTCTGCACCTCTCAGATGTCTCTCACCAACATGATTTTCTCCAGCATCTTTCAGGAACAGGATTAAGCACTATTTCATGTACTCTTGCACATGTTTCCTTCCACCACTGTTTGGCTCTCAATGAATAGAGAGCTTCCTTTCCTCAAGGTTAGCACTGGAAAAAATAGCACATAGGAGCAGTGTAGCTAAGGAAAGGAAGGTAAAAGCATATGAAGGGAAAACAAAGTAATAGATTTCTTCAAAGAAAAATTAAAGGAAGAAGGGTAAAGGAGAACCAAAAGCAGTAATAAAGACTGAAAAAAGCATCAAACAAGGGCAGACCCTAAGCTCCTCTCCCAGCTTTTCTCCCTGCCCTGCAGCACAAACATGCTCTCCCACAGCAGACATGACTGATTTCAAAGGAATTCCCAAGCTCCTCAGAGCAATCACATGCTGTCAGACACACACAAGTGTAAAAACAAGGACACTAACTGGTTTAGAACTCTGCTGTTTGGATGCTCCCATCCAAACCAACCCCATTGGCATCCCTGAATGTCATCAGCGGCATTTCCTGTCCCAAGTAAATTCAGAGAGCAAAGAAAAGCCAAACCTAACTGAGAGGTTTATGCCCTGCTCCTGACCAAGCAACTAATAAAAATTATTCCTCTTCTAGATCAGTGAAGATGGGAATGTTCTGTAACAGTCAAACTCCTTCATCTGGTGTAGGTAGGAACAGGGATTAACTCACACTAATAGTGTCAGAGTTACTGATTTTTCCTTGTGCTTGGGCCAGGCATCCAGTCCCATTAGGATGCTGATAGCCAATGCTATGTTTGATCCAGTCTCTGCATTTAAAACTCTTTCATGAAAATATTGCTTTCCACCCTATATCAAATCAAAAAGCTTCCTAGAAATGTGCAGGAATTACTAAGCATACATCACATTTGCAACTAGCTTGAAATACAGAGAACTACTAAGTGTTGCACTTGGAATTAGCATCCAACAATAATACTGCTTTGGAAGACTCTGGAATGTGAGTGTCACAATGGTGAAGACAGGAGCTTTTTAAAATTCACTTAATGTAATCTCAAAAACAAGATATTCAGTAGAAAAGGTCCACAGGTCTCATATTGCTAAAATTAATACACTACTTTCTCTTCATTAAACAGGCAATGTCTCTTTATTCTTGGCATGTCTCCAGTGTATGACTCAATCATAACAACATCTGTAAGCACTAAAACTCTACTGTACAAGAAGTCATACAGAAAAAAGAGATAACTATTAACAAGAAATTACTGTCCATGTAAACATTTCACCAAGTTAAATTAAGAATATAAGTATTCAGGAACATTTTTGACACATCCATAGCATTTTCCTCTATCACAGCAAAAGCATTTGAAATGCTTACTAGGCACTATTAAAGCACTACTGCTATTTTATTTTAGGATTCACTAGCTCCATCCTACTTATTCTGAGATCATGCAATGTTATTGTCTTTCTGGAAAAGTGCCTGAACGTTGAATCTCCTGTGAGTTCAAAATGCCAGCCACAATTCCACAGCTCAGAAGGACAATACTTAGAATCGACTACAGGAAGAGTTCCCCTGACCCTCTGTCCTCACCTCTCTGTGAAGAAATGCATTTGATTAGGATCAAAGATTCTGCTCAAAACCTCAGGAGATCCTGGAGAGAAACTTCCAAGGGAAAAGACATTTTGAATCAGATAAAACAGGCTGCATTATGAGGAAGGGATGTGCTGAAAGCAGGATTGTCAGAGCCAGCAGCAGCAGCACAAGTAACTTGCCTAATGTTTTGGGGTGTGCAGGATGAACAGAACAAATTTAGCCTCAGAGCGAAACGCTGAGCTGAACTTGTCACTGTATCCAAAATCATGAGGTAGTCTTTACATTTACCAGCCACAAGGATTCTCTAACAGAGCTAAATTCAGGTGAGTCTAACCAATGTGAATAGGACAGAAAAACGGGGATGATATAAGATTCACTCAAAATGTGGAAAAGAGCACATAAGGGTTTGGAAGCAAAGGCACCTTTTCCATGCACATCACAGGCTCATTTAGCAATGAGCAATCACAGTTGTGCTACTGAGATTTTCAGTTTGTTTCTCCCAATTGCTTGTTTTTGTCTTCTGTGGCACTATTTATCTCCCATTCAGTTTCTGTGAGTTATTTACAAAATAAAGTCATAACAGTGACAGTCATAATAAGGACAGTCAGTTCTATTGGATTTATAAATTAAATCAGTGAAACACCTACACTGAGAAAAATAATTACTAAACCTATCTAAAGTCCTGGATCATCTCACATACCTAACAGTCCCTGCATGCCCAAAAGCATTGGAACAGACACAGAAAGAACAGCAATAAACTTTCTAGTAAGAGCAAAAATCAGTTGATAGTAACAGAAATTTCTTGCCCCAGCAGGGACAATTTTAATGTTGAGCCACATTATTATTGATGTTTTACAAAAGCAATTAAAATCTGCCTTTGCAGAAACAGTTTCTCCACAATTATTGTATATTCCTCATCAGGCTCTACATTTTTATTTAACTTACAGTCTACAAAGCTGAACTCTCTGAATTGATAATGGCACCTATCATGGTATTACTATTTGGAACTCATCAGTACCCTTCCATATATCACACTTTTAGTAAGCAGTCAGAAAGGGGCAATCAAAATGAAACGTGGTGCTCTCACTGAAGCCTCTGGCCACATGAAAAAACCTTTGTTTAAAAACCATACAGTGGGACACCTTCCAGCCAGGTCTTTTATAAACCAATGCTTGTTGTCAAAGTAGCTCTTAAATAACAAATGGGGGGGAAAAAAGCTTGTTTAAGCAATGACGCTCTTTCTACCCATAATGCTCTGATGGCAACAAAAATATAATTTTGTTTAAATAGGAGTATCTCCAAAATTTCCAATCCAGGGCACACAAAACAGAGGCAGGAGACACGTACTACATTATGCCATTAACCTCAGTGATTGATACATACAAATGAGTGATGGGTGAATCCTTTAATCACAGTCTCAGCCCCAAGTTACTGACTCACTGTAGCTCTGCGTATTCCCACTGAAAACATTATTTCAATCCCATCCAACTTTCTTAAGTCTTTTAAACACAGTCCCTGGCATGAGTTCATAGAATCATAGAATTCTTAGTTAAGGGGTTGGAAAGGACCTTAAAGACCATCTGATCCAAACCCTTGTGCCATGGGCACATCTCCCACTAGACCAGGTTGCTCAAGGCCTTATCCAAGCTGCCTCGAACACAGATTTCCCAGTTAGTGCCCTTACTTTTCCACAATCTCCGTTTAAAAGGCAATTCCACCTCCTAGAAATAGCATTAGGGACATGGTACTCTCCCGGGATGCGTGGAGGAGGCTGCAGGGGCCGCTGCAAGGAGAGGCCGGGGCTGCCAAGGGCCAGACACCGGCGGCTCCAGCCGGCTCCAAAAGCCCTGCCACAGGGCACCGCGGAGCTCTGCAGCTGCCACAGGGGTAAGAAAGGGACAAACACTGCCTGGCAGCCAGGAAAGAAGCGTGAGGGAAAGCCCTGTGCGCAGCAAGGAGACAAGAGGAGGAGGAGAAAGAGGAGAAGGAGGAGGTGCTGCGGGTGCTCTCTGCTGGAGAGGAGGAGAGCAGAGCGAAGCCGATCATGCCCCGCAGCCCGCGGCGGAGCGGGGAGCAGGAGCAGGGAGCAGGGCTCCTGCAGTAAGTGCACGAAGCCTGCGGGGATCCCCACCGGAGCAGCCTGCTCCTGAAGGACTGCACTCCCCGCAGAGGACCCGCGCTGGAACAGTTCCTGGATCCCCAGAGCCCACAGGAATGCCCCAGGCTGGAGCAGGGACAATGTCGGGAAGCAGAATCAGCAGAGCGGCGCTGCATTGGGCTGACCACACACTCCCTATATCTCTCTGCACCACTCGGGAGGAGATGGAGGAGTCTGGGATGAGAGAATGAAGCTGAGCATGGGAAGAAGAGGGGTGGGGGAAGGTAGCTATAGTTTCTCACCACTCTATTCTATTTTTAATTGGCAATAAATTAAATTAATTTTCCCCAAGTCGAGTCTGTTTGCCTCATGATGGTAACTGGTAAGTGATCTTCCTGTCCTTATCTTGACCCGAGAGTTATCCCATTTTATTTTCTCCACTGCCCTCGTGAGGAGTGGGAACAAGAAAGCAGCTGGGTGGGGGCCTGGCAGCCAAAGTCAACCCACCACACAGTGAAATAAATAAAACAACCCACCCAAAACTGCCCCCCTCACCCCTCCTTTCTATGTCCTTTCAAAGGAGATAGAAACAGAAACAGAGACTTGATGAGGCCACTACCCTCCCTCTGACCCTCCTAAAGCTGCATTTTGGCACAAACAGTCACTTTCCTGACTGGGAGCCAAATGATACTTTTCCTCAAATAAGAACTCCCGACTCCTCCAATTTTTATTCTTCAATTTGGCCTGTCATCAGCTTCTTAAGTCAAGGCTACTCTTCCCACAGTCATAGAAATTGAAAATAGTCTATTTTATCTACTGTTACCAGCAGATTCTAGTGAAATCAAGCAGCACGTACAAACACTGTTTGACATTCCAGCATTCATATACATACAGATAAATACATATACACACACACTCACTGTCAGGTGGACAATCCAGTATAAATTCTACACTTTAGCCTATATATAATATAGGTACCTTTTATCTCTTTTTCATACAAACACTGCAATTATCATGAATCCTGCTAACCACATGAGCACAATTAAACAGTTGAGCAAATAATGGTCAATGTTTAAACTGGGAAGGGATGGACAACTTCAGCAGACAGGTCAACGTGACTGAAACTGGGAAAGGTTATGTTAAGTATAAAGGGCTCAACCCTGAAGTAATTTCCTTCGGTTGTTTTTTATAATCAGGTCTAATGACCCATTGTAAAACTGTGTTTTGTGAAAGCATTAGACAGACACAATATGGACTAAACTCAATTCAGCCTATGTCCCTCATCTCCCTAAGGCCGAAGCTAAAAGCAGACTGTACACAAACACTCTGGTCCCATGCCTCCCACCCCCACAAACCCTTAATAACATGAGATTTGAGAGCATGTCTAGAAAGGAAGGGGGAAAGACCTAAATATCTGAAGACCTAAATTCAAAGCCAGAAAAGAAGAATTTCTCCATTAAGCAGTTAAGATTTCTCCTTTAAAATACAGAAGAAATGTATTCTCTTGCCTACTGTAAACTGTTTATAGCCAAGCTTGTATACACACACAGGCTTTTTTTAAAGACAGATTTTAGAGTGATTCATAAAAAGCTGACTTGAGCAGTCACCATAAAGACATTCTGCAGTTGCAAAGACAAATCTTCAGCTTATTGGAGCATACCATAGAAACTGGTCATCCCAAATAACTTTTATATTCTGTACAGAAATTTTACTAAGCGATGCAGCACACATAAATTATAGGCCTGTTTTCACCTAGCTCACAGACACCACAACTCCTTAGCAATATTTTCCTAACATTCTATGTCATCATACCACCTTACTGGAAAACTAAGCACATGGAGTGGGTATGTTGCCCTAATGTAAAAATTGCTGTAAGCCACACTTAAAATTTGGGAACGTGCAGATGAAGCAAGGTTTACTGAACTGTTGAATCAGAACCCTGCATGACAAAACCATTCTGTTCTATCAGGAAGAATGAGAGACACACTGGCTACACAATTGTGGATGTCACTTTGAGAAACTCAGTTCTGAGACTGTCAATGAATTATTTTGTCTAGTTCCTCACAGGCAGTATAGAGGTTTCAGATTATAAATTACCATATCATATGAAAAGTACATGAAGATGCCTCTAGTTAAGATATATCTTGGGACACAGTATAAATATTAATTAGACATGACCTGCATACAAATACTGTACTGCTATTGAAGATTGCTTCTGGAAGTGACAATTTACCTCTAATTTACCTGCTAATTAGGAAATTTCAAAGATTCAATTCAACACTTGTGATAAAAGTTAGGATGGCATAAAAATGAGAAATCACTAAGCATCTTAAAAGTCTCTCTCTCTCTCTTTTAGCTGTCAGTGCAACAACAAATGTGCACATCCTTCTTTTCCATTTTCTGATGAAACAGGATAAAAAGATAAAGTCACATAAAAAGTGTTTATCAGAATTATCTGATGGAGAGTTGGGAACTAACAATTACACTGACTTCAACCATATGTGGTAAAGACCACCACAAAGATACATTTCTTGAAACTACCATCTCTTGACGCAGCAGAATGGAATTGCTCTGAAAAGGTCTTCCTGACAATGCCCTTAAGACTGAGAAATAAAGCTAGAAGAAACCCTTTGATATTTCATACAAAGAGTTCTAAATAATTCCAAGAAATCAATTTTCTTTGGGAGTGCAGCAAGCTTTCAACCAAATCCAACAGGGAAGCCATTTTCATGAAAAACTGAAAAGATGACTATTAGGAAAAAAAAAAAAAGATAAGGAAAAAAATTCTTTCTGCAAACTTTCCCTTTTTGTAAACTGTGTACTACAAAGTTCAAGCATCCAAGAAAAAATTAAGGTACCACTTAAGAAAGAAATGGGAAGCCAGGGAAAGCCAGACTTTTAGACTTAAAACTAGCATCAAGGTAACCTATTTCCACCTTGGTATTTGGACAGAAAATCCAGACAACTCAGTGAGGCTGACCAATCTACAGAGCTGTCGTACAGAGCAGAGACACTATGAAGTTCCACTTATTCAGTCAAATTTTTTATAAACATTCAATATATAGTATTTTTGAAGCTTTCAATATATACATATTCCCATTACAAGAGTATATCACCCATGCAACCTTTAGATTTTCTTTAAAAAAAAAAAAAGGTGAAACAAATTGTATCATACAGCTATGAGAGATACCTAGCTTAAAAGTCACAGGTGTAAGCTGGCTCTGAATTCAGAATTCATATTTAATTTAACCCCCTTGTCCCACACCACCTCAATCTCCTGAAAGCATTAGCAGCTTCAGAAGCTGTTGCCAACAATGTAGACTCATGAAAACAAAGGGTTACATTTCATTTGATCTAAAATTAATTTAATCTTCTACCATGTATCTGTTTCATATAATAAAATATTCTAATCAACAGTCCTGTTATCTACAGTATTTTAATTCAGTTGGATAATGGGAGTTCACAGTTACACTCTTCATAAAACACACTGAAAAAGAGCTTCACATTCTTCTCCATTAGTAGATTATAACAAAATACATAAAATAATGCAGCTTATTGAAGTAAATTAAGTAAATATAAGTAAAAGCTCCTAATTTATGGCTGTCTTTAACCAAAGTAAACCATTATCCTATGCTATGATCCCTGCCAACTTGATTCTTCCAATGGCAATCTGATTGCCACAGATGGAGACCACTGTATCCAGCCCCCTCACCCAAGGAGAGCCACTGAGAGCCAGCTCCCCAAGACCATGTGCACAGTATCTGAATACAGGGATGGAGTCTCTACCACCTCCCTCAGTAACCTGAGCCAAGGCTTGGTCGTCCTCACAGTCAAAATGTGTTTCCTGGTGTTTAGAGGGAACCTCCTCTGCTTTTTTGTGCCTGTGCCTCTTGTCCTGTCTGTGGGCACCACTGAAAAGAGTCTCTCTCACTTCTCTCTGCACACTCTCTTCAGGTATTTATATACTTTGATGTGATTCCTCCTCCCTGAGCCTTCCCAGGCTCTCCTATGAGGAGGAATTATCCAGTCTCAGCCCCTCAACCATCTCTGTTTGACTCTCTCCAGTATGTCAGTGTCTCTCTCAGAGAGCTGGTTTGCATTCATCTTTTTCCAATGAAACTCCAGAAATCCTGAGTTCCATTACCTTTCGGGAAATCCCTGATCAAATTGGCACTATGTATGGAATTCAGCAGCTAACTTTCTCCTTCTAATTCAAATCACTTTTAGTAAGCTAGAAAGGAACAAAAATCTTTCCAAAAATTCACACTTTTAAAGTTTAAATGTTCACTAACATTCCTATGAACATTATTTTCCAGCATTATATCAATGTTTAAAATGCAATCTAAAAATCCATTCAGTGAAAATCATTATTTTAACAGCTGCTACTAGATTATTTGTACTCTTAAACATTCAGTCACCATAACCTGAGTAATTAAGTTATCAAAAAAGCAGTATTATCTGGAGTCAGTATAAATATTACAAACCCCATTTTTGTCAAGGGAGGGCATGCTGACCCAGGTTATCATCTTACTCCTTCAAGAACTAATAAAATTTGGGAAAAAGCAGATAGGGATCTAAAATACCCTTGTAAAAATCATGAAGCATCATCATTTCAAACATATTGTCATGAACACCATGATGTTTCTGGGCAAACAGTTTGCCTTATTAAATAAAAAATATGTACTGAATATATTTTTTCTTTGCTTGTATGGAAAAGTAGGTTCTACCCCCCAAAAATACATGCCATAGGTTAAGGATAATCTGGGAAAAAATTTGGTTGGGAGTACATTAAAGTACAGGTTTCATTCCTGAAAGCATTCAAAGCAACATGAAATCTTAAGGCCCTCAAACCACAAGCCCTAGAAGCCTTACACCACACTACACAATTTCATGATAGAAACTTTTTTTCCTTTTAAAAATTTGCACTGCTTTAAACTTCCATGCTGTAGTTCAAAAAATTTGTATTCCAGCAATAAAGTTACTGACAATGTCTTGTGGACTAGACACTTGTTTATATTGAAAGTACAGCCAATTAAACTAAAACTTGTAATTTAAAGCTTCATGGAACAGTAATTTTTATGGCCTGATAAGTAATGGAGACAAACTTAGGTAACCCAGAAAGGCCCAGACAAATATATTATTTAAAAGCAAATGTTTACTGGTCAGGCTCACAAACAATACTGGGTTTTTTCCCTTCTTTGCTGCAAAGTACTAAGAGTACACACACGAACAAAGCCAGAAAGAACAGGGAACAGAGTTACAAAAGAACATTAAATCAGAAGATAATTTATCTGCCCTGCTGAGAAGAGGTCAGAGAGGTAAGCCAAAACATTGGAAAAGAAGAAAATACCAGAGAACTAAACAAAAGAAAGTAGAAGTGTAACGCTCAATTAAGATACTGTAGGACTTTATACAATACTCTACACCAACCTACACTGATTAAATGATTTTTTGATGTCTCCTCTTGATCATTTACCTACAAAACCAACAGCCCTCAGAGCTGCTGACAGAAAACATCTCTGAAATTATCATTTATACAAAGCATACATGACAAAGTATAGCACTGCCCAAACATTCAGCTGGAGCACAAAGCAAGAGTTAGGGTGAAAAAGAACACACCAGCAGCACTTCTGGTAATGCTTACACGTTTCCAACTAGCTGCAATTAGTTCAAGTGTGATGCTTACCTTTAATAGTTTCCTCCACAACTTCTACTACACGATCTATCTGCTGAACCTAAAAAAAGTCAGAAGGTAAATACCTAAGTAGTCAACAACTAAACATACTTTCATATTAACTAGTCTTTCAAGAGTGTCTTCTTCTGGATTAAGGGAGAGTAAAGAATTTTGGGCTGTGTTTTTAGCCAGTTTTTACTTTCTATGGATCTTGGTCAATCTGCCAAAAGTAACTTTAACATTTACCACCCAATTTAAACCAAATTTTGTCCTCAAAAATGGCAAGCTCCCATAAGTTTGGCAAAAATCACCAAACTGCTAGAAAAGAGTTCAGGCCTTAAGCTGTTCATAGTCTGTGACAGGCAATGGTGAACCAGGCACTCAGCACCTGGGTGGCTCAAACAGACAAAGTGCTCCCTCACCAGAACACAACAAAAAGCTGAGGATGTCAGGGCAGAATATAGGAGAGAAAATGAATGAGGTACTGGAGGGGGAAGACACTGGAACATAGGAAGAAATTAAAAATACTGTTGTGAAATTTAAAAGAACAAGATAGTCTCCTGAACTTGATGCAGGCTGTGTTTGGAAATGGAGAGAAAAGCCCTCATGCTTTTCACAACACAAAATAATCTTTAATGACCTTAATATAACATCTGCAATAAAGACAACAAATTTATGTTTTAGTGTTATATTTGCCAAAATTCACCAATAATGGGATAAATAGTTCAATTATTTCTTAATAGGTATATCAGTCTTTATTTAAAGTCAATGGCCAACACACTGTAGAGATTTTGGCATATAAACTAGAAGGAATCAACATTAACACTGCAAAATTAAACACTCAGGAATTCTTGAAGCTGAGGTTCTTTCCACAGCTTTCATCCAAGCCACCTATTCTGTATAATTCTACTTCAGATATTTACATACAATGCATGAAAGCCAACTTGTCACACTTAAGTTTGTATGCATTTTTTCCACAATATTCCTTTCCAAACACTGCTTCTCTAAGCTGTACTAGAGATGTACATTAACTACATTAACTAGATGTAGCATGAATTTAGCAGTCTTTTCCTTGGAGTTTGTTTCCCAGCTTGTTTCCAAAACAAGCAGAAAAGCACAAGTTGCAGAGGCTTCAAGAGAATAACCTGGTCTGCAACAAGGAGCCTGGAACATGGGTGCCTCATATCAAAGCCATTAAGTCTCTCTGCCCTAAACCACTGAGCTTGTCATCTCCTGTAAATACAAGACTGCACAATCTTGTCTGCTTCACATTCATTTTCCCAATCTGTCTAGTAGAAGTTAAAAAAAAGCTCAGCTATAGCTGGAGTCTGATTTTAAATTCCCAGCTGAAGTCAGTGGGAGTCAATTCCTTCCTTGTCTGAGTGTTGGATCAAGTTCATGTAAAAGTATTTTTCTTTTTCTTTTCTTTTTTTTAATCTGTATTTCTTTTGAAATACAGATTTTAAAATAGGCATGTCCACCATTTCAGATTTTTTAATACAGTACATTAGTTATAAATTCTATAAATTTAGTTATAGTATTCCTAATATTTCCAGTTTAATAATTTTATTGAAAAATAAATGTATTTAAATAATTTTCTGAATCACAAGCATTCACATTACAGACATACATACCTAGCAATCAGCTTATAAAGGAAGCACACATAAGCAGTCATATGGAACACATGCATATTTACATAGTAGTGTAAACATCCATTTTGGATATAGTTTTAAAAATTATGACTCAAGATATTTAACATACATACTTTCTACTAAATGTTTAAAAAATAAATAGAAAACTTCCATTTGGAAATAGAAGTGTGCACACTTAAAACTGCACTACAGACAGGGAGCAAAGTCTGTGTTATATTACCTAAAGTATTATTGCTATATGTCTCAGTACTAGACTGTTCAGGTTCATAACCATTTTAATAATTTAAAATATGAGAAATCTGGGTGGTTCATAACCTGAGCTACCAATTACTTTCTGCATTGTGCATCTGAGGAATTTTTGCATTGCTCCAAATCCCCTGCTGAATAAAGATAGAAAAAAAAAACACCAACCATTATATTGCATCTTCATTTTATTGGATAAATTAAATTATTCTCAATATGTCTGTCAAGAAGATGGCTCATGTAAGTAATTAAAATTAGTAGTCTGAGAGATGAGATCTTCACCTAGAAATGGATGTTTGTTCTGCCTTACATGTTATTTCCCACATTAAATATTTTTCATTTGAAATTATTGGAAATTTTTTGGCAAAAGCCCCAAGTGCTCAGGAAGAAAATGTGGAATGCTTCCAGTCTGCATTTATGAAGATAAAAGTATCTTAGAAAATGTGAGGTGAACGTGAAGTGAAAAGAGTGAAAGGCTTAGAAAATTCTTATTGGGGGAAAAAAAAAGGGCGGGGGAGAAATGAAAAAGGAAAAAAAAATTTACAAAGTCATAGTAGTGAAATTTTCTTGACTATATAAAGGTCTGGTGGATGCTTTTCCTCACATCTCACTAACCTTATGAATAATTCTGCTCTAGACTGGCATCAAAGATAAACCTTCAGAGCACAGCTCCAATAATGTCTCTCTCCATCAGGCATCAGGAAGTCCATGAAGCACAGAGACATCCTGGTGGTGTATGAAGGGAAATGACACCATTCCTCAACATTTCTTTGCAGAGTGCCTCAAAAAACCAAACCCCAGGACTGACAGCAGGACACCACTCCTGGGTGTGTTAGTGCACCCCACTTGGTTCCACAGATCTTGTGGCACCGTGGTTCCAGCATAGTTAGGTACATTTCTGACTTAATGTCCACTTCAAATGGTTCTCCACTGGGAGGTGAACAGAACAAGAGCTACAGACAGAACAGAGTTGACAGTTGAGGGGAACTGTGCAAAAAGAAAAACAAGAAACAAAAGACTCAACCAGGACAAATCAGGGCTGGTGCAGAAATCTGGGCTGAGATTGATATGGGCCGAGAGCACAGGCAAGGCTGGAGAAGTAGCCAAAGCAGGGAACTGTCTGGTGAAAAAGCAAGGATAAAGAGAGTTTTACAAAGCATGAAGGCTGAGTTGAAACAAAAGCCAGGAAAAATCTTTGACCCTTCCTGGTGGGATCAGAACTAGGCCTAAGTGCAGCTCAGCAATCATTTGTATTCATAATAACCCAGCACTGTCAAGCCCCCACTTAACCATATCCCTAAGCACCACATCTGCACGACTTTTAAATACCTCCAAGGATTGTGACTCAACCATTTCCCTGAGTAGTCTGGTCCAATGCATGATCACCCTTTACATGAAGAAATGTTTCCCAAGATACAATGTGAACACCCTAGGAGTGACCATAATATCTAAACAGAGCTACTTGAAGTAAAACAATATTTTTTTCTCATCTTGAAAAAAGCCCATATATTGATTTTCATTGGCATAGTTAAGAAACAAAATGGTCACTACATAGATAAAACAGTCTGTCTTAGGTAATTACAACATGCTATTTATAATCCTAAATATTTTAACTCCAGTTCACCAACTCTCTGTTTCATCTCACCTTGTTTAGGGATCTCTGCCAAACACTGGATATTAAAAGACTACTCAGCCTATCCCCTCTCTAAAGCCAGTAAAAGGGAAATACATGGCTTCAAAAGGCACCTCAGGTCTTCTAAAAATCTAAATTATTTTAGAGATAATTATCTTCATTGACCATAAAGAGAGCTGAGCAAAACAGACTCTCAAATTACAGCACTTAGGCAAGATAAATCTCGGGCTTAATACATAACTTCAAAAGGCATGTGACTATAGCCACCCTGGCTTCAGAGGGATAACATCTGTGTTTAAAACCTTTGCTGACAATACTGACCAAATGGGCATTACTGTGGGTTAGGAATGTATCCTGAGAGGAGGATCTACACAAACTTTAAAGGAAAGGGGACTACCCCAGAGATGCACATAAACAACTGATTTTCATTGCTAAACACTGACACGGCTGAAGGATAATTCTTATCTAAATTAATTGCTACACCCTTTGATAGGATAGTACATAGCTACTGTAGAAATCAACATTTTCTATTTGCACATCCAATTTTCAGTTTAAAAGCAGGTGCTTAACTGACACTCTTTTCTGGCTTTCCCAGTTCAAGTGTCCTATATGAATATCAACCTGGGAATTCAAAAGCCAAAGCAAACCAACTGACATTTGTATGAAGCCATTCTTAGCCATAAGTTACAGAATAAGAGTGTCCACCTGTTCCCAGGTTTTCAGCATATTTTCCAATAAGTTCTGCTAATTCAAATAATTCAGACTAAAATTCCATCAAATTTGGCTTTCATGAAGTACATATTGGATATTTGCATTTCATGCAAGGCTCTGTTTTAAGGGCAGCAGACAGGCTCCAAATCTTGAATGCAGTCTGGCCTTATAAATACTGCAAGGTAGGCAAGTACCACTATCTCTGTTTTGCAAACATCATCAAAACTTTTATGAACTGAACCACAGAAATACCATACAATGTATCTTCCTGGTTTATGAGGCCAAAGCAGTAGGGATGTACAGACACTTGGCATCTTGGTACAGTTCCAGTGATTTCCTTTCACAATCGCACTGCTAAAGCTTTGCTCGCCGGAGCATTTTACAAATGAAGGAATAAGGTACATTAAACTTAAAAGTGTATACCAATTACAGATGTACAGCTTGAGAAATAAAGTGCTTGCTTTTTGTAATGCACTTAGCATTTTTTATGCTGCATCATCACTTTATAGCAGTGCTCCTAGTGTTATGTGCTGCTGCTGGCAGTGTTCAGCACTCCCACTAATCACATTCCAGAGTTTCAAACTGGATATGAAAAGAAAATTACTTAAGGCTTGCCTTATACAGTAGAATAGCCAGGGGAAAGGGTTAGTTGGAGGTCAGGAGAATGCAAGGAGCCTTGGCAGAGGACTTTCATGGCTATGTATTTCTCCTGGAAGCAGCGGCTTCAGGCTCATCTTGGCCAAAGAGCCTGCAGTGCCCTACCATGCACAGGACCTGCACCTTCTGACCCAGAGAGCAGCAGCAAAGGGGGGGTTACAGCCTTCCAGAGCAGCAACACTGGATTGCTTGTGTGGGTTTGTGCAGATGAAAGAATAGGAGTGAGACACTTCCCTTGGATGATGGGTGTATGGCAGGAGGTGATAGGTCTTTGATGCTAGATGTTACACTGGGAAAGACAGAGAAGGAAGGAGAATTTGAGTTCTCATTCAGGATTCACTCACCTGTGGAGCTATTGTATGCTTTTAATGGAATACATATGTGGATTAGGCCCCATGCTTTCAGTCTGCACAGCAAGTTTGATGATTTCAAAGCATGGATACACGGGCCTTGTGAAGCCCCTTAAGACCTATAAACTCCCAGCAACCTGACCAGGGGTTCCCACACATAGCATCATTTGGAGATCAAGCACCTTAAAACTCCAGAAAATGTCAATGAAATAGAATATCCCATTCCAACGGCTCAACTATCACTGGGAACCAGGGTTTTGCATGTTCTTGTATGGAGCTCAGGAAGTGAGGAAGCACTACCATTAGCTGCATCCATTCAGGGGTCCCAAAACATAACCTGTCAGCTAAATCTTTCATTCCCCCTTGTCTCTCCCTTCCCTTCCCTTCCCCTATGATCCCCTCAAAACAATCTGCACAGTTACACATCCTACTTTAGGATGTGTAACTTAGGTGTACTTAGGGTGTGTACTTTAGGTCTAACTTTTTTTTAGTTACTTCCTAGCAACTAAAAATGAAAAGTGAGTGATAACTACATAGGAGAGCTGATGTCTCTTTGTGCACTGCACAAGCACTTGAGTTTGAAGTAAGTACACCACAAACTCAAAGGAGTAAGCTCTGGAAACCACCAGAGGGGAACTGGCTGTGAACCTCTGTAATGCATTATTGTGTGCTTCAGGTACTTTTCACCCTTGGCAGGTTTATTACTGCCTAGAATTTTCCCGTTGCACAAAAGAGCTCCTTCACCTTGTCATGTCACATGGTGGTTTGCCTTACACACAGCCTATGGCAAGGCCTCAACCCATATTATGTTTATAAAGTAGCAATTATTTTAAAGAAACACAGAAGCACAGTAACATCACAAATGGTAAGAAGGATATGAAGTTGCCCTTCCTTTCCTTCTGGCCCAAGGAATAATCAGGCAATAAAAAAAAAGAACAGTGGAAGTTCAGTCCTGTATTTTTCAAATACAGATCAAAACAAGCTCTGGTCTACTAGAATTTCTCTGGTAGTTACAACACAACTTCCTCCTCCATCCTAACAAGAGGAGCAGAAGAGCCTCTGACACACTGCCTTTAGAAAGCCACCCCGAGGGAGTTCTAATTGCTGGTAAATAAACACATTCTCAGACAACATGGTCCTTTAAAATAAATATTGAAAAAGAGAAAAAAAAAAGTGTGGGGGGAGAAAATAGCAGAACTTATATAAGCAACAATAAATCAACTATGTCTCTCAGCTAAGTTGAAGACCAACCTCATATAAAAGAAAGATTTTCAAAACTGTACTCTTAATGCTCAAAATTTTAAAGTAGAATCAATATCCTATTGCCAACAGAACATTTTCTATTTCTCAATTCTGCAAAAACTGCCTTTCAAAAATATTTTGCAATAGTAAGATAACAAGTCTTGTCCTTTAAATACAGTCACCCTTTCACACACATTCTTTATAAAATGGGAAGAAAATCTTAAATGTACAAACTGAAAACATAGACAATAATATGCTCTTAGCTTTGTTTTTGTTGCCTCAAGGTTGAGACCTTTCTGAGCTTAGGGATCTCTTATTCAAAGCACAGTAAATTTTACCACAGCAATGACAGACAGAGGACAGTGTCCTTATTGCAAAGACCAAATTTCAGTATTTTCAGGTCTAGTTTCAAAGCACTTGGGAACACTGCATTAACACCTAATTCATGTCCTAACAGAAATCTTTTTGTAAAAAATACTAAACTACTAATACTTTTCATGAAACACTGGTTCTAGGTACTCAAATGAAGATGATGAGAAGAGCTTAATTTTCAGAAATTACATGCTACCTAAAAGAGAATTTTTAAAAAGAGGGGAAAAATGTTTAAAAAAATCTAACTTCCCAATTTTAATAGGTTAAAATGCATCAAAACTGAAACATTGCAAGTCTTGGTCAAAGTGACTTGGCTCATTTTTGTCCCCTCTGTCTACATATGTGTAGGTATTATTATATTGGCTATAACCAGTATAATATAACCAATCATGGATCAATAACTTTGTGGCCTCTGAGCAAAGAGGAAATCCATTCACCCATTTTACTTTTTTCTTTTCCAAAGGTGATTCAATGATACAGTAGTACCACATCCAACAGAACACTGAAAACACTTTATTACTTAAGTCAAAGTTCTGTGGTTTCATTTTCGAGGTAAAGCTTGGTAACTGTTTAACAAGTCAGTCACCAGTGGATTTAACTCTTCAAACTGCCTCAAATTTAAACAAAATAATAATTGCTATTTTCCATTCTGCTTAATAGTGTGAAGTAAAGAAACAACCACGAAATCCTCATCTGTGTCTGTGTAATTCATATGCTCTAGTCCCCTATGCTTCTTCCACTGATTTTAACAAAGGTCTTAAGGTTTGTCTTGGAGCAAATAAACTGTGATATTCTTAAGAATATGGTAACTGATATCTTCATCCTGGATCAAGCCTGGAAATTTCCATGCTTCAAAAGGCACTGGAAGTCAGCTCCAACAACAGCATGCTTTTCTTTCTCTCCTCTTTTGCCACAGCCAAATCAAATCACCCTCGACTGAAGGAAGGTTTAAATGTTGTATAATGCAAAAAGATGAACAGGAGGGGCACATGGCAGGAAGCTTCTCTGCTGATTTTTCCCAGAGAAAGGCAATAGAGTCTAGATATTGACATTGACCTATTGAAAACATTAATGAAAACCTTTGATTTCTGAAGATACATACCCCTATAATACTTAAGCCTTTCAGGTACTCCTGGCGAGGTTGAGCTTGTGGTACACAGCCTGCTAGCACAACTTTCTTCTTCCCTTCTTGGGCTTTCCTAAAGAAAGACAAACAGAGGGTCAATATTTTTTAAATTATCATTTTCAACTTCAATACTCACATTATGCCTGTGAAAACAGAAAATAATCCCAATGAAGACCTCACAAAATCAGAAGCAACTTGAGCATGTCTGAGCCTCAGAAACCAAACAAACCAACACACCAAAAGAACCCCATGTGAAGCTACAGCACACCTGGTTCAGTTTGGGGAGTATCTACAGAGACCATGACCATTGCATATGTTGGACAAAAACACAACTTGAAAGCTGTAATCAAGTTCACTTTATTTGCCAAAATGGTAGAAGAGAAACTGGCCAAGAAAGATGGGACAGAGTAATTAACATTGATTCAAGAAGTTACACAGAATGCAAGGGACAGAGCACAGGAAGCAGGCAGGAGCCCCTAGCTGAGAACAGACACGCTGATGTAGCACCAGGCAGAACTGACCAGTTACATCAGTCTTCTGATGTCTACTTAAAACACTTATTTACTTTGAAATATTAAGTTACTTTAAAATGTTTCAGTATTTAAGCATATTGAGCACTTTGTCTGGATACCTTATTTTATTCCTTAACTTTTACACTACCTTAGTATCAGGCAGGAAATGAAAACACTAAGATGAAATGGTTAACACTGTTCATCTCATTAGTAACATTTTTACTCACTGTGAATTCAGCAGTGAGTATCAAGGCAGGACTGAGTCTCAAAACTGATGGAAGTTCTGCACAGAACTAGCAGCCACACACAAAAAAGTGAGATGCAAAACCTGCCAATGTCCATTCAACTTTGAACATCATCCATCACCACATTAACCAACACAACAACTGCATTAACAAAGTGCAAAACACAAAAGAAGGGAAGTGCTGAATAATATTAGGAGATTTGCTAGGTCTAGCACTTTATGGGTTGCTCCAAGAACAATCTTTCATGGTTACATGTTGCATCATGGCTTCTGTCAAACTGGAACCTGGATCTTTTCTCCAGCAATGTATGAATTCATGAAGTGTTTACTGTTATGTTGGAATAGGCTAATTCACATCACCACAATTTTCAGAAAAAATATCCACAATACACAGGTATGTAGACAATTTCATACTCTTCAGCTTGCTTGAGCTGTCTGCAAGATGAATGCACTAAAGTGATGTTCAACAAGCACATGAAGACTAAATTAGTATCTGTCCATCTCCAGCAAAGGCAATTTTAACAAAAAAAACCCAAACCAACCCAGAGTGGTACCACAGAGAGTTTCCCTGCTCAGAATTTCACTCCACACTTATTATATTGGCAAATCTGTTTACAATTTAGAGCTCAAATGAAAGCTCAAAATCACACACAGATTGCAATAATAAAGGAGATCACAGGCCATTTTGCTAAATACCTTGTGTTGGCTGCTGCACTAAAATAAGTTACTTTAATGGAAAGAAACAAACACAAGTGAGAAATAACAAGTAAATAGATTATGACTGTTACCTCATATCCAATATAAATGCAGCAAATATCTATAAGATATTTGATTTTGTTTTAGTGGGACTTTCAGGAAATATTCAGACATTCATCATACAGAACCTTGTTGGTCCTCTACTTGCACACTGAGTGTATAATATAAATGCACACCTTTTCATCTCTTCCTTGATAATATTTCTGTGGGTAAAGAACTACGATAAGAAGCTAATTTAATATATTTCTTCAGCACAGAACATAGAAACATGTCTCCAAAACCTGTAATCCCTCTTTTCTTTCAGTGGTAAACATTTAAGGGTTTTTCAAAACTTCAATGGAGGTTACCTACTACATATCCAAGAAAAAATAAGAAAATAAAAATCATACTTCATGCTTTACCTAAAAATGTCACATAGCACCATGTGATACTCCACTAACTCAAAGGATAAAAATCACTACTTATATAGTCTAACAGACTCAACCTAATGCCTGGAGGCAAGACAATAAGCCCTGTCTCCAGCAAACAAAGCACACATCCCTAGGCAACTTGGCATCTGGTATAATCTGCTGCAAGCAACAGCCCGCTCCATCTACTTGAAAACCTGTGAGCACCACAGAAGAAAAAGCTTTTATTCATGTCTTTTTATCTAAGAAAAAAAAAATAAACAAAGTTTCCCTTGACACATTAAATGGCATTTTAATGTTATTTCACAGCTTTAACATTTTGCTGTATCTTCTGGGACTATAACTAGAGCTAGGGGGGAAAAAGTTAACATGAATATTCTTCATAATAAGCATTGCCTTCACTTAACTTTTTAAAAGTTGTACAGGTCTCTGCAGAGCAAAGAATTTTGTACACTGAGATTCTTTTTTTTTTTTTAATGCAATTAAGTGGAAATGCCAGAACTAAATTTTCAATCATAGCAAATTTTCATTACCTTCATAATATACCACACAATACATAAAACCCATCACGAATGAAAAGCCATTGTAATTATGATTTTTTTTGCCTCAATTTCAAGAACCACTTCTCAAAATATGCATTCCAGTGCTATATTGTCACCTCCTTTTAATATTGTTTAATGAGCCCTACTCATATTAACAAAAGCCTGCAAAAATTATCCTTCAGAAATCTAGTTAGCACGAGAACTGTATTAGAAGAGCCTTTAGTCTTCAACAACATGAATAGTAAGGAGAATAATACCTCATGGAATCTAGTAGGTGGCATGAATAAATACATCTTCTCTTTTAGAACCCTTTTTATTTTTAAGTTACATGAACTTTACCTTGAACTTTGAATTTGACTCATGAAACATCTTCTAGAAGTATTCATTTCTAAAAGCTACTTGCATGACATACATTTGAATAAAAATTTAATTAGAGCAATTATTATTTTTTTTAAGAAAGGTACTTCCTAAGTAATGGGTGGGAAACAAAAAACAAGTGGGAAACAACAGGAGCATGAGGTGCTGCATACAGCAGAGGACTCATACAGGATCACAAGAATTACACTCCATTGCAGAGATAATGACATTTCTTCCATGTATTCTGCCTTGAAAAAGCAAATTTAAGAATGTAACTGGAGAATTTCTGCTTTGCTCATGAGCACTTGTATTTATGTTAGGAGCCTTCCTAAACTGGAATATTTTTCTCACAATTCTATGCAGTTTGTGGCATGGTTCCCCTAATTTTTCTTTTTTAAACTTCAAGAAAATTTAGTCAGTAATACAACAAAGACAAAGAAACACCTCCCAGTTTTCAAAAAAGCTGCCCATAAGCATTTGCTACATCAGCACTGTGTGTACAGCAACACTGCTGGATACCATGGCAGCCAGGGCAGGAAGCTGCTCCACTTTCTCATGACTCACACAGATACTCGGGTGGAACCACCAAAAGAAAAAAGCTAGGGACATTTCCCTGAGGTTCAAATCCAAGGAAGGCAATAAAAAAGTGAAAGCAGAGAAGATGGGCCAAGTTCAACAGAAGACCATCTGTGATAGTGAAAGTTATTGCTAACTTGCTCTTTGCTAGGGACAAGAGGAGCCAGACCACCACTGCTTGCCTGCTCATTTCCCTCTCCATAGGCAGAGCTGCCCACTGGAGTTTTGTAAGCTGTGAACTCCTAAGTAACTCACAGCTTTCAGGCAGCCACCACCACACCCCACCAAGGGGTCCCAGCTGCACAGGAAGGCTTAACAGGCCTCTGAAATAAAAAGCACTCTGGTCTGCAGGGAGGAAAGCTGATAAACTACAGACTTGTCAGCATGAAACATGCAATTTGTAAAGCGCTGCTCCAGTACCAGAGATGTGAAACCAAGTATTTCGCCTGCAAACCCCACATTTTTTCTTCCAAAACCCATTGTTGGTGGAATTAAATAATGAAGAAGTGTATAAACAATGAGCAGAAGGTTGCCTGCAGCAGGACTAAGTAACAGTCAAATACAAGTAAGAGAAGAACCAAGAGCAGAATTCTTAGACAAACACAAGAAATTAAGGGAGAAAGTGCTTTATAGTGAGCTTCTTCATCTTTGTATGGATAGCACTTGGGAAGTGTTCATAAAATAAGAACTATTTCTAATGCTGAAGGACAACTGGAAGTAACTTTGTTATCTGAAATGAAAAAGTAATTATTTCAACCTGAATCCTGCTAGGCAGATGACAAGGGACCATCCATGAGCTATTCCCACCAAATGTAGCACACCCCTCCTCATTGTTGTACCTGCACAAACCTGGCAACTTCCCTGTAAGATGTGTATACTTAAATGGAATTGTTCAATGCATCACTGTAGTCTGTTCATACCATTCTCCTTGTAGCCTCCTATTACACAAAATCCACAACAGTCCTTGTCATGTGTTTTAGAAAGGTGTGAAGCCATAAACAAAGGGGAGCTTTGTGTCCAGAAGTGCCCAAAGAAATGTCAGTATACATGAAAAAGTTCTGCTACAGCAGCTCTAGCTAAGTACAGTATTAGCTGGGTATATGATGAGATCAAGCTGCCAATGGTTATAAAAAGTAAAATTCAGGAGATACTACTTCCCAGGCTGCAGAAATGGTGTTGTGATATCTCTGGGGAAAAAGAAATGCTATTTGGCTGAAGATGCAAATATGTGAAAGATCTTCCAACTCTCTCATCTGCTGAATTAATCAGCAGAAAGCTACAAGTCTTAAAGAGAGTGCAACATCCATGGAATTAAAATATTCCACAGCATTTGGAATGCACTCCTGAAAATCCATAAAATCACACAGCAATCTTCTGTTTGAAAAATTACAAATGGTAAGTTAAGCTGTGGCTTTACAGGCTTCTAATGTCTCATTAGTACCCAAAAGCTCACTTCCCATCCTCTCTGTCTGCTGTTGTTGCTCTTACCTTTCTCCAACTTCAACGCCCCCTCTTTCTCACTTCTGGCCATCTGGTATCACTCCTCCTCTGCTCCAAGCTCTGCAGCTCACTGGGCCCTTCCACAGCCCCATTTAACTCACTGATATAGGAGACATTTACTGAGCCAAGACTGGGGGGTTTAACCATTTTGTTTCTTTAAGTTAGCTCATGGGAGAAGGGAGGCAGCAGAACCACCAAAACTGAGGGAAAACAAAAGGTGTTGGGAAGGAAACAGAAAAAGAGGATATGGGAACTCCTTGTTTTATCTCTGATGAGCTTAACAAGTCTTATGAAACCTTTGAGGTCACAATATGCTGAGCAGAGTGGGTGAGTAAGCAGCAAAAAGGACGTTAGAAACTCATAAAAGCTCTGCTTTCAAAGTTACAGTCAGCCCCATAGACAAAGGATTGTGGAAAACCTGATGAAAGCTTGTCAACATTATTAATCAGAGCAGAACGGCTCAAGAGTGCTTAGGCATGTCAGCTTCCTTGTACACTTCCACAGCCCCCAAAAATTACTGTAGTTTATCTGTGAGGCATGTGAAGATGCAAAGTTCACTTGAGGATGCCTATGCTGATTATTGGAGTTTACTGAACTGCTCTTGAAGGACCAGTCTCTAGCAAAGTGGCCATCCCCCTGCCAAGCTGCACCCACCAAACTTGTCAGATAGCATTTCCTGTGGCAAATACCATCAGGTAACATGCAAATATTCCAGCAATAATAAGTTGCATGCCCTTCTGACAAAGGCAAGCTTGTCTTCTCTGAAAATGCTTCAAAAAGATAAAAATGCTTGTTCCGCCAAACTCCAAACTGAGGCTGTAAAGACATGCTCCAAGCAAAAATTAATAAATAAAAGCATAAAAATATCCTTCCCTAAGAGAATTTTTTAAAGGAGGTGAAATGTCAGCTCTGAGAATAACCCCAAGACTAACATGCTACATATACCAAATTACTCCCCAAGTTTCTGAATTCAATGGAAACTTATTTTCACCCAACTACCTGGCATGCAAGTGAAGTGACTGCAACTTTGTCTGCAAGAGGAAATCTGAATTGAAACTCTGAACAGTCAAATTGGTGCCTGAATTTCACTCAAATTTTCTGTAAATGCAACTTTATAGGTAGCAATTAAAGATGCAACAGCTTTTCCTGGGCAGTCATTACTCACACAAGCAGAGCATGTTAGTGGTAATGGTGGTATTTTCTTCCTGCAAAGGCTTTCAAATTAATAGTTCAAAGACTTTATCAAACTGAAAAATCAGACCAGAATGCTTTCAGGAAGAGGATGGGATGAAGGAACAGATTCCCAATCTCACCTTGGCCCTGGCTAGTAATTTTTGTAGCCCCAAGCAAAGGTGAATTATCAACATGAGTGAGAAACTTCCAGGATGTCTTTTGGTCAGGGTAGGCAAAAATGGTTACATACCAGTTCCTGTCCCTGCAGATGATTAAGAAAACAGATTTTTAAAAATCAATTTACCGTAGCTTTAAAGCAAATCTGCAAAACCCATAATTAGAAGTTACCAGCCTTACAACTGTTCTTAAAAGGAAAGTGTAATTAATGACAATCTGCTCCTTAAAAATTTTCATCTTGGCTGCTGGCAGACAGATTTTCACCGTTGGCTAAAAAGCATATATATTTTAAATTTTAATTTTTTTTCCTTGTAATTACAAAGTTGTTGGTTTGGGGTTTTTTCCCTTCTTCTGTTTATTGAGAAGGCTGAGGGACCTTGTCATGTAACAGAAAATACCAGAAATAGAATTTGTCCTCCCAAGACTGTTGAGCAGACTGGGACCTGGCAATCTGCTCAAGACACCCACTCACTGGTTCAAACCTCCCCCAGCTCTTGTCAAGTGAACAGCACAGTCTGCCAGGACTTGTTGAGCACTGACAAACCCCCACTGCCTAACACAGGTGACATCCATGGTTTGCAGAAGGTGCTCACTAGAATGTTGAGAGAAAATGTCTTTCTGCAGTATTTTGCAAGTGTTTAGGCTCCCACCATTCCTCAGATGAAACAATCAAGTATTTGCCTTTGCTGCTCTACAAATCTGGGCTTTATGAGTTTTGTTTCAAGCACATTGTTGGTAGGGGACACTGCTATGTTCCTCAGCTCCTTTTCCTCCTCCCTCCCTTCAGTGCTCTTCTTCATCCCTCTGCTGACAGCACGAGTATCCTCAACTTCTCTGGGGCACAGAGTACCAGATACACTGAAGCTCTGCCCACTGAATCTTGAAAAGCAGAGGTTGCTGGAAGCCAAACCACCAGGGAGCTGATGCAGGTGGCAGAAACTGGAATGGCCCGTTAAAAAAATTTGCAGTTTCTGAACAACCTTGAATCTTTATGTCCTTTAGCACAGAGATGACAAGTTGTAGTAGAGTTGTAAAAATACTTCACTGTCTTTCTAAATCTCCAGTTTCATGCAAGCCTTTCTCAGAAGAATCTAAGGAGTGACCATGGTGGGAGAGTTCTCAGAAGCAGAAATAGCTCCAAAGCTCTAGCAGCAATTTTGTCTTTTCTCTTTGCCTCCTGACACTACTCTCCTTCTTTAAGAGCAAGCATTTTCACTTCTTTCTCCTATGTCAAAAAGCAAGACATCATGCTCCCCCTTCAAACTGGAAAACTTATTCCTGTTCTGAATTTATTTTTGCATACCTAGATGGACTGTCAAAAGGTACCCTTGTATGAAAAACAGTGAAAGGAAATCTCATATAAATTCATTTGCAAAGTGACACTAAACTTCTGACAGATTAAAAAAATGGAAGTCAAGATCATAACAGTGAACTTTTATATCAACCACACAAGTCTTACGCTATTTCTCTGTTCTTTCAACATATATTCCTGCAGGAATGAAAATATTCTATCACAGTATTTATAGCATATCTTTCCTTTATATTTAGTTAACTGACAATTTATTCTACTTCACCTTTCCAATCTTACCCCCCCCCTCTTAGTTCTATTCATCTCTTTAAAAAAAAAGGAGTGCAGTTTAGGGCACAGAGTAACGATAGTAATTAATGTGTGAAATACTACACTGCCTCTCAGGTTCAAAGTACAGGCAGGCTTCAAGTTATATGTATGCATGGCCAGTGGTTGTAATAGAAAACCCTGCTGATACAATGACTAAAAAATGAAATTAGTGTTGAATGAAAATTAAATAATCCATTCTCCCCTCCTCCCAGAGGTATAGCATGCTTTTCACTAACAAGCTACCTACAAAATTTTAAAAGGATTTGTTGTAGAAGAGGTTATTAGTATTTCTCCAGTTTTTTGCTAAGTATAATACACCAGGAATCTTTTTCCATAGGGTAAGAATGGTGAAAATCCAGAAAATAAAGCAGAATTTACATGGACTAAACAGACAGGGCAGTACATGACACCAACAGTGTTTTACCAAGTCATCAGAACAAAACCCCTGCACAATTCCATGGCATGTCTAACATGGAACATCCTGATAAAAAGACTGAACATAACAAAAGAACTAACAGCCAACTCATTTTTTTCTCAGACTCCTCCAGGGCAGCTGAGGAAGAAAACCACAGACCTGAAAGGCAGCCAAAATTCTGAACATCCAGGCTATTTTTTTTTTTTTTTGCTCAAAATCAGGTGGCTACAGCTACTACATGAAAGAAACAAAAATAACTTCTTGAGAGCCACTAAATATAGTTTTCATCTTATGTGCACAGAAGACTGTCAGAAGTTGTCCAACAAAGAAAAGGAAATAAAACTCAATGAAGTAATTTTTCAGAACAGTAAGCTGCATGTTCTTTTTTCCTTATGGAACTGCTATACAAGCAGCCCCACTGTGGCTAGTTTTTGTAAGGAATTATGAAATAGAAAGAGACTATAACATAGTGTGTTAAAACAGAGGAAAAAGCAACAAAGAACAGAGTAGAAAATTAAGGAGAAAAAAAAAAAAAAACATATGTCACTCCTCAACACTGGAACCTTCATTCTGTCCAAATTTCACTGTACCACATTTTTATTAACTTTTAGGGGTTTTGTTTGCTTTAAATTCTTCCAGTAAAGCCCAGCAAGCTCTTCCTACTCGAAAGAGATTAGAACTGATCACAGGACCTGAAGAGCAACAGAAATTGTCCACTAGCCTCTACATGCCTGACCACTTTAGCAGGTCTCCAATGGACTTGGCTCCAGTCTTCTTCTATCTCTCAACTGCCTCTGCTGCACTCAAGGCACAGCAATCCACAGGAATTCCCACCAAGTAAAGAGCAATAAATGCCTCCTCTCAATATCTGTTCATGTTTTAGTTATTTACAGCTGAGAATGACTCATGAGAGCTGGTTCATGGGTCTTCTCCATACATCCCCATCACCATACATCCCACATTCTTTCTAACAGGCCACTTAGCCACCAGCCTTATCTCAGTAAATTATCAAGAGATGTCAACTAATTCTTCATTGATACCTTTAATTTCTCATTGTTTTACACCACACCTGAAAGAATGGTAAAGATGAAAATAATTCTCCATGGACTGCATTTTGACCTAAAATTTATTTGCATGGTTTTTGTATTGCTAGAACCTCTTAGTGGTTTCTGTGCTCACACAAATTCATCTCAATCCCTGAAAGCAACAGACTCCTACACTGCTTTAACTTTATGCCTTAGGAGGGCTTTGCACCAAACACTACAATGCAAATGGAAGAGAAATTACAATTCCTTCAGAGACTGAAGCTTTCAGTCTATGGTTACATATATAGATTCAAAAGTGTAATCTTGCTTCTGAAAAAAAAAAAAAAGATTTTGTCTTTTCTATTTAAACTACAGTATCAAGGGTGACTTGAACGACAACTGCACTTCACTTCTGCTTGTAGAGCTGGAAAAAATTCTCCACTCAGCTGTTGTCACTGATGCTTACGCAGGGGAAGGGGGGAAGATGCTGTTAGAAAGGTGGAAGCCCAGAAGTGCATCAAGCAGCATAAGATGGCTTTAGTGCTCTCCCACTGTGAGGTGGGACTGATCAGAGGAGCTGCATCTGCTCCTTGCTTACAATTTATGCAGCACGCTTCCCTCCATTCTGATTTAGGGTTTTTGATGTCTGTGGTTGGAAAAACATTTACTGGGTGGTTGCTGAGAAGAAGAAGAGAAAAAGACAAGTCCTAGAAGTAGCTCTGAGAAAATACCAGTTCAGACACCTAAGCCTAGTTCAAAATGTATTATTTAGAGAGCTGAAAATTGTAACTTCTGTCAGAGCTGAAGGGGTAATTTCTCTAAGCATATTAGCTTGCCTAAGAATGTTTCCTAAAATAACCAAGATATCATTCTAGTAGTTTTCACAATAGATGATCTCCTACAAGTTTAATACACTGCCAGGCACTTTATAGGGATGATAATAATAAATGTAGGGGTTTGTATAAGTTTTAGGTCACATGCACATCTGAAAAGTCAGAAAAATTTAAAGGATTCTAGCAACAAAAATTTTAATTTCTAATAGAGAGCAATCCAATGTGGATTGAATACAGCACCATGCCAGACAGAGCTCAAGGAGCATTTGGACAATATTCTTGGGCACATGGTGTGATTCTTGGGGATGGTGCTGTGCAGGGCTGGGAGTTGGATTTGATGATCCTTATGGGTCCCTTCCAACTCAGCATGATCAGTGTCATTCTCTGTATGTAGTGAACATAAATATTTGCATGTGACAACAGCTACTTCACTCCTAAAGCTCTATTTCCTTTTTTCTCTTCCAAATTTTCCATAAAATTTAATTCTATCAGATTCATACCACCATATTTACAGTGCTCCTTCACCTGCACATAGATGGAATAACCTAATTTTGAAGAATAAGCAGGCTCCAACAATGCACAACACTACATATGCAGTACATAGCCAGCAGCAGTAACTCTCTGGGCACAGTAAATCACATGTAACACTTCGCCAGGATTTCACAGCTTTGTCACCCATCCCAGGAAGGTCAGAACAAAGGCCTCAGTGAGATATGTTATTGACCTCTTTAGAGATAATAATTGATAATTATCAACCAGAAGAGTAATTAATCATTTTTAAAGGTTACTTTGCAAGGTAAAATTAGCTTGGTGCTTTACAGATAAAGTTTCTGTAACTATCTCTAGTCTTGTTCCTGAAGCATGATCACCCACAGGTGAGTACAGGAAATGGAGGCAGACTCCAGCTCCATGTTTCTGGGGCTCCCAGACTTTCCTTGTGCAACGGATCTGTGTTTGTATTGAAATTCTAATGAAAAAGGCCCTCCTCATTCAAGCTCCTTCCCTGGACTTGAGACACATAGTAAATTCACCCCAAAGTTGTAACATTCAGGTTTTTCTGTAACATATAAACAGTGATATCAACCTTTAAATACCTCTAAGAACTATGAATTGCTTAGAGAGCATTTCCTATGCAACCACTTCATATTTTTAATTCATTTCCATTTTTTATACAATATGCATCTCTGCAGACTTCAAGACACCTCACACCAGGAAACTATACTAAATAATGCAAGGCTCTGCATCAAGCTCACTTAACTCAAAATTCTGCTGAATCTCACTGGAAATTGTCATCCTGTTATGAAACTCCAGAAAAGAAATCCCTCTGCTCCCACCAGCAATTTCAAAGAAACTCTGTTCTATGGCTCCCAAACACTGCAGAATTTGAGAGGGTGGGAGAAGCACTAACTGCACAACTTATGCCTTTGAAATTTGCTCCAAAAGATTTCTCATGTCTTTCTTCCAAATTTTTCTAGCAACTCAAGTACTTCTTTTAGACTCTGATTGCACTAAACATATTTTTTCTTTCAAATACTACTTCATTAATAAACATCCTGATTTATTTTTCTACCATAGCCTCTATACAAAGATTCAAAGTATTAAATAGGCAATTGAGACTTTTTTTTCTGAATAGTCTGCACACAGGAAGATCTTCCCCTGTGAGCAAGCAGAAGCTTAACTTTAAAACAGGTGCCAGAGCAAGGCAGAGCTTTTCTTTTGAATAAAACTCAGATTGGGAAATTGAGCACTGTACTCCCTGAAACACCTTTCAAAATCTGTGCCCCATTCATCAACTTTTCACATCTCTTGCATCAGACAACACACTCCAGGTTTCCCTAGAACTCACAGGAGCAAAGTGTGGGTTAACCATACTTAGGATGATACAAAATGCCATATGTGTAAGATACAGGCCTACCTGTATCAGCAGAAGGCAGCTTAATTCTTCATAATGGACAGGGCACACGAGCTTACATGCATTTGTGCTTCAAAATACCTTTTTAATTCTGTAATGCTGTAGTGTGCTACATTGTTATTATAACAGCTGCTATTCTAGCAGCTCAACCTGATTTTTTTAAGGTTTCTTCAATTGAACATTACAAAACAGCAAGGAGCAAACATCTTATACTCCTAACCTAGTTTTAATAATAACCTTTACATAGAGTTAAACAGTGCTGAACTGCTCACTTGTCTTTTGTTTTGTTCTTTTCTTCAAATTAAAGCTTTTACCCTGTTTTGTGCCCTGATCATGGGTCAAGTGACGGCCAGATCCACTCTGATGACCTTCAGAAGACTTGAGAGCCTTCATTCCCCATGCACTCTCCTTAAAGTGTTGTTACAGCTACATTCTCCCTCCCTACTCCCATGAGCGTGCCAAAAATTGCTCTTACTTTCCGCCTCCATTCACAATGTATATCAATTTATTTCTGCCAGTATTTGCCACTTTCTGAAAGAGCTATCAGATGTTCCATGCAAGAGTGTCTTCCCTCTGATGGGAATTAGGCAGATCCAGACAAGACCCTACAAGTAAAGCAAGGTTAGCTGAAAGAGACACTGTATGACTATATTCATCCCGCTCTGTGGAAATAGTTGTATTTAAAATAACACTGAGATGGATAAACTCTGTATCCATCCAGTTTGACATGCCATCATTATCAGAAAATCACATTGTCAATAACAGAGATACCAAATTAGAAAACACAGACACCAAGAATTATTTGCTGCAGCAAACTTCTGCCAAACCATGCCTCTAAAAACTTATGCTTTAAAAAGTAACCCAGGAGAAAACACAGATAAATATTTTAAAATATTCATACATTCACTTTATCAATTTTAAAGCACAAAACTGGTACATGTGGTGTTCACAATGAGCTACAACATTCAACAGGACTGCTCAAGCTCTGAAAGTACATGAATAATTTGAGAGTTTGCACATAACTCTCAAAAGTTATAAATTTTAACAAGCCAACTCCTTAATCTCATGTTCTGTATTCTAAAATATGTTCACTTGACCTTGACATCAGAATGGGCAATGATTCTCTATATATTTTCAATTTACATACAGTTTAATTAAAATGTTACCAACCATTCTCACTCTTGGTATTCCACATCCTGGTATTAGAGAATCTGCAACACATTTACTTCATTTAATACTGGCCAATACAATACAAAATATTTTTATTTTTATTATGCTTTTTCTTTTTGCAAAACTGGTTAGAATAAAATGGATGCATAAATTGAAAGGAACAGTTCAAGATGCCAAGGTTTTCCTGAAAACAGTATTTGCTGACTGTTACTACAAAAAGAAGTCACCAAATGCCAATTGAGAGAAACTACTGATGAGGCTATGGTCCACAGTCAGTGCCTATCCAGCTATCATCTTCCAGAATTTATCCAATCCATAAAACACACACTTCAATCCCTATTTGTACCACAGAAAGTGCTTGGGAGCTGTTGGAAAACCTGTCTTTTCTCTCCTGTTCTTCTCAGACTCCTCAGCTTAATTCTTAAGGATTAAGAACTCTGAAGGAGCTGTACACACCCTCCTTCAATAAACGCAGCACTCCATTTGCCACATGGTCATCAGCCAACATCCCAGAAAGAGCACAAATAACACACTGGCACTGGCAGTCCTGTGCAAGCCCAAGCAACAATTTTGGATGCTTTTCCCATGGTTTCCCATCAACAATAGTTTTCTCTATGGACTATACACAGTGCTCTCCTATCTTTTGCTTAGCTTACAGATCTCTCTAGGACAAAGAGAGCTTACGAGTACACCAACAATCTGCAGCATCTTGCTTTCTGTTGTTATTGTTTCTTTTATTATTATTGCAATATTAGCATTGCTGTGGTCGAATGGAACTTTCTCAGCATTGTGACACTTGTTTGATTTAACATCCATCAATTATCACCACAACCAATGGCATTTTAAAAAGGTAGCACTTACATGCTTTGTATAAATTTGTACAGAAAACACTAAAGATATACAATAAACCTGTATCTTTTAACACCACTTCAAAATTGGTAGGCTCTCTTCTTAGTTCTAATGCACATATCCTTTCACTTATTCTTACAGCTCTCCACCATATATATTCTCTTAACATTAGTGTCTCTTTGTCAAAATTCTGTTTTCTACCCTTCATCTTGTAACTTTTTCCACTTTCCTGTGGATATCTAAAAAAAGCTGCCTTACCATCACCCAATTAGACCTTTATTCCACATTCCTCACTCTTCTTGATTACAGAATTGTGGACTAGCTAAGGAACTGTTCTCACATAAATCTCAATGTAGCTTAAATTTTTCTTCTCTGACAATTTTACTGGCTTTTTTATTTCTTTCCAAATGACAAACACATTACTCACTGAGATAATCCCCACTGAAGATAATCAGCTTCATAAAGTCCCTAATCCTTCCCAATCTATCAGTTTGAAATCCATTTATGATTTCATCTTCATCTGACACAGTTCAAAAATAGCTATCACCTTCTTCTAGGTAGAGAAAAAGGTTTAGGGTAAAAATATAGACATAATTAAATGTGATGGTTTAAGGTTACTGAAAAACACCGTTCAGTTCAGAAACCAGATGAACAGTCCAAACAGGTCAAAGGGACAAACAGTTGTGTTGGAAGGCACCTTGTAACACTGAACTTCTATTTGTCAAGCAAACCTCACTCCAGCAGAAGTTGCCCATCTGTTGTGTATAAAAATAGCAAAACCAGTTTGTTTGCATTCCCAGTAAAAGCTAATCAGCATGGGGGAGCAAGACACATCTTTGCTTACAAACAGCCTTCCTGGAAGGGTGATGGAGAAGTTAATACTGACAAGCACTCCTCACAGGTGGCAGCAGGAGGCAAGGAGAGCTTCCCAGTTTTACTGAAAATCACCTGGCTAGCTGTGATAACAGGATAAAATCAGGGAAGGTCTTAGGAAATTCAGTAAAATAACAACCTCAAAGTAAAATTGTATGGGTTTACAGTATGAATTTCAGAAATTCTTATAACATCATTACAGATCATGGTTTTACCTCGGTACAGCTTCTCTCTTTAGGAAGCTGAGGAAACTACTGTTTGTCCAAGGTTTAAAAAAAGGGAAAGTACTCTTGGTAACTAAAAAAACTAGTGGACCTATAGACTGATAGTTAAGTGGCTTTTCCCACTATATAACAATGCATTTGCTTTCAAGAAAAATCTGATTTTTTCCTTAAAAATTATGTGCCTGAGAAGTTGACTGGCTAAATCCTCCCATCCTCTTCCAATACACATGTAAGAAATGCTGTTTAGAAAATATTCCAGAGACAGTAAATGTTTTGAGAAGAAACACCACCATATGGTATCAAGGATTTTTGAGCACCACCTGCAGCAAAGGGAGGCAGCAGAGCAGCAAAGTTTCTAATTACCTGCTGTAACAAAAACCACACAGCACTTGAAATTATCATGGGTAAGTAAGCTCTAATAGAAAAAGTTCATCTTTTTGTTACATCTGTTATCCCAAACCAGTTCTGATTAATACTTTAACATACTTGAATGGTTAAGACATTTATTACTCCATATTCTACATAATCAACAACCTCTCCTAAAGGAGGGCAATTACCAACCATCAGCTGTCTGAACATTTTAAGTTCATTCGATTCCTCTCAGAAGCCTGTGGTTGTTGATGCAGGATCTCACACACCATTACTGTCACAATGTTTTTGGATAGAGTGAACTTTTCTCAACCAGAAGAAGTAAAAAGTACAAATCCAGTTGATGCAAAACACAGAAATCTAACTCTTGCACATGACAGCCTCTGGAAAATCTGGCTTTATTTCTAGCAAAGCAGTATTTACTATGAAATGAAAGTGCTGAATAGGATGAAGACTCGTGACAGATATGAGATGATTTTGAACTATGATTATGAAGGGTCAGCATCTTATCTTGTGAACTATGCCACTAGAACACATCATTAGCAAAACAAAAGCTCCCAAGTACCAAAACAACTGACATTCACTCACAAGTATTGCTCACTAAATAGGAATTAAACTGAGCTCTGAAAATTCTAGTGAAACATGAAGGTATTACCACATTCTTGGCATAAATAAAATTTTAGTTATGGAATGGTTTGGGTTGGAAGGGACCTTGAAGATTACCTAGTTCCAATCCTCCTGCCATGTGCAGAGACACCTTTCATAAGACCAGGTTGCTCAGAGCCCCATCCAACCTGGCCTTGAACACTTGCAGGGATGGAGCACCCACAGCTTTTCTTAGCAACTTGTTCCAGTGCCTCACCACCCTCACAGTCAAGAATTTCATCCTAATATCCAATCTAAACCCAGGCTCAGTTTGAAGCCATTCTCCTTGTCTTGTAGGAATGCCCTTGTAGATGGTGTCTCTGCATCTTCCTTGTACAAAACATACCAGATAAAAGAAATTTTCCTTTTGCAGTATTTATTATGTGCACACATACTTCTGCAAATGTAAACTGTGAAAAAGTGAGGGGGGGGGAAAGTAACTTCTTCACATAACCATTATTATCCAATTCTTAAAAAAAAAAAAAAATCTATGCCAAGTACCATAAGACAAATGCAGAAGCTGAATTAAGAATTTCTGGTTTGCCAGAAAGATTTTGTAAACAACCAGCAATCAATATTTTTGTTATTCTAATGCAAAAGCTCAACATTTGTTTTCTTCTTTTTTTTTCCCCTAAGACCTGGGATGCATATGCATTAGGATTGTACTCTTGTAGAAACTATTTTATGTCAATTTGGTTTAGAACTGAGGTCTCTCTCAAAAGGTGAAGCCATCTGTGGTCTCTGACTGATGGAGTTCACCTAACTCAGGTCAGAATTCCCTGTCTCACAGCAAGGTGGATCTGTTAACAAGTTTGGCAATTTAAAGTAGCAAGATGAAGGGAGGCAACCCCATACCTTGGCTGCAAGGGTGGACAGCTTCTGGAATGTTGCTCTCCAGCTCAGACCTGGCAGTGATTACATTTAAAACTCACAGTGAGTTAGGAACCCTTTTATCAGATTACAGATAAACCCAGAGTAAAGCTACAATATGGAGCAGGAGAGTAATTTGTGAAATCTTACATGAAAACAAAACCACCATCCCTCAGACAGCCTCTCAACAATACTGGATACAAGAGCTAGCCTCAGGGTAAAAATTCTGAGATCAGCCTCAACTGGTAAAACAAAATAAGAGGTCATGTCAGTTTGTATTTGCATGTTTAGTATGTTGTTAAACATACTTAAGATTTATTATCTTAAGTTTATTAGACAAATGTAAGAGACCTTGAATTCCTCTTGCACTAACGGAGGGCACCTACTTTATTTGACTTGTGTTGCTTCTCACATGAGCTCCTTCCCATGAAAACATACGGTCTTGGAACTGACAAACAAAAAAGCCTCGGTGAGCAAGCAAATACAAATGAAGAGCTTTGTAATTCTGTACAGAAACCATCTGGTAGCACAGCTACCAAGCACCTTCTGCAACAGTGTATCTTATAACCTCTACATCCTAAAAAACATGGAAGAGTGGACAAACACCAGGACCATTAAAATACTCCTTTTCCAGTGGTAATACAGTGTGTCTAGGTAATACACAATATCTTTCACTTCAATCTTCAAGTGTTCTTTTAAATACTGAATCTCCTCATACCTATCTGGTTAGTTATTATCCACTTCTTATGGTGGCCCCTATCTGTACAAAGACTGAAGGGGGTGAAGGGACAGTGAAAGAAGAATGACCTTAAGTCTTTATGGTGAATCCTATAACCTAAGTCAACAGCATTTTCTCTTAACACACCTGATCTCCATTCCAGCTCTTGAAACTTTTCATCCACTTTTACAATGAAGGAAGAGTGGGGGAAAGAAACCTCAAACTTCTATCCAATTAAGTCATTGCTCTGAATTAATCAAGGATTACTGATAGAATACAAAACACATCATTTCAGCACACAAAAACATCTCGTGGCAGTTGCATGAAAGACCATCTCAGGCAACCCAATTTATATTCAAAGTTACTTGTTATGCTGATTTCAATAAAGATGAGATAACTACTGAGTAAAAAGTAAGAGTCTACTAGACTAAATGAAAGCTTAAACTCAGAGGGGACCTCTCATTCAACCATTTTCCATAAAAACTCCATATTCAAAAAGACATGAGCATTTAAAATCACTCACTCTGGGTTGTCTTCCCTCTACGTTCCCCATTACCAACAGAAGAGATTGCATGAGCATTTCCAAAGAACACTTTGAAGATTAGTTCAGATACTTCTGCTGGAAGCTCCCCATTTCACTCTCACTTGTGAACTGCTTGACATAGCTAGAATGCTCATCAAACTCACCCTGTTGTCAGTGTGCCAGGTACAACCAGCAGGTGATACAGGGATGGGTAGAGCAGCAGTGGTGCAAAGAAGGATGGCCAAGAAGGTAAGAGATGAGGGATTAAGTGTATTACAGGAAATGTTTAGTGATTTACCAATGCCTAATGAGATCTGTCACCCTGCTTTCAAGTTCCACAAGTGCTACTGGGATCCGTTCCCTCCAGGATGACAATCTAGAATGACTCAAGGCAACTGAATTACAATGCTGTACAGCCTGAGTTCCTAAATGCTCTCTCAAAAGTGCTTGAAGATGCTTTCCACCCTTACAGAGCACCATCATAAGCTTTTAGCCTAATGCCAAAACTCAAAACAAGCAGTTGTTACACTGTTAAACAAAACAAAACAAAAAAAACAAACCAAAACAAAACAAATAAAAAACAAAACCAAACCAAAACAAAAAAGGCAGAAATACCACAAATCTTCATCTGAAGTAAAATATTTGGGGAAACAACATATTTCAACAGTAGTACACAAAATCACCTACAGACATATTAAAACACTACAGGTAAGTAATGGATTATTGTTGATTTACCACCACTGTGACATTTAGCAATGTGTAAAATAAGTGAAAAATGCAACAAGTAATGTAACATTATTTCCTGGAGAGCAGGGCAGTCACCCTCTACACCAAACCAGACTGCATCCCATGCATTCATTCAGGCTGCTGTTTAACACCTGCACCTAACAGAGCCCCCAAAGTGGGCAGAGTTCTCAGAATAACAAGTGCTCTACATTTCACAGCTCAACCAGTACAAAAGACTTAACATTTTCCTAAGACTGAGGTATGCAGAACTGCAATTATCATCGACAAGACTTTTAAGACCCCATCCATGTTACTTCAGACTCAGCTTGATTTAAAACATTTTCCTTCAGGATGTTTGTGTTTTCACTGAGTGGTTATCTGGTCTGTATCTGTCAGCAGTTACTTGTCACTGGCTCAGTACTGCAAGAAATTTCAAACAAAAGACAGTATCCTACCAAGTTACATATCAAAGTAAGAAAAAGAACAAAATGTGTGATAAGGGACAATTCTCATAAACTAAAGTCAATGAAGTATGACTTTTCATGTATCTAATAAGGCACTAACATTTTCTAAAAATTTTGTTTGCTACATAAAAGCAGTGCTGCTAGTAGAACATTATGCCCTGCAATAATTATAAAGAATATTTTACAGATCAATGAAATTACTATATATTTATCTCAAAGCATAAACACACTGTGAGGGTTATGAACCTCTCAAAACGCATTTTTCCTGGAACTCCAGAATAAAGGGACTGCCCAGTACTGTCCAGATACTCCTATTCTAAAGCTGCATGTTCAATAAGGCAAACAGCAGTGCCTACTTCATTCCTGCAATTCATTCCCAGAGAGCACACTGCCTAAAAGTCCAGTTATCCCACCTTACTGCTTATTTTCCTTCATTCCAGCTATTTGACTTTCTCTACCTGTGCTACACTTTGCCACAGTCCCAGAAAACCATGAGACTCAGAGTGAAACACAAACAAGAAGAGGATGTGAACAATGGCCAATGAGGAAGTCTACTGAAAGGAGAAGAGTAAGTTGTCAAAACTCACAAAAAGGGTGGTCAGAATCATTTCCTTTAGACCTCATCAGCAGGCAGGTTTTTCTTTGTTTTAACATAGAAATGCAGCATCTTTATCTATTTGGCAACATCTCTCTGTCATACATTTACCTTCTACCTTCTCTTCATTCCCACTCAGAAATGGACAAAATTTCTCATTATAGTATTTGTAGGTAAGCAATTGACCATAAGAGAATCTAGGATCCCTGTTGTATTAAGTCAACATGCCACCAGTGCATATGCAAAACCAAAACTTCCAATGGGACCAGCTGCTGAGTATTCTACCCAGTGACCATTTTCAAATGGATCATGTTCATTATTTGTGTTGCTTGAAAACAAATTCATGAAGAAAAAATCAGGTGAAGAGCATAATTATTCACCATCTGATCACAGTGAAAACCTGTGCCTAAAGGGAAATTTCAAGTGCCTAAATTTGGTCTTAAGATTTGAAAATCTGGCCTCTAGAGAATTGTATTTCTACAGTTTGTAGGCTATCATTACAGAGAAGGCAGGTGACAAAAGAAAAGATCTTTCAGATTACTTCCATAAAGCATGGTCTTTGTCTTTCCTTCCCAATGGTCAGCCGAATGAGTTATTACAGTAAGACCCACCAAGCAACACAGATGAGATGAAGAGAGGACATAGGTGGAACAGGAAGGAATGCATTTCTTGACCAAAAGCAATTCTGGCTTGCAAAATGGAAGGATGACGAACAGATTAATGGCCAGCTCACATGTCCAGCTGTGCAGGGATGGGTCATTTCTGGATGCATTTGTATGTACACAAAGCAGAAACAGCCAAGCAAAAACCTTAAAATCAGTTCAAAAAGAAGCTGCTCTTCTTATCTGGAAGTTTGTCTGAAGCTCTAGCTGGAGGTCCTGCAAAGTGCTAGAA
The DNA here is from genome assembly GCF_027579445.1 of Ammospiza nelsoni. Classification (NCBI taxonomy): domain Eukaryota; kingdom Metazoa; phylum Chordata; class Aves; order Passeriformes; family Passerellidae; genus Ammospiza; species Ammospiza nelsoni. The sequence goes on from NC_080633.1 coordinate 62,669,842, forward strand.
GTACTAGTGAAGAAAAAAAGCACAGTAACCATAATAATTTAAAATTAATAAAATTGTTTGCAATGTAAATCAGAGAACCACAGAATGGTTTGGAAGTGATCTTAATGATCCCAACTCCTCTGCCATGGGCAGGGACACCTTCCACTAGACCAGGTTGCTCAGGGCCACATCCAACCTGGCCTGGAACACTTGCAAGGATGGGGCATCCACAGCTTATCTGGGCAACCTGTGCTGGTGCTTCAACTCCCTCACAGTGAAGAATTTCTTCCTCAAGTGTAATCCAAACCTACTCTGGCTCTGTTTGAAGCCATTTTTCCCAATGTCCTGTCACTGCATGTTCTTGCAAGTAGTCTCACTCCATCTTTGTTGTAGGCTCCCTTCTGGGAGCTGCAGTTTTCACCAGATCTACCCACACACAGAGAACACACATAGCTAATTTTGATACAAAAATCCTCACTTTCTCTGCCCTGTTTGATAGTTCAGCATTAGAGAATACAGCCATACTAATGGAAGCTATGAACTTTTTATTTTGGAAGTTAAAAAATTCAAATTTGAACAGTGGGACAGATGGGGAAACTGCTAAGCTTACATAAAATTGCATATTTCAAAGGCTGTTTTCTGGCATGATAATAAAAAAAGATAAATCTGATAGAAACCATGCCAGAGGCAAGTGGAAATATAATCAAATCAGTGCTTCTAAAACCCACCTTCTGAAGACAATTTGCTCTGTTCCCAAGCAAAAGACTGTAATTATCTTCTCAAATACCTACAGCGGGCTGTTAAGTTTAATGAATTTCACTGTTTGCAAAAAGAGTTAACTGCATCACAGTAACAGCTAATACATTCTCTGTTATAAATAAATAACCATCTCTTGAAATATCCCTTAAAAAGTTGTAATGTCTAGAAATAACCTGGTAGCCCTCTGGCTCACTAAGACCCCTACCAAAAGGCTCAACCTGAACACTATGAATACATGGAAGCTTGCTTGGTAACCATACATAGCAGACAGATATTTCAGCATGTCATGATATGCTAGAGCTGACTATCCCATTGCATACTAGAATAATCTTGTTTTTTAAAAAAAAAAAACAAACCAACAGAACGGTGCTGCTTTGCATTTTATGTATCAGCTTTCATCCGAGGATCATAAATCCTTTCTTTGTCCAAGAACCATTTTTCCAGCCTCATATCCATAAGGTGGATATCCTTTCTTTATCACAATTTTACAACCCTGAAAAGTAAAGAGTGACTTGTTCAAAGTCACTCAAGCAGTAAAACCAAAACCATTTTCCAAAATCCAGATCATCATCCTGTTGTCAAAATTAAGCCAGCCTGTGTTGGTGCGAAACAAGAGACAGACTGGCTGCTACTTTTTCCACTTCAGTGGACAAAGCTTTCCCTTTAAGTGCATTACAACATCCGAGCCAGCGGAGCCAAAAAACTGCCTAACACAAAATGAACCACATTCAGACTTTCACTGCCCAAGTGTTGCACAAAGGCTCCATCTCAGAAAGACGACTGGCACATGTTCAGAGTGATGAGTAAACCTATCTCCTTCAATGTGCCACTTCTGATATGGCGTGAGGGAGAAACAAAACCCTTTGTGCTCACAAGGGAGTGAGTTTGGGTTTGAGTAACTCACACTTCAGTTTACCTACCTCCCATGGCTGATTTAACTCTACAAGGTTAACTCAAAGAAACCTTTTAGGAAATAAGACAGTGTCAGGGACATTCTCTTTTCCAGAAAAATTACCAAAAAATGCATAAGAGGCCAAATGAGGAGTTGTTACTTGTCTGGCTTCAGGCACCTGGTAAACTTGTAACCCCAAGGCCAGACCTCAGGCTCAACTCATTGGGTCTGAGATGAAGAATTCACAGCCACCTGAGAAATAACTCAGGGATGCACCCAAAAAACACAGGCACACACTCCCCTTCCCAAGCCCATGCTTGGCAACAACTCCATGGAGCTTATTCACCATGTTTACACACCAAAACAGTTTAGCTGAGCCCAGTCACATTTTCTGTGCTCTTCCATGTATTTTAGATAAATTGACAATGGGCTCTCAATGGGAAATTGTCCTGAGAGACAATGAGCACATATCAAGCATCCAGGCTTCCTACATACACTTTTCCAGTGAAGACTCAGGATTTAACAGCACACGAGCATTTCCACGATGACAATACCAATCAAAAGGAAGAGTTTTCAATATTGTTTCTTTTTCCTCAAAATAAGCAGCATGACATTTTTAAACTAGAGATAACAGTTCAGCACTAGAGAACCATGGTATGGGCCTTTTTGTTATCAAATTGTTAGCAATTTTTGTGTTACCAAAAATTGGTATTTCACTTGTAGTGAAGGTAAAGCACCATTTTCCACATCCATCCCAATGTACTTCAAGTTCATTTGGACAGATTTCTCCAACAAAATAATGGTTGGCACATAGGGGTTCTTTTTCAACAAGTAATTTAAGAAAATTATCAATTTTTCTGCCAACAGAAATGTAAGCTGCCCACATCTTAAAATGTCAGTATCTTACCCCTACTATGCTTCTACTGTAACCAACCATACTCATGGTTTATAAAAACAAAACAAAGCTACTATCAAACAATTTTTTTCTCTTGTTTGAACAGTTTCTCAGTTTTCTCTTGAAGGAAACCTGACGTGCTCAGGCTATGAGAAAGGAAGTTCAGCTGGTATTTATTTCCACAACAATCTTGAGCTGCCTTTGGAACTCAAGTTCCTGTTGTGAAACTCCTCGTCCTTCAAAGCCCAGAGGCTGCAGAGGCCATGCTGTCTGACTGGCTGGAAAAAGCAAGGTGATGTGGCTGTGAAGGGGCTGCAGCAGGTACGGGAAGCAGCCCCGCAGCCACCCCATCAATACACTCCGCATACGATGAATTATTTTGAGGATAATTGAAGCAGGACTTTGCTGCAGCTGACTGCTCCCAGTTTGCCAGTCAATTCCCTTTGAAACAAGCTGAGATACCTCATGCTCCAAAAATGGCCCCACAGAGTGACAGAGTTAGCAGGTGATAAGCTGTTATGATTCAAGGTACAGTATTTCTACCAGAGAAATAGCTGTAACACTGCCAGCACTGAAGCTTCCCAAAGCTAGGAAGTGGGGTTCACAGCAGGCACACAGGAAAGGGACAAAATCAGGAACACAGGAAAGGGACAAAATCTGATCTAACTAGCAAATGTGATAGTTTTAAACTTCTAACTTCTAAACAAGACAATTTATGAAATGCCATGACATCCCATCCAAGCCTAAAACATTGTTTGTTTATAAAATCCATATCCACATGAGAGCTGAGAGCTATTTAAATGCCTACCAGTTTGGTGCAGACAGAACTGACTCAAGTTAAGCAGCTTCCAGGATGTGTCAAATAATGTTGGAAACAAGAATACAAGAGGCCAGCATTTGTCAGTTAGCAAGCTGACACAGGAATGCATTTATGATAGTTACTCAACACATGATTGTTTAATTTGTTTTTTTGTAAGCATCTAATTTGGGTCTCTGTAAGCAAGAACTTTGAAAAAAACAACAAGAAAAAACCCACAAAAACCGAAACCAAAACCCCAAAACAAGAGGAAAAAAAACCCAAACAAACTGCACCAAAAAGCACACTACACTAGCTTTCTGCTGATATTAAAATTACAAACATCTGCAAATAGTCCTCCTTTAAAAATCCCAACAGGCAAGTGCAAATAAGTTTTCAAACAGCAACAGGAGTATGTGTTGTAGTGTCTTCCTCCTTGTTCTAGACTGCACTTCCCACGAAAAGAATATTAGCCTTCATAATCAAAAATCACATTTTTCTGTAGCCTAAAGACACAAATACATGAAGACAACTCATTTAAAATTATCAGGATCTAAGTACAGGCTACAAAATACTGCCAATTTATTTCAAAACAAAAACAATAGTGTTATTTATTGCATTGAAAATATTTCAGGTGTCTATGCTTTTCCTTTAGAGCTTATTTTAGAGTAAATATTTTCTCCATTCTTATATAAATTTAAATGCAACACAGTAAAAACCTCCTAATATACATGTGGTGCTTTGTGGTACAGTTTTCAGCAAATTACAAACAAAAAATTACAAACAGTAAATTAGAAACAGGTGTTTCTAGCCCTATAGCTTCCTAATTAGTATCTAAACTCAAAAAGTCATCAGAATGTAATGATATGAAAAATACACACCTATTAGTGTTTAAATAATTCCCACATTCATTTCCCACATTACTGGGAGCACCAAAGCATCCCTGTGAAAGAATCCAATGAGAGGAAGCTGAGGGCTACACCAGCAGACCACAGCTGCCAAATCTGGGCTGGGGGTTTTTATCCAAATGGTTTGATGGTGAACAGTCTTATGTGCTTTCTCTGAAGGACAGATCATAAATATTCAAGCTGGAAAAAAAAAAAAAAAAACCAAAACCAAAAAACAAACTAAACCAAAGAAACAAAAAAAGCCTTGACTAATAAAAAACAAGCCTCATGGCAAGAGCTGTGTCTTGCTCTGAGCTGAGCCCACTCCCAAAAGAAGACAACTCCTCCAGCACCTCCCTGGTTCCATGAGGGCATAAGCAGCAGGTGTTGCAACAGCACTGGGAATTCTGTTACCTGAGAGTAGTGCATTCCTTTTTATTTTAATGATTACCAAAAGGAAACAAGTTACCCTATGATGAATTTATAATTCACCTGTATGTGACAGAAACACAGTTTCTGCATTTTGTGATCACTGAAAGAAACCTTAGCAGTTTGGGGTTCTGTTTGTGTTCAAGGGGCCATTGGCCAAGCAGCTCCAAGGCTGTGCCAGCCCAGGCAGTCTGCAGCTCCTCTGGATGAATCCTAACATCCCCGACAAATAAAAGCACCAAAATAGTGCAGCCACTTGCCAGATTGCCACAAGAACAGAAGTACAGCAGGTGGCCATCCACAACTCCAAATTAAATCACATGCTGCTCAGAACTTTATACCAATCCCTGTGTAGTGTTGTATTTGTTTAATGTTATTCTTCATCCTCAATTTTTAAAATTAAAAGAAAATGGGGTTTAGTGACACATGAACCATGGCAGGAGACAATGATCTAAACGGTCTCATTCAGCACTCAATAAAACAGAGAACAACTATGGCATCTTTCCTCCCCCTCTATTCTCCATTTTTTTTCCCTTTCAATATTTATTAAGTAAACCAGTGCTTATCTGGGCTAAATCCCCAGGCTCAGTGAAACACCAGGTGGTAGGCTGGGGTAGTTTTCCTAGCAACAGATGGCTCAAACATTTTATGACAAACGGGCACGGGACTATTGCTGGCCAGCCCATCTTTCAGTTGCTCCTTTATGTAACAGCAGCGACTCAGGCAGGGAGCTCCAGCAGCTGCTCACCTGCACCAGGGCCCCTGGAAGCAGCCAGGAATGTGGGAGCCTCCTGCTGCTCCCTGCCTGCTGCTCAGGTGACACTGGGCAAGGCAGAGAACCCTGTGCTCGCCATCTCAGACAACAAACCTGCACAACGCTGGTCCTAGAGAAAAGCCACGAAGAGCAGCCTGTGACTCTCATGCTAAATGTATTATTTCTCAATAATTTTTACTTGCTCGTTGTCTTATCTGCCCGTGCCCAAAGAAATTGCAAGCAGCTACTTTCAGCCTTAAACAGGAAAGGAATTTACTGCCTTCCACACTTTGCTGTGCACCGTAAAGGAAGGTTACTTAGGTCACCTGAAGTGAAGAAAAACATTCTGTCGTTACAACCGTGCTGGTCTGAATAAACAGAAGGAGAGAACAGACCATAAAAAGCAGCACTGAATACTCCACTAATTCAGTTCATTTCTCACTGGTAATTTAATTCCAATAGGTTTGTACCTGAAATGCATACTGCAATGCTCCCTCTCTAGTCATTCAAGGAGGATGGGGACAGCACAGAAACTACCCCTCTAGGCACTACTGCACTTCACATGCCCCTTCTCCCTCCAGGATGGCTCAGACAGGGACATGGGAAAAACATCTGCCAGTCTCACGCTGGCATTATCTCAAAATCTGAAATACCATTTGCATTTATTTGGCAAAGGTTAATAGTATGCTTGTAATGTTTTTAGTGATATAACATTGCTAAACTGATGTGACAGAAGTAAGATATGCCTAAAAATAATCTCAACACCCAGTACTGTCTGCTCTGGGATGTTGTTTTCTTGAATGCATTTATTTATTTACTTATTTATTTTTAAATAAAGGACATCACTACTTGCAGAAGTGAAAAGGCTATGAACTAAAAAGTTTATAGCCTAGGAGAAAGGGCTAAAGGATAGAAAATCAGAGGCAGAAGCCTAAAGACTTTTTACACCCCTAAAAACACATTAAAGGTTTGTTGGTGCTTCTTTTCCTAAAATAAATTTAGTAAGCTGAGACTGAACAAAACTTACATTGCATGCAGAAGCACTAAAATTACATAGAACTACATGCCATGTGAAAAAGAACATTGCTACCCAAATTTTGTGTTAGTTTTGATGTCTTCAGTCTGTGGCTTTCCTCTTGCAATAGTGTTAAATTCCATTCTGCTTACTGCAGTAATTACCCCTTCTCAGTCGAGGAGGCATCAGCTCAAAAGGAGAATTAAGAACAGTTGAATAATCTACTTGATATTTAACAAACATTAGTGTATAATACATAAATACTGTTGGAATAATGAATCAGCCTCCTAACCAGATTATATTCTTCAATTCCTTGCTGGTTCAAGATAAAATATTTATTGATGTTTCAACTGTTATTAAAATAAGAAATTTGGACCCCAGCTCTGGTATCCAGGCCCACAGCCTGGATTTTTAACACTGCAGTACAATAAAATGGAATATTATAAAATGTTTGTTACATTAAGACACTACCACACTACTCTGATCTGATACACAAGCCGAGTCCAAATAAGACCATTCAATTCAAATAGCACTCCTCTTTCTTCAAGAAAAAACCCCAAGCCCAGAAAATACCCACTTGTTTCTTCTTGTCAAGAAATAATTATCTCCACGTTGCATGAGTACATCCAGGTTATCCAGTAACTTCCTGGCAAACAGGAGAAATTGTATAAAATAGCCTATGAAACTAGGGTTGTAATAGGATTGTGGGAACTAAATGATCATATTTCTGCAGCCCTAACTATGCACCCTACAGAAGTCCTAGTCCAACCTCCACAACCCCCAGTCTGGGTAAAGCAAGGAGGACCTAACACCAATGAAAGATGCTCTGAGGGCACATTGCCTTCCTGAACTTTTAGGGCCCACCATTAAATGAATGCTGAGGTGGTAGGAGGGAGGAAACAATCATATGCTCACACCTTCCAGTAATAACTAGCTCATGCCAACTTCACTGCTTTCACAAACTTGACAAAAACCAGAAAGGTACCACCCCTGTGAAGCCAACACTAGCACTCAGCTGTGATGTATTTACACGCTGGCCAGGGACAGTACACAGCATTTATCAAACCTTAGCTGCAGCAGGCCAATGATGCAATTCTTGCCCTTCTTTAGCCACAGCAGGAGTCATTCTTCCCCAGGGCCCCTAGTCAAAGTATTGAAAGCAAGACAAAATTCTAGTGGAAACTGCATATGCATTAGTGTTTATTCCATGTAGATTTTTTCAGTCCCATATTGAGGTGGGGTGGTTTTGCAGTTCCATAGCTAGATCGTCTCCCTCACTAAAAAAATCAGTCCTTTTGCTCCCAGTGACCAGCCAGCCCACCTATTGTATGGTATTTAATGTGGTGTTATACATGCTACACTACAATGGAGTTTTCCAAGGAAAACAAATACTTGGAGTAGTGAAGGATTCAGATTGCAGCAAACAGAGTAAGCAAACATTGTGTTTGCACACCTGGGCAGCTTCAGCCCAACGTTGCCTTTTATCACCTGCAGCTGTTGGGGCAGACAGGCATTGGTTCCACAAAAAGCAGGAGGACACTTGCTTACGAGACACAGGGCTTAAAACTGCTCGTCTAGATTGTACTTTGAGGTGCATGCCAATATCCTTCTCTGAGACTTCAGAGTCCCTTTTAACTGTACACTGCAGCTGTATTTTAGTAAGTGGTACAAAGGCCCAGGGACTCTATACCAAAGCATTGTCATTGTGTGAAGATATGGAGGGGAGAAAAGTGAGAATTATGGTCCTGCCTTTAATAGTATTAGTCCATACATAAAAAGCAAGAGCCTCTCTTATATGCTCTCTACTCTTATCAAGTGACTGATATCCCTGCACCTCTCAGAGAGGCATCCATGTAGCTAATTAAATACCTGCTCACTCCAAAGTGGGCCTGGGACACCGCTGCAGGCTGATGGTGCTTACAAGGAAATGGAGGTGGGAGCCCAGCTTTTAGTTTTGAGCCACAGGTCAAGACTCACAGGATTTTTAAATCATTAAATGCATGTCAGATCAGATCAGCCACCTGTCCTTGTGGGCTGGATACACAAATACACTCCAACTTTTTTCTGTTTGAGACATATTTTTAAGCACCAAAAAATGGCAAAGGAACAGACAAAAATCTAAGCTGTTCTTAAGTCGCTACTCAGACATCAATCCATAATAAAGGATTCAAGATCAGTTTCTCACTATAGTCCAGGCACATGGGAGCTTCCCTTGAGACAAACGAGAGGATGCCACAGTCCTTGACTCAGAAAAGAGAAGCAAATGGCTATCATAAAATGCACCAACTTCATGGACTATGAGGATTCATTTCTGCTATCATTTCAGGAAACAAATTCACTAGCCACAGAGGTAGAAACAAGCTTATAAAAAGTTAAAGATGTATTGAGTATTTTAGAATAGTTCAGTTGGAAGGGACCTGCAATGTCCAGCTTGTCATCTAGTCCAGCTGCCCTCCTCTGGACCTTATTGTTACCTCTTACCAAAATCAAGATGGCAAGAAGTACACATTCAAGGTGCAAAAATCCTAAATCAGTAAATTGAAAAATTATTCTCTGAAATTCCTGCTTTAAGTTTAGAAACTGTACTTTTAGAAAGAAAATGCCTGTAAACAGTTAACAATTATCTTGTTTACTCTTCTACATTTTTCCATTGTGACTCCTAGCCAACATTACAGGCATGGTACTCTGCCCGTACTCAATAATGAGGCCATTTGAAAGTGTATATGCCCCTATCTTGCTACCCTCCTTTCTTAGGAAAATTATAAAGACTATATTTACAAATATCTGGACTTTTGAACAAAACAAGGGAACAGCAGTGTTCCAGACTAGCTGTGTAAGCAAACAACTAGTTTGTCACTGAGAGAATTTTTATTTGTAAGAATATTGTTTTGCAGCTCTTTTTGGCTCTGCTCTTTGACACTAATGCTGTTTTCTGAAGATGCCAAAAGAAAACACCCCCACTCCCAGTCAACTAAGCTCTTTCCAAACAAAACAAAACAAAAAAATCACTTGAAATGACATATACATACACACACTCCAGAGCTAAACTGGCCCAGTCTCCGGGCCTCAAAAACCAAGGTTGTGTTACATGTGCCTTGGTTAATATAATGATATAGCAAGTTGTCTTTGAAAACCTTCATCAGCAAGAGAGCTGTATAGGACCACAGGAAAACTATGGTTAGGTGGGACCTCTAGAGTCTCCTTTAACTTCCCATCTAGTTCCAATACCTGCTTAAAACTGGGCTAATTCCAGAGTTCAATAATGAAACCCAAAATTGTCCAGTTGAGCTTTGAGCAGATTGATGCCACAGATCAACAGCTCCATGTGTGTCCCTCCTGAAGCTGTGTGCCTGTCAAACAGGACAACCTGCCTGATAGAGATGGTCCCATTCTCTGGTCTCAGGATGGAGACTCCCAAAGGCCTCTCCAGGAAACCTGTTCCTTCTACTTTATTCCCTCTTGCCATGAACATTTTTTGCTTTGTAACCAGCCAGAATTAAAATAAAATCATTACTCCTGTTGTTCCCATTACTACACCAAGGTCTTGCTGCTAAGAGCACTGCTTCCAGTCCTATCACTGGCCTCCTCTGAGAAAATTCAGATTCTACTTTCTCTGTAGCTATGAATCAAGCAGTTGCAAACAGCAATGATATCTTATCTCCAGGTCATTGATACCCATTTTATCTTCAGAAGTCCTGTGCTGGGCAGTTTTCCAGCCCCATTCTCCCAAGTAGTAAACAAGAGCAATCCTTTTCACCAGTTTGCTGGCTACATTCTTGCTGATGCAGCCAAGACCTTGGCCTTTAGCATTACAAGGGCACAGAGTTGACTCAGCCTAGCGTCCACAAGTTTACTTTTCTTTAAAAAACCAAAACACACACAAACCACCCACCTCAAAAAAATCAAATCAAGCACAAACACCACCCACACATGAAACTGCTCCCAGCCCACACTGCTATGTAGAGGCTGCTCTAATCGAGGCACACTTCTCTGAACCTCAGGAGGTTCTGTTTGCCCATTCCTCCTGCTTGCTGAGGTCCTACCCAATCACAGGCTGCTGTGCCATCAAACACTCTTTGTGTTTAATGTCCCTTTCATGTCATCCACAGACCTGGTATGGATCAGCTTCATCCCATCATCCACATCAATGCAAAGAGCCCTGAGTGAGATGAGCACCCAACAAGCCCCAGTGATACATGCATTATTGCCATGCATCTGCAAAGAGTCACCTAGAGGGCCCAGGCTGTCACTATTAAGTAAAAAATGAGCAAACAGAATACACTTTAACACATGGTATATCTTTGTTTCAGTACACACAGTTGGAAGGTCCTACAATTTAAAGGTATGAAACATTAAGACCAGTTAACTATTATGGTAAATTTTCTGTGTGTAAAACAAGTAGAAAACAGCCAAACATGAAGTGTTCAATATTATACATTCAAAATTAATAACCAAATGCTATTTTTTATCTGTATAACCAAAACTTGTGAGTTGGTGCACTGAAATTGCCAGTGTACAAGCAAGGCTGCCTATTACTGCTATAACACAAGAATGGTGCACACAGGCCACACAGTCCTAAGACAAGGAATGAGGAGAGACAAAAGCATCACCCATAACTAATGAAAGTATGGTCCTAGATCCAGATAAACTTGTCACTGAAATACCAAAGCTTTGGAAAAGGGGCACAGTTTTGGCCCACCTTTGAGTTCTTTAACACAACAATTGTAGAAGTCAACCAAGAATGATGAGATTAGGAGGGATGGGCTTTACACCTCACTTCATTGCATGGAAGCACTGAGCAACAGCAGCAATGCAGAGCAGCACTGCAGCATCCTTGAATTGCATGAACATACTGAAACGCAGCATCCTCATCCTACATGTAAAGAAAAGACAGTAATCTGACTTAAAACAGCAAGAAGAAACAGAGGATATAAGTGCCAGCAGCCACAGAGGCCCGTGGCTGCACAGAACAGCAGGAGCACAAGCTTCTGTGCTCCTCTCTAAGTGTACACAGAGCTTTTTGTATCTCTTCAGCTCCCAGTTTAACAAGATTAGCACAAAAACAAACACTAAGCAAGCAAGCCTTTTTTTTACCTGTGGTAAAAAGACACTGGCTTTTTGTTAGCATGAAGCAAATTCAAGATCTTTCAATATAAGTTAGCAGGGAGAAAGAAATTTCTCATGTGTTTCTGTTTTCCTTTTAAAATGAGAATAAACAATACAGTTGAGTCTTAAAAACATGACTGGATTTGGCTGTAAGCTCTGGCATACAAAGAACAGAAAAACCTTAATGTTACTGGAATTGCAGTGGGATTCTAGTAAATCAGTTTGGTTTTCTACCTCTGCTACCAGCGTCCTATGAGAACCTTGTCAGCTCTTCTAACGCCTTCATTCTCTTAAAACAAAACTGATTATACTTTCCTTCCTCACATAGCAGATTAATTTCATTAATATTTGTTAGATGCTGATTATACAAAATGCAACTAAGTACATAATTAGTACATAACAGTTTTCTTTCTTGAGATCTCATGTAGTTCTCTCAGTGTCCTCATTCCTAAAACTCACACTAGTTTCATCTACTCCATGGAAGATGAAGGCTCCAAGATGCCTATCAAGCAAAGCTATAGCCAGGCATCAGAATACTTGTAATATCACAGTCTTGAACATTTCCCTTGTTCCCAAATAACCTATAGTTGGGTCAGTTACAGCTAAAAACCCTTTAGAATTATAGCTGCTCTTTTTCTCACCTCCTGACACAAAAGCTGAAACCCAGTTTCCTTTTTCTTGTCCATCCCAGAAGTTAAGCTTTACAAGATACAGCAAGAATCTTGACATGGAGAGCCAATATTTATTGGGTCATTTTGCTTTAGGGATCCAGGTGTTCTCAGACTGCATAAATAACTCATGTTTCAACGCTTACCAAAGTACTGTAATTTTACAAAGGAAGGAAAGAAATAAAAGCCATGTGAAGAAAGGGGGACCAACAGTTTATTTCCATGCTAAACCTTGATGTAGGTTACTACTGCCTTGTTTAGTATAAGCAAGTACAACAGATTTATCAGACAATTTCCCTTTTTTGTTTCCTTAAACAATGAAAACTACAAGCATCCTCCAATTACCTCCTTACCAAGGAAATTAGTTACGCAAGAAGCTTAATATCAAAATCAATTAGGATAAAGCTAAAGCTGCTGCAAACACATGCCTCAACTACGGAATCCTGGAGGTAATTCAACTTTCATTCCCTCACCTGTAAATTATCACCAGTCCCACCATTTTAAGTTTTACATTTTCTCTTGGTACTAACAGGTCATTCCAACTGACAAAGAAAAGTCTGGAAACCACAAAAAAAAAAAAATTTCTATCTTTAAAAACCTCATCAACTAGGGCTGAGTTAAACCATGGACAGCATTCAAATTCCAGTATCTGCACCTTTTTTATCCCCTCCAGATTTTGAAGTGCTCAAAAATGGATTTCTAGTAATAGAAGAGCCACGTGGCTCATTAATTTCAGCAAAACAAGGGTACCAATGGAAGCCTACAAAGAAGTGTTGGGGTGTAATTCTCTCTTTCCTGTTACATGGCAGTGGAGAAAACCTTTCCTAATGTGACTCCCAAGTGTGGAGAGTGGCTACAGCTCTGACCTGAAGACACAGCCAAGGGAGGCTCCACGAGGGGAGAGGTTTCCTGCCTGTTTCGAGACGCTTGGAAAAATGCACTGAGCCATACTGAACTCAAGTTACAGCCAGGCTTTCCCTGTCTCCCACCTGAGTGCAAACTCCCTTCCTCACTACTCAGGCTCTTCTCTCCTGTGCAAACACCACACCTGTACCCACGGTTTCCACACAACAAAACACATCTCAACTGTGTGCACCAAAAGCTCTGCTTCCTCAACCTGCTTAGCCCAGGTACCTGCATGTACCCACACTCTGGGCTTGGCAGCTGCTGTGCAGCTTGTGTTTAGGGTTTTTTGCTTCAGAACAGCAATTATTTCCAGCATTTGACAGGTGCAAAGCTAAAAAAAGGCCTTTGTTTCACCTGGTCTGTAGATAGTTAGCCCCCACTGTTTAAACTTTAACTCGTGAAAGGTGAGACAGATTTTTCTTTCATTGTTCAAGCTCAGTGAGCCTTCCAACACCGACATGCAACTGAAGCAGAAAAAGCCCAAAACATATTAAATGTTGTCCTTACAACTACTGAGGTAAGTGTACCAACTAGTAGTTATTTTTCTGATTAAAGCTAGGCCATTACTATCCTCTCCATTTGCTAAGTGGCAGTGATGAATGACTGGGGGTGTTTCTCAATTTCATCCTTAAAAATAATGTGACTGTTTTCAAAGTTCAAGGAACACCCAGAATCCATTGCACTCTCTTTAATTATTTTAAAATCTTCAAGGACCAAAAAAAAAAAAAACTAGCTTTACAGACACACTTCAAGCCACTGTGGCTATAGCTGTTCCTGAGCAATATCAGTTGGCCAGCCTATTCATTAGTTATAATGAAACACCATTTTAAAATGCCATTTGTAGAGCTTTAACTGTTCCACTCAGTTATGAAACTGCCCCATAAGGCACAGAGTTATTTCCTCAAGAAACCATTACCATTTGGTAAACAAAGTGTACCTGTTAACTACACCTCCATCTGCAAGAACATGTACCACCCCCAGTATCTCCCTCCACCACCTGTCAAACCTTTGGGTTCACAGGTCACTGGGGTGTGGATGCAAAGCAGGAGAGGCCAGAGAGGCTCTGACATCTCTGCACCTCTTGGCCTTCTTCCTTGTAAAAATATAATTATTCTATTAGAAATCATTTAAAAACAATTTTAGGATTACCAAACTCAAATCAAGCACTACTCAGCTGCTGTGTTCTTCAGATTGCTTACAAACAGTTGGCCAATACCTTATTTTTCAGCTCAAAACCCCTCCCCTCCAGCAGACTGTAATTTCTAAACTATCTAACTAGTTCTGGAAACTCCAGCAGAAAATCCTAACTCTCAGAACTGTGAAATCACAGCTGTCTTTGAAGAGTAAGACTGAAGACCCAGCAGAGGGGGGTCTGACTGCCCTGAGTACAGCCAGGGAGGACAGTTTTCCCTCCAAACACAGCTCCAGGATCCAGCAGGCTGCATCCCAATCACCCATCAGCAAGCAGGGAGCCTCTGCTGCCTCTGCTTTCAGGGACTCAGGTCTGTTCAAGCAACAGCTCAACTGCACAGCACAAATTCAGGCAGAGGTGAACCAGAGAGTGCTCCTGGGGAAACAGCGACCAACTTGGCAGCCTGGAAAAGACATTCCAGGGATGCATGGAGCACAGCACTATGTAACAAATTGCTGTTGGGGTTTTTTCTGACTTAGGAAACAATGCACACAAAACTGTGGGCAAAACACACTATTTAGGTTGCAAAGTCAAAGACTTAAAATGCAAAAGTGTCAGAAGTGAGGCTGCCCCCACACATTAACATTTCCTCATGGTGCTCTTCTAACACAATTATTTACACAGGCTCATAAATTTACGAGGGCAACTGTATATTCTATGAACTTTCTAACAGTCATGGAAAACATGATTTAGTGGTCTCTAGAAGGAGAAAGCATGATGTCCTTATTATCCTCAAAAAAACCCCTTCCCCCCAAAAACAACAACAATCAAACAATACCAAAAGCAGAAACCCAGTCACAACCCAGTTCTGAAGGGTGCTCCTGCTCCAGAATTCATTTGTACTTGCAAATTGTACCTATATTCCTTTTAGAACACACTGCCCTGGGTGGAGCCTGTCTAACTTGCACAAGCAGCTTTCACTAAGAGGCACCAGGCATGGAAAGTCACAGCTACAGCTTAAGGCTCAGAAGCATGAAACCTGTGGGAGTCACATATCAGATGACTAAGCCTGGGGATACATTTGACCCTATTCCCGCTTGCTGAGTTTCCAAACACTAAGAAACAAGGAATACCGTGAAGCTCTGACCACAGAGAATAGTGTGAAAACAAATTAAACCATTTGTGTAAAACACTTGCATATTATATTACAGGGATGGAAAGTAAGGAAAAAACTTAAGAATGTTAAAAATCATGCCCTCTGCAAGAGTTTTCAAGTTTTAAGAAGAATTAGATGCCAGTAAATAGCACCTGAGAATGTGCCATGGAAGTTGTAGCACAGCACTGAAACTGCAAGTAAACTTAGCAAACACCAGCAAGTAATCCCCAAGTAAGAATTGTCACGGGGTACAAAAACAAGGCTGCATAGCTGTTCTTCATCCTGATCTTCATTTCTGCCTGCTTGATTCTGGAAAAGGAGTAATACACCTTATAGCTGTACATCTGCTGCTATCAGAAAAAAGAATTGTCACCAATACAGACTGAAGGCTGCAGAGATAGCTACTGACCAAAGCTTTGGGTCTGAAATTATCAAATAGATTTCTAGTTATGACACCTACAGAGTGACCTCAGTCCTTCGCTTTACATGCCTTCATTCCCTTCATTGGGCTTTATAGAAGTCTAAAGAACTGCTTGAAAGAATGGAAGAAAATTGACTGATTTTTCCTCTGCTAAGTCTGATGTAGGTGCAGTAACAGGTCTTAAACCACCAGAAATGTTTTTGTTGAGCCAGGGGCAGGGTAGTTTTCAGCTTAACAGACTCCAGGCAAAAGGGTGGTGCCACAGTAAAACACTTCAAGAGTAAAACACAATGACTTTGGTTCAGGTGACCTAAGTCAATCTGTGTCTAACAAAGCAGCCATACACATTCCTATTTCAAATTTACTCCCTTGTTTTTCTGTATTTTTACATGCTGAGTTTTATGTTAGCTTATCTCCCCTGTGATGTAACAGAAAGCATGAAATACAAAGAGAAAAGAAACACTTTTATTAAAAAGTTTGTCCATGACTGATTTTCTAAAACCGTTAGATATTTAGATACTAGATAAATTATATATTAGAGATCTAGTAAAAAGCTGTCTCAATGCATTTTATGGGAAGAGTTGCAAGGAAAATCACCTACTCCCAACTAGAAGCACACACCCAAATAAAACATCTTTTACCAATACATCAAAAGTAAAAACCAATTATTATTCTGACATCCGTCATGTTTGAAGAAACTTGTCCTCAAAGAATGCATAGAAGTTTACAGATTTACCATTTTCCATGTAAAGCAAAAGCCATCCTTCTCTAAGCCCACCATACACAAAAAATTTAAGAAAATTGTGGAATTACTAACAAGACAGAGCAAACAACATGAGATTTCTAAGAAAATCTAAAACTTTCCTAAATAATTGGTACCATAGAAGAAACTAACACAATTTCCTTAGTATTTCTGGTAAAACACATGTTTCGTGGTTGTCATTTACAAAAAATAATTCAGTGTCAGTAATGAACATTGCAGACAATGAAGACCTGACATTTTTCACATAAATCCTGGAATCACCTGACATCCATCACCTTGGCATGAGATAAACACTGATGAACCAGGGTGCCTGCTTCATCTTCCACAAACCAATAAAAAAATTCTGCTTTTAATTTGACGGTTTAAGGCTAATTTTGCCCATGTTTCTGAATTACTAACAGTCACGGGAACTTAGAAATTAAGGAGCAGAAGGTTTGTTAAGTCTGCATCTTTTGAGGAAATTTTACCTTGAGACCAGCAATGGAGTTGTTAAGTACATCAGCAATTTACCCTGAGATCACTTTATGTCACAAAATAAGGTTGTATCAAACATGCCGGGCCTCTCTAGAAGTGACTGACTGGGGATTTTTCAGTGTCTTGCTTCCAGTCTTTACTAAGGAACATCTGTAAGCTATCAGGGATTCCTTTGCATAAGTGAGCAAACAGGATGGAACAGCTCAGTGCCAGGAAGCTTCATTAGCAGTTTTCAAGTATTAACATCAAACATTAGATCAACACAGAGTAACAACTTCAATTCAACATTAGGGCATAGGTGTAGTACTTCCTAGTGGACTTTGTAAACACCTTATTAGTATTCCTTCCCCTCCATATTCTGAATATATTTTCAATTGAGAGTTAAACAAGGATGCAAATTTCATAATGACTCCCAAGCAGTAACCCTAACAACAAAAAATCATGCATCTGTTTATGGGAAAATATTTTGAGTATGAATTTGACCTGCAATTTATATTTCACACATGACTTCCCTGGAAATTGCCATAACAAGGTGCTAATTGCAACTGCTGACACAGCTACCCATGTTTCCCACTGCTGTGGCTCTTATCACCCCAGTATCTCCTTTTGCAAGGCCACCAGGGAAGTCTGGAAGGAGCAGTGGGAAGGTTCTTGGTTTCTTCAGTAGTAACTCCTTAGAGTCAGTTAGTCACATAACTTCCACAGAATAAAGACTGCTCTACATCCATAAGGAAGTGGAAGCCAGACACAACCACACTCTGCTTAAGAATGCAATGCCTTAATCCTTCCCAACAATAGCACTTTTTATTAAAAAAGTAAAATTTTGCTCTCAAAGAGATGCATAACAATATCCTTAGTTGATATAAAGCTAGCACATAACCAGGAACCTTTATTGAGATATATATAAACACACAGAGACATTTTTTTTTTATTACATATAAAAACATGTTTAAGTAATATACAAGCCTGCAGTGCTTGATGTAGCAGTGTTTATTCTAATTGAGTATTAAAGTACAGAAGAACTTGGAGATTGGAACTAGGTGATCTTGAAGATCCTTTCCTACCCAGGCCATTCATGATTCATTCTAAGAAGGGGGTGGTTTGTTTGTTGTGTGCATTTGTTGGTCCTGGTTTGTTTGGGTTTAGGATTTTTTGGGTTCTCCACCCCACAACTGCCAAACGCTGTATTTCTCTGCAGACAGCAGGGAAATAATAATGGACATTATGAATGCACAGATCAGACTTGCTTATGTGCAGAGAGAGTAAAGCAACAAATAAGTCTACTTAAATTACATGAGGAACTATTATTTCTTGCACACACAATAGCAACAGGGAAGTTGGATAACCTGCAGCAGTGAAGAGGGACTATTTGTGTTAGTCACTGCTTGGCTGTGGGGGACTGCTCTGAACACAACCAACTGATAAGGAAAACAGACAAGAGACCTTAGGAATTACTGATCCATACTTATAAGTTCCAGTTGTACTTAGTTAACTTCTCAACCTGCATGGATGCTGATATCCCTGCACAAAATAATTCAACATGATTATATCAGATATCAAAAAGTATAAACATTTTTGGCTTAAGTTAATTTAAAAGAAATATTTAAACAGTTTCAGGAATTTAATTAAAGCAGTTTGTTTACACACAGTAGAGAAAGCAATGGTCCTATGCTATTTTTGAGTATTTTCTTGCCCTCCATCTATGATACAAACTCCTTACAATCCAGATTTAACATAAGCCTTCCTTATACCTGGGTTCATCTTGTAAAGCCTTGGATTCCTAGGAGACAAAGTACCAGAAACAATGCTAAGATATGGAATAAGGCATAGCTGCCTTTGAACTACCCATGTTCTCAGCTCTCCTTTCCATCCTAAGGACAGGTTATAGAGTATGACAGAGAGCAATGGCCCTGTAGAACAGCTCAGTAAGAGAGGTCCAGAAGCAGAGCTGCTCATCTCCGGGCATGGAGAGGTGTTCTAATTTGAGATGGCTGCTTTATTTCCACACCTGTCTCAGAGTTCTCGTATAGTTAACTGAGATACATAAATACAAGCAAAATAATTTTTACTGCTGGTGTAACTCAAATTCACCAACCCCAGCTAATAATATATCTTTTCCCCCCTCACCTGCAGGGATATCTGGAAAATAACCCTACTTGTGAGTATGCAGCTATGAAACAGTATGAGTTTTGCCAAAATAGAATCACTCTCCCCAGATCTTTCATCAGGTTTTGTTGCACTATTATTACAGCACTGTGCCATTTATTCCTATGTGGGATCCAATGTATTAGCCAAAGATAAAGTGAAATCACTTATCTAATAAAAGGTTCTGCAAATAAACTTCGATTTCAGGTTCCAATTCAGAGTCTTCCCTGTCTCTTAAAAGCAAACACCAAGACACACATGCTCAACTCTTAACAAATCAGCTTGTAATAGCTACTAGCCATGCTCACTTCTTGCATGCATTCACATAGCAATATATACTTTTCCTCAGAAATGCAAACTGAATCCCTGTGCAGTTGAATAAATGATGGTTGGGGTAATGGTTCAGTGCTATAGATAAGTGTCCTTATAAAAAAATTAAGCTAACCAAAGGTAAAACAACAACAACACATTCCAAATTTACTGTGGGTGAGTAACAAAACCTCTAATTACACAGCTTCAGATCTCAATGCTGAGAAAAAGGTAACCCTGGGAAAACATATTGCAAGCATCTCATTATCATTCAAGTCAAAGTAAGAAATAATATTCTGATTGAAAAGGTTTACCCCTTTCTATTACAGACATATCAAAATTAATAACCAAGAAAAAGAGCATTTTAAATCAGCACAGGGAAGTAAAAAAACCCCTTAAGCAGTGATGTAATGATTTTCTAACTCTATTTCAAACTCAAATCCTCAGGATAGTAGGTAAAGATTAACAAAAGAGCACCCAGGCTGTGAACAGTTGCGTGTCCCTGTCAGGAAAGACAAAGGTGGGAAAGGAAAATGTAGCATCACCATCACTGAGTTACTTGAAGCATATTTTGAGAAGAGAAAAATAAAGCTGCTCCCTCTCTCCATCCTGCTACCTGCCATCTGTCCACGAGGCCACAAAGCAAAGCCACATCTTTGGCAAGGGGTGAAGCTGGTAGCAGCTGTGTCACCACAACAGCTCCAGCAGGGAGCAGGGGAAAGAGAAAGAAATAGGGCAAGTCTGTGTTCTCTTCACATGGAAATACTGCACCAAGCAGTGATTCCCAGCTGGAAACCTCATTATGTAAGCAATATCATTTAGGACAGTAGAGGAAGTCAGTTAGAGCCCATTCTCCTCAATCCAAACATACTCCCTGATCATTTTCTTAGAATATGACAATGTCATCTGAGCATGTGGCTTCTAAGCAATAGTCACAAGAAATTCAAGATCAGCTCACTGCATCTCAACCACAGCATCAGTAAAGAATCATAACAACAGAGTGCACAATACCTGGCTTGTTTTCATTAAAAGTCCTTCCTGCAATAATTGTAATATGTTAAGCAGCATTTCACAATAGCTTAACTTAAAAATTTTGCAACAAGCATGCTAAACTGGTGTCTTTTGTGAAATACAAATGGAAACCACAAAACCAAGAGCATGCACTGCTTGATGTAAAAACTGTGAACTGTTGACTTAAAAAACATGTTGCTCAAGAGATATTTTAACACTGCATTATGCCATTAACACTGAAAACCAGTGTATTTCAAATGTGAAGCAAATAATCCCTTGCCTCATGAGAGGAAGCCAAGAGGGACTTGGGGGTGCTGTGGGATGAAATACTGAATTTCAGCCATCAATGTGCTCTTGCAGCCCAGAAAGCCAATTGTGTCCTGGGCTGCATCCAGAGCAGTGTGGGCAGCAGGGTGAGGGAGGGGATTCTGCCCCTCTGCTCTGCTCTGGTGAGACCCCACTGCAGTGCTGCATCCAGCTCCAGGGTTCCAGCACAGGAACATCCCTGACCTTTTGGAGCAAGTTCAGAGAAGGCAACAAAGATGATCAGAGGTCTGGAACACCTCTCCTATGAGGAAAGGCTGAGAGAGTTGGGGCTGTTGGGGCTGTTCAGCCTGGAGAGAAGAAGGCTCTAAGGAGCACTTTCAATATGTAATGAGGGCTTAAAGGAAAGATGGAGACAGACTGCAACAGGACCTGTTGCAACAGGACACAGGGTAATGGTTTTAAACTAAAGAGGTTGTCTAGAGAGGTGGTGGATGATCCATCCTTGGAAACACTCGAGGCTAGGCTGGACAGGACTCTGACCTAGAGTAAGATGTTCCTGTTCATTGCAGAAGGTCACACAAGGTGACCTTTAAAGGTCCTTTCCAACCCAGACCATTCTGTGACTCTGTGATAGTGAATCCTACAGTTACCACACCCTGAAGCTCCAAGTTTACCATACATTGAATTTATATTAGTTCAGGACTAAATTAAAAGCAACTCTGCTGAGCCATAGAGGGAAGGCCAAAACAAAGCCTGTGCAAAACCACATTTGACCTGTTTTCTATAATGCTTGAGTATATATGTGTTACATCCATGTGTACATAAACAGTCAAATTTACAGGTTATAAATGCAATTACAAGCTATAGGACCAAAAGAGGCCACATAAATTTCATATGTATAAAAGCAAAAGAACCATAACTTCCACTTCTTGTGTAAAAGTTCATCCATTTCAAAAATCCTTCTATTTTTGGTCTTTTCCTTTGAACAGCTTAAATCTTTTTGCTGGTTCAGTCCAGCACAGTTCACATTACCAAGCTAGCAAATGTGGCCAACACTGGCTAAACAAGAGGGCTCCTACAAATAGCAAGAAAAACAGTATTTTGCTAATATGAAACAAAGAAATACCTGAAAGAATAATTTCAAGTTTAGATATTATGTATTTTAAAGGGAGTATTTAAAGCTAAGAGCAATTTGAAGTAAAAATCCCATTTCCTGCAGCTTTCCTTAGATAGGAAGTTTTACAATCTGGATTCAGGATTCTAATTAAACATGATTTTCCTTTCTGAAAGAATGTGAAATAAAATTCTTCGTTGTATTTAGGATATATTCATCATTACACATTTTCTGTCTCTAAAGAACATTTTTCACTCATCTTCATTTTTTGGAGTTGTAGGTATCAATTTGACAGCTCCACAAAGTAAATGTTCCTATTTAATGACTGATACAAGGAAAAGCATACAAACTAGACATCTATTATGGAAATGGGCTACATTAAAAAAGCACAGGGAGAGACAAAATAAAAACTGGAGACATATGAAGTATTTAGGAAAAAAAAAAATCCATGCTACCCAATTGGATTGAGGTAATCACAGATTGCTTCTACAATGAGTTTTGCTGTATTTTAGATTAATTTTATTTAACACTGTACTTTTGTAAAAAAAGAGCCTCTGCCTCTTCACTACTGAGTTTCCCTTGAGGTTATGCTAATAAAATATAACAGACCCAAGCAAAACAATAGGTTTTTTCCTACTTGGAGTAAACACATATAAAATTTCTTGGTGAGTATTTGTGTTATGTTGGTAGCTGGAGCCGCTAACAAACATCAGTTTCCATTGTGCTTGGAGCTGTAAAACCAATACATGAAAAAAGTTGACTATTTATCCTGTTAAAAGTAGTTACGAGATATTATCTCTTAGCAAAGTTTCAAATTCAAGCACATACTTGGAATGAAACAATTCTGTGGTCAACTGTGTCTTGGTGTTAGCCCGTGTTTCTGCCTTTTATTTCATTGAAAGCTAAAAAGAAAACTTTACAAGTAAAGAAAAAATTTGGATAAAACATTAAATTCAAGAGGAACAGTTGTCTGCTCATGTCCCTCCCAAGAGTGGTGCACCAAGGGTCAAGTCAGCAGCTGAGGTGTACAATGCCAAACACGAACTGCTGTGCTGCGCTGGTAGTATCCCAAACTGACTTGACTAAATATGCCACAATAAAACCTTAATAGACATAGGAATTACAATGGAACTCAGAGTAAAAAACAAGAGCTTTGTTGAATACAGACAAACAAATAAAATCACCAACATTATTTTTGCTCTTTGTGGGTTAGCATCTAACAACCATGAGAAAAATGCTTTCAGAAGTATGAGAGAAAATGGTTTTGATTCTCAAGCTTACCTGAACAAGCAAGCATTCTCTGTTTTAGGACAAACACCCATAAAGCATTAGTAGATAATCTTTTGAATCAAAAACAAATAAAAACATACTTGTCAGTAAGGACAAGTTTAGATCACGTTGATTTTTGCATTAGTCCTGCTACAGCAAGTTTCTGCATGTTTTCCTATATTCCCTCCCTAGGAAAAGTCAGGCCTGCTAGGACAACAGCCAACCTGCAGCTAATTAGATAAATAGTCAAAGCTACCAACCACCGGCTTCCAGCACTCAAATCATTAACCTTTTCTGCTCAATTCATCTATCTGAAATAGTAAAACAAAACACCTGTTAAGACAGGGGGACACATAATATACCAAACACTAATTCTGCAAAGCTCATATAACCCATTTAAAAAACAGCTAACAATTAGTATTGCTGAATCACCCTTTCATCATTCTGCTGTATTTCACATATTCTGGTCTGCTAGTTAAAAGTTCAAACGAGCAAGGGGAAAAAGGAAAACAAACAAAGCCAATGAAATATTCCGTTCTTTTTCACGTCTTATGACTGTACTTTCTGTATGAAGGCAAACCAACCCAAGCAGAGCTCTGTCCTCATCCTGTCCCACGTTATTCCAATGGACATCAATTAATACTACATCCTCTCTCAGTAATGCTATTGCTTATTTGAGGCAAATCTAAAATCTCTTAGTATCTCCTGCACTTTTTAGTGCTGGAGAAAATAATTTGGTTACCTCTCAATAAGAGAAAGAGACAAGAAATTCCCCAACAGATGGGAGGTGAATGTCACAGGGCAGAAGCAGCAAGGATCCCCAAATTAATTGCAACACAAAGTTCAGCTTCAGTAGTCCACTACTGGGCACAGTCTGCTTGGATAAGTCATAAATATTGTTCCAAGGACAAGAAAATACACACAGCCTACTGTTTGAGGTAATAAAAGAGCACACTACAATGTCTCAGACTGCTGCTGTTTCCAGCAGTTGCCCGCTATCTCACCACTGCTTGAATCAAAAGCTCCTCAGGAGTTGTCACCAGCTCTCTGCTTTGGCAAACTCCACAGGGGCATTTTCCACCTGAAGGCATGCTGACTTACAAACTGTCAACGTTCTGATTCCATTCACATTCCTCAAATTCACACACACAGTGGTGGATTTTATTCTTTTGCACACCACAACCCAAATGAGACTTTTGAAGTGTTTATTTTGTAGCCTATTTTTTGAACAGTGAACAGAAAACCCTCCAATCCAGCAAGGATTGACTAGAGGTTAAGGTGCTAATCTGAAGTGTGAGTTAAATTAAGGAAGGAACTTGGTCACAAGAAATCATGCTCCCCATCCTTTTAAAACAGGCAAGACATTTAAAACCGATTTCAATATGTTTTTTATGTACCTGCTCATAATAGGAAACTAAGCATAGTTTTGCTCAAATGTCTCCAATCCCTCAAAAAGCTTCTTCTTTAAAGCCCTTGATTAAGCATCAAAACAGACCCGAAACTCCTGACCCAAAACAGTGCCTGACAGTTTCTGCTGTATCTGTGCCTGGTCTCGGCAAAGAGGGGGTCACCAGCACTAAGAGCCCAAGGGAACACCCCATCCCCAAGGCAAGCATAGGGCAGAACAGCATGAGAAAGCCCAATTCTTCCTTTCGCTAATTTCATTAACTCTGTCTGGAGAGGTTTCCTAAAATTATACATTTTGACCAAGTCTGAGAGAAGAGGGAAGAACTGTTCTGGTTTTTAACTAGAGATGGATATTAGTAAAAGGTTCTTCACTCAGGGTGGTTGGGCACTGGAACAGGCTCCCCAGCCTGTGGTCACAGCACCAAGCCTGGCAGAGTTCAAGAAGCCTTTGGACAAAGCTCTCAGACACATGGTGTGACTCTTGGTGTGGCCTGTGCAGGGCCAGGACTCGATGATCCTTATGGGTCCATTCCAGCTCTGGATATTCTACAGTTATATGACACCTGTGTCCTCATTTTTGGTTGACAAGGAGAAAGGTGAAAGCATTAGTCCATGACCTATCAGGAGAGCTATACTTTTTAAATCAGAAGTCTTCCTTATTTACCCACATCACTGAAGTGTAATGGTTGATTGCATTTGTTTGCAAAGGTAAGTGTATCTTGTATGTTTAACAATGAACTTAACTGATTTTCAATGTCTGTAAACACTGTGTGTGAAGCACCAGTGCTACTGGAGCCTAAACAGCTGGGGACCTGTAACGACAGCCTCAACAAAAAGTTCAAATACAGATACATGAAGTCAGGAAATAGAGTTTCAACTCTATTGTCCTGGCCAAGTCTCATGTCCTGGCCATATTTTCTTCTATAAAACTGCAATCAAACATACATTTGTCCCCAGTGATCTGCCTCAAGACATAAAGAGTATCTAAGGCTAATCAGCCCACTGAAGCATCTGAGGCTTAATCAGCACTGCAGTAACACCTCAAAGCATCAATATCATGTCATACTTAAAGGAGTCCCAAATGTGTTCCTATCAGAATAGAAAAGATTTCTAGAATCACATTTAGAAGCTGATTTTAACAGGTTCTGTTCCTGTACTTTTTAAAAAACCTTTTAAAATATTAAACTAAAGTGCACGCAAGTTTATAAGCCAGGCTTTTGCAAATCTCTGAAAAATGTGGCCATGTAACACATGCATTCACAAGCAGTCCATAATCCTTTTATCTTCTAAATACTATGCAATGGAAAGTACTCAGTTCTATATGGTGTGCTTTTTTTCTGTGTTTTATAGCATCATGTCAACCAGCTTTTAACATTCTTTTTTAGGGCAGACATGAGTGCAAGAAAAAGAACACACTCAAATGCAGCTAAAAATCATCCACTAACAAACATCATTCAAATCACAGAATTCTTCACCAACAGCTATGTCTTACATCAGCTTAAGGCAATAAAAGCATGCTTTACAATATTCAGTAAGTGTAAAAAGAAGAAAAAAATACTAGATTGGTAAGGTTTTAAATAAAGACTTCAGTTTAACAATATTTTTGTTCTAAGCCTATCAAATCCTTCTGCAGCATTTGGAAGCCACAGAGCATTTGGAGTCAGCTATGTTCCTTGGTAAAGCTTAATCAAATATACAGATGTGAAACTGGCATTGCTTAAGCTGAGAAAGGTTAACTAGTACAATGAACAATTTAAAAAATCATTGTTTTGTAATATGGATGGGCACCGCTGTACAAAAAAACCCTCTCAAATGCTAAAGTAGAAAATCCATCTTGAAATTTTTGCCACGAAAACCCAGAAATTAAATAAAAAAAAAAAATCTGGTGAACATAAGAGAAATTTTCAGTGTTTTCAAATAATTAATTTGTACACATTACATCAAAGATTAGAGCACTTCCTAAAAAATTATTTCTTTACAAAACAGAATGAGGTCCAAAACTAATTTAAAACTTAATTTTGGTTAATGGTGTGCGATTGCTGAGATCTTAATAGATCTATTACATCTGTAAACATAAAAATATTGTGCCTAAATCTAGTCCAGTCAAAGTTTTTATGAAGCAACTTAAGCAGTCACATAAGCTCCTCAGGTTGTTCTCAGAAAAGAAATGTGACTTTCAATTCTAGCTGATTTACAGCCTCCACTCAAAACCAAGTAACTCCTATTGGCTGGGGAAGGAGTTCCTCTCACTGTCCACATGGCATGAATCTTGAATACAATCACTTTGCCAATCTGTAGGTGTGTGAGCCTGTCATCCTGGCAAAAAGCAAGGTTTTCACCAACATGATGTAGACTAGAGAGTCTGAGCAAGGAGTATTATTGGCAACAGTCTTAGGGGAAAAGAAATCCAGTGTCCAACTTCCTCCCACCCAATGAAGTTTGTTTTACAGGCATTTTTACTTCAGCGAATCCAGGCCTTCCTCAGATTTCTTCAGTACAAGTGGGGAACAGCAGTACCCCTACCTACAATTCTCAGTACTGCCCTGGTACCTTAGGTATTCCAACACAAACACCCCAAATCATGGCAACACCCTATTTCTGTAAAATGCAACAGACAGCCAGGCTCTGACACTCAGCTCAGAAACTTCCACCTGGGGGAAGTGATCTTCTCATGCTAACAGGATGTATAAAATAAAGAGCTTTGAAATACTTATGTTTCCTCTCCTGGAAGTACATCACAGCTTAGATTGTATTGCATGAACAGTATAAACAACTCTAAATCACAGTCTGCTTCTACACTGGAAATGTATTAGTAACAGCAAAAGGACTAACGTTGCATTGAAGAAAGTGACAACCCTGCATAGTGTGCAATTTTTCATTTTGCTCCAGTTCAAAATGCATCATATAAATTACATTCATAAATGTTGGGAAAAAAAGAAAACATGAAACAACAACAAACCTTCCTCCAGGGTTATTTTCATTTGCAAAGATTTCAAGCAGCAGAAAATTATTCTTATCTCTGAACAAGTTTTTGTATTTCTTAAATAACCTCCTTCTGTACTTAACACCAACACAGTTGCATTTGGTTAACAGAAACCCTGTAGCATCCAAAGGCAGTCATGCCTTTTACTCTTCAGTTTAATCCACTGAGCTTTAAACAACTTGCAATGTCTACAATCACAGTCCTCTTAAACAAACATTTCCACAAATTCTACGGGTTTTGATGCTCCTTCTAGCATGAAAGTGAGATCCCTCACGCAGTGTTTATTCATGAATTGGTGAAAACTGTAGCAAGGACAGAACTGGAAGCCACATGGTACTACTTCAGTGCTAAAAGCCCTTGCATCTCTGTCGCAACTCATAGCTATCAGAAAGAAAAGGCTGAACACACACTGGAGCGTGCCTTAAAGTGAATGCAGCAACAGATATATCAGAGAATCTGTGTTAATGCTACATGCTCATTGTATATAGTAACAAAGATGATTATTTATAGTGGTCAGGCTTATTCCATAGCATGAGACAAGCCATGGACACCTCAACAGCATAGCCACATCCTTCCTCCCAGACATCATTCTGGCTGTTTTGCTAAGCAAGTCACCAAATTCCTCTCCATAATACTTCAACCAGCAGGAGAACTCCTTAAGGACAAGCCAAAGTCCCCAAACACATGAGTAACTTATACCAGCACTTAGGAAAGGATTAAGCAAGGGAAAAGACAGCTAGGCTAGAAACACTCAAGAGCTTCTGAATCTTCAGAGGGCATCAGGAAAACTGGGTTATGTATCTGAGATGTAACAGTCAAGAAAAGAGTATCAGAGCACATAGAAATTGAAGGAGCATGAAACTGAAGAGCAAAATAACTTTATTTTAAAGGAAGCAAGCTCCTCTAGCACACGCTCTTGGGCTTATTTCTCTTCATCAATCTTACCAGATTTACTGTGGTTTACACAAGTTAAGGTTAGTAACTTACTTCCTGAATGTTTATTCTTGCTATTACCAACAGCTAAGTTTTAAGAAAACTACTTTTACTTATTTTGACTAAAATCAATGATAGCAGAAAATGTTACCTGATAACCTTCTGCAAATGAGAAAAAAACCAAACAAACAAACAAACAAACATACCACAAACACAATAAGCAGAAGCACATAAATGAACCACAAAAAACCTAACCAATACAAATAAATAGTGACATCTCTCTGGAAGAAATTTAATGATATTTTACTTACTTTTTGTTATTTATACTTATTTATAATATGTTACATATGCTACATATTTATAATATGTTCTTAATTTGTTATTTATATATGTGTTTTTAAAACACATATATACATATACATTTAACTCATCCAAGTTGGTCCCACTGACAGATGATCAAAACAAAGATACCATACTGAAACATTAGCAGCAAAAAAAATGTGACTGACTTTTAAATAAACAGACAAATTTTAAGTTATATTTCATTTTAAGGCAAAATAAAGTCAACTTCAAAAAATAGAACTTTCCAAAAGCCGCTAATTTCCTGCAATGCCCAGCAACTACTCTATTAAAGCACAAGAGGTAGATCCATCACTAATCAAAACATAAGCCTTAATTTTATTTTTTTTTAACTCCACCCACTTAATTATAGTGGGAATTCTTTATTGTTATTGCCTAACTCTACTTTAATCTTAAAATTAACCAAGTGAGAATAAAATCTGCCCAGGAAACTCTCTCAATTCCCATCCATAAGCTCCAATGCCCTCCATACCACTACTCTGGCTCAGCAAGTTCAACTTTATTGATACTGAAGAACAGGAGACTACTCCTAAGAGCAACAAGAAAAAAAACAAACACAAAGATTATACTGTCAGTCATCTTTTATCAGCTGTATACACATCTGCAAAGTTCAGAGTGTCTGGGAGTGGTTTTGCTCCTTTTTTAGAAGAAAATCAGATCAGAAAAAAGTTGTACCTACAGGACTTGTTGGGTTCTGGCACATTCTCTGGCCCATGTTACTAGTGAGTGATGAGCTTTTTACAGTCATTCTTTGACCACCAGCGGGAACACACTACCACTGGTTTGAATCAATGCATTTAAAAGCCATACATTCAAGCAATGTAGGAACTGTTGCAGTGGGCACAGAATAAATAAATACTTTTCTCAATAACAGGCATAATACAATGTAACACTTTCAGACTGGTTTTTTTTTAGAAGAATTTTACAGGGCTGGATATTAATTTTTCTGCTCCAAGCATGTTTGCTTTGACAACACACAAGCACACTACATGCTTGTTAGTCAATTGAGAAAAACAAAGCTTTCCATAGTTACCAACAAGCTGCTGTGACAGGATATAATGGCAGTTCATTTTCCTTCACCCAAACTTCATGCATTGCATTTTTGCTGTAACAAATTAAGAACTATTTGGGAGAAGTTGTGTTCTTTAGAGAGACAATGTGCTTCCCTTGTGTTTAATGAGAAATTAAAAATGCTTATGAAAAATCAGAAACAACTACAGAAGATGTCATTCTCCATGGCTGGGAACTGCCAGGATCTGAGACTAGAGCATGAATGCTACAGGAAAAGAACAAGTATAGGGAGATGTAAGGATAAAAAAGAATAAATCCAGGCCACAAGTAACATCAGGCTCATGAACAGAGCAGCAACAGAAACATGTTGTTCAAAGAAATATTTTTGGTCATTTGCTTTCAGTTAGGCCCTCTTTCTTAACCAACTCTATTCTCCTGGCTGGGACACACACCGTACCACATAATTTCTGGCACAGGATTAGTAAAATAGGAGGATGGCCACAACTGAGCTGGAAAGTATCTTGTCATCAGTTCTGTTGGCCAACACACACTAACTGCTGGAAGTATTCTGGGAATAGTTTGCCATTTTTTTTGCCTTTTTTTTTTTTTTTTTTTGGCAACAGAGGAGAAAAGCCCTAAGCCATTCTGGTCACCAAGCGCAACACCAGCAGCCAAGAAAGTAAAGCACTCTCAGGGGTGGAGGAAATTTCTGCTGTGCCACCTACACCTACAGCAGGCAAGTGGTTTCTGTTCCAGGTTACAGCCCTGAGAGCCTGTTAGTAACTCCAGCATTGCAAGCAGGTAGCTTATATCCAGCTTGTCTCTCTTCTCTTTCCATCCCCAAGAACCATGTGTTTCTAACCAAAATGGATTTCAACAGCCAGTCCATACCCAGAGCACCATACTAAATAAATGGCTGCACAAATAGCCAAAATTGTTTACTAAAGGTAAAATGTACACGACACACACCACAATATTTCTTTATACTGGGCAGTAACAGCTGTATGGGTACAGGTTTTCTAGTTATTCTCACCATAACTACACTTCTCCAGAAACTGGAGGCAAAATTCAATACCATGTCATTTTGTTTGACATCAATGGAATGGTACTGAGTAATAACATATTCTTCACAAGGCTTCTATTATAAGCTAATGAGCTAATCTTTCAAGAAAATGCACAGTGAAATAGCTGGTTTTAAGTATGTACCAGATACCCTTTACAAAGAATCCCAGAACTGGTTGGAAGTGGTTTCTGGACCATCCCCTTGTCCAAGCCCCTGCCAAGGCAGGGTAATCCAGAGCAGGTGACACAGGGACACATCCAGGTGGGTTTGGAATGTCTCCAGAGAGGGAGAGTCCATGACCCCCTTGGGCAGCCTGTTCCAGTGCTCTGCCACCCTCAACATGAAGAACTTCTTTCTCACGTTAAGGTGCTTCTTGGCATTTAATTTATGGCCATTGCTGCACGCAACTGAAAAGCAGGTCCCAGTTAGGCCATATTTAGGTAGATGAAAAATGAAACAACCTAACATTTTATATATTAAAAAGCAAAAAAACAAAACCAAAAGCACAGTCAACTCTTCAGAAGACTACAACAATTGTCTTGAAAAGTGATATAAAAGTCCCTATCTAAATGGGTCAAAAGTTCTCCTAAATAAGTGTAGTGACAATCACTTGCAAGTTATTGCTATTTTTCAAAAATACACTGTACCTTACAAATCCATTCTAGAGAATTCACCATTGTAACACAAACTTTTAGTACATTTATTGCTTTAAAACACAAAATTACTTCTAGATTGAAAACACAGAGCTTTAAGACATGCAATACTCACTGATAGTTAAAAATAAAAATCTTTGTAAGGAAACAACTTACTTGATTGAGTTTCTGAAGTGGTCCTCAGCAGGATTTTTTACTGTACAACTGTTCAGCAACCATAAATCTGCTTCATCAGAGTTATCTACAAAACAGGAAAAAACAAACTTGCGTTAAGAATTATTTAACCTGTCAACTCCTAACTTATATAATATTTTTAAAAACCCCAAACTGAGCCATCAATAATAAGTTGGCTATTTGCAAGATTACTTTATATTCAATTACATTCTTGGAAGAGGTTTTTTGTTTTTCTTTGTTTTGTGTTTGAGAATAAAAAGAGACACATGAGCATTTCCATTGTAATTCCATTTCCATTTTTTGCCAATGGGGAGTGAGGTGTTATCTCATTTACCACCTGAGATGCCACTAGATTGCACATCATGGAAAAGAAAGTTTAAAAAAATGGTCACAACTCCCAGAAAAGTCTTGCCTAGACAAAGGCAAAATTAGGTGGTCAACAAAAGCAGGTTTCACTAAGAAAACAAAATCCCTGCTTCAGCTCCATTGTGAATTAATACTACAAAAGAACAAATCATAATTCATAACATGTAAAGCTCTACCAAAGAGAAAAGTCAATGTAGCGGGTTTGGAAAGAAACAGACATATTTCTAGTTTTGGTTATATCTTAGTTATAGTACAATTATAGCTCAGCAATTTTCAGACAAAAGATATTCAAGCAACCAATATCTGTTTCCATTCAGATAAGAATACTTTTTTTTTCAGGATCCAAACCTTTCTGTATGTTCAGAGCCTCTTGGTATCTAAATTCATTAACTGAACTGAATCCCAGAATTATCTGCAGAAGCACATATATAAACTGTAATCCTGTAAAACATGGCCTATACTACACAATTACTAGCATAGTCATTATCCTTGTGAAGTTAGAGCTTCTTTTTTTGAACAAAAGAATAAAGATAATCTATCTCAAATATTTTAGTGCTTTAGCATTCATCAGAATAGCTTGTATCAGTTTGGATAAGAAAATTCGTGTCACTCGCTACTATTCAGTACAGGGAGCAGTGAAGTATTGACTGATGTATCTTTAAATAACATAAGCCAGTGAGCAATGAATACAGATAAAACATAATTTTTAGGATGCCTTACTTGAACTGATGTCCTGCTAAAGCAGGAGGAAGCCTGCCATGACTTAGGCATATTTACACATGCACCCATCATGCATGTATCCATACAGGCATGAATATCCTTTTTCTCCATGCACACACACTTATGACAAAATGCTAAAATTGAAAAAGCTTTCTGTCTCATGACATTTTCTTCAAAGAAATCATCATTTACAATTAATTATCAGTCACTTAACCTAGGAAGCAGGTAAATTGAAAATAATACATAAAAGGCAACTAATGCTAAATAAGAGAAAACATTCAGGGGGAGTTCTAATCATTGTTGACCAATATTACACTATTAATTTGGCTAAAACACAACTTCCTTTCACAACAGGGAAAGACCACAAAACAGTCACCTAAGCAACATTCAGACCATTCAGACCTGAACAACATTCAGAGCTTTAGCTACTTTAAACAAAACAAATATCTGACCGTGTCAGGTTGGGAAAGGGCACTCAGTTTTTCAGCCTACATAGAAGTCAAAATAAAAATGGAACAAAACGAAGAACCTCTCCTGCATGAAAACTACATTTTTAGACTAATGAGCAGACCCATATACTATTACAAATATAATCAGAGGTTAAAATAATTGATCAGGAATTATGTACAGACCAGGAAAGAAACAGTTTCAATGTCAGAAAAAGAGTGATTTCTTGGCCTAGTCAGATGTACCAAGTATGAAAACAAACACACTTTAAAAGTAGTTTTCCAATCACACAGCCAAACCCTTGTATTTCTTATTCTTTTCAGCAGCATAAAATGTTTATAAATTCAGCCCCACACCCATAACACACCCACCTGAGAATTAGGGGTGGGACACACACACACTAAATAGCAAGAGGCCAACATTTAAGTGAGACATTACATTTAACAGACAACAGCTGCAGTAGCACTCATCCACCACTGTAAAGCACAACCATTTTTGAGAGATG
Source organism: Ammospiza nelsoni (assembly GCF_027579445.1). NCBI lineage: Eukaryota > Metazoa > Chordata > Aves > Passeriformes > Passerellidae > Ammospiza > Ammospiza nelsoni. The sequence goes on from NC_080633.1 coordinate 62,703,611, forward strand.
TCTTTATTCAGAGGAGAGATGCCTTGAGACAGAGAACACCAGTTCTGGGCTTGGTCTCAGTTCCTCCTTGTGCCATGGTTTGCAGGTGTGCAGGAAGAGACAATGCCATGGCAATGCTTCTCCCCTAAAGCCAAAATCAAACCCTCTCTTCAAAACAGCCTTGGAAAAAGTAACACATTTAAGTTTAGAAAGCCCTTACATAGTAAGCCAACAGGACTCATTTCATACAGCAGTTGGTTTCCAGGCTATTAATACATTGACTCCTTCACTAAGGGACAACTGCAACACTTTATATATATATAGATATCACATATATTAGAAAATCTCCCAAATACACATAAATTCATTCCTTAACAGGTTTTATCCTCTGCAGAACAGAAGATAAAAAGCAAAGGCTTTTACAGAATAAAATCTCCTGAGCAGTTTTGGGAAAAGGAGTCTCATTCATGTACACATCTAAAACTCATTTATGGAACATAAAAGTGCAGCTGAGGTTTGTCCTCCTCTTACAGCAACAGTAGTGTTTTATTATATTCAGTTGTTCTATTTCTGCCTTTATTTTTAAATCTTTTTTTTTTTCTAATTAATTCTCATGATCTCTCAAATGAATATATGTACATACAAGTTTTGATTATGCATATATATAAACATATAGACACACACTCATGAGTTATATTCATTTATTAAGTGTCCATATCACAATTCTTCAAAATGACAGCTGTATTTTCTTAGTACTTTACTGCCCTTTTCATACTTAACATAATTGCATGCACTGGTGTAAACTCACCACAGTCTACCGCATTTTTTCAATAAAATTTCAGTTAAAAAGAAAAAAAATTGCCAATGGGGCCTTTTTGTATCAGGTTGCAGGGAGATGTGAACATTTGCAACATTGTGGGAATAACTTGTCAGCGGTCACATTTTGCTTTGCAAGGCCTTGATGGATGTGTGGAAACAAACATGGACCAAAAGAGCAGATTGGGCTTGGCATGTATAAACAACATCTTCTGGCTTCATAATTACTAAATATTAAGCAATACAGGGGTAATAATCCTTTATTCAGGGCATGGAAACTGGAGCAACTGGCTACCTATATATATATATATATATATATATATATATGCATATGCATGTGTATATGTGTGTATATATATGTGTATATACACCTGTAAGTGTTCTGACATGAGTAGGTGCTACTGTTCAGCACTGTGCTCAAATAAAGAGTCAAACAGCTCTGACAGTCAAATAAGCTCAGGCTTCTCAAGACATGCCTAGAGGGGCAGGGGCAGACAGCCCTGAGGATTCCCTGTTTATCCTCTAGGCAGACAAATAAAAGAGTTTAGGTCTGGATGGGAAGCCCCACATGAATGTGGTGCTGCACCCACTGAGGCATCCATGCACCCTTCCTTGGAAGCTCTCCACCTGCCACCTTCTCCAACTCCATAGGTAAGGTTTTTGGGAAACCTCCAGCATTTCAGTGAAGAACAGAGGCCTGTGTTTGGGAGCTCACATAGATCTGAGTGAACAGGACAATCTAAACTTGACAGAAGGTTTTCCAGCAAGTCAAAAGGCAAAACTGAAGCAAGAACCATAAGTACAGTGAACATCAGTTACAGCAGTGAATATGATATAGGTGCATATATCCTGCAACAATCTTCTCTATTTTTGCCATATATTTAGCCTAATGATACTTTTTTCATTATGGTATTTTGCTGCCAACATTTCTTTTTATGAGCTACTTAAACAGTTTCCTCTTTGATAAGACATTTTTAGAAAGAAAAAAGGAAGATATGTCAAATCAGCTTTGTATTAAATGCTCAAAAACACAACTCAAAACCATGGACTTCTTGCATTGTGACATCTTTTCCATAAAAAAAGGCTACACTGGAAGTAAACCACAAAGTCTATCATACTCTCTGAAAAACAACATAGAGTACAAAGGAACCTAAAGGTCATGGAAACTTCTGAGCACTTAAGTTAATTGGGAAACTCTGGAAAACATGAATTGGCTGCATTATGCAATACTAAGATGATAAAATGGTGAGAGTCTGTAACATCAGTATACCTACAGAGGAAAATAATATTTACAATTCTTTTCTAACTAGCAGTGTCAATTTTCTTATCATTTCAGAAATCATAAATCAGCAGAATTTCTTAAGACTGTAGTAATACTATCAGCTGAAAATAAACAACTGACTTGGGTTTTTTGCCTGGTCTCTTAACTTTAAGTCTTTCTTCTTTCAATTTTTTCCAAAACTTTGTTTTCTTCCAAGCCCCCCCCCCCAAACACATCTCCTTGAAAATCAAAACACTCACAAAGCAAAAAATTAGAAGAAACATAGCTAGTGAAGCCCTAAAAGAAAAGCCTTTCTTTACTTTCTTCAGCACATCTCTCTGTGCACTGAAACCACTACCAGATTTGCTCAGCATAGTTTGCTAAAAAAACATGACTCATAACTATTATGACATACTTTTAAATACTGTATATCAATCTGAGAAGTCCAATCTGAAAGCAGATCTTTCTCTGTAATCACTGAAGGCTCTTCCAGGGTGTTTCCCTCCAGCTGTCCTTATCCTGTTCCTAACCACTCTGAGAGTCTTCCTTCTCACCTTTTCTGATTTTGTTACTTCTAACTCTCTTACACAACAAATATACCTCCAGTTTCTCTGTTTCCAGGTGCTGTATTCTAGCGTCTCTTCCCATTTATGGACCTCTCCATTAAAGCTTTGTCCTGTGTGTTCTTCCTCCCAAAACAGCTCTGCTCCCTCCCTTGATACCCTGGTTGCCACTTCATGCTCTGGAATAGCATAAAACGTAGTAGATCCAGTAACATCCAAGGTATCTGGAATGTGTGCCTGCAACTGTACCCCATGGGAATCATCTGCCCCCAAAAGACACAAATATCTAAGCATGAGGACACCTCACAGCCAGTTACAGAAGTCATGGAGCATCCTGACTGGAACAAAGTTGCCAAACTAATTCTTTTCTTTCGACATCCCTGTGTCACAGAAACCCACTGTCACTCAAATTAGGTTCCTGAAATTAGGCGCTGGTTAATTTAATGATTTCTTGGACCACTGGGCATTGAGAGACCTCAACAAGTATTGGGAAAGAATCTCCTCATAAATACGACTTCAGAAATGCTGTGAATCATCAGTGCAGGAGGAAGGTACATCTTCCTCTGGGGACAGGGAGTTTAGTTATTTGTTTGCAGAAAATAGGCTTTGCTTGGAAGAAGAAAAAAGCTCAATAAAGTTGAGAGTGACAAGAAAAAGTTTGGTGTTTTATTTGTGTGCCTTTCCTCGGCACACAAAATCCTTGGCTACCATTTGCTAGTTCCCAATATTGTATCAGATATAGTTAGCTATCAACTTTGATGAAACTTGTCCTACAGATTCCAAGCAAACAAGCTCTTTCCGTGTGTCTGCACCCCTGACAGCAACTACAAATCAAAACCACAAGTTATCATGAGTTTCCAGATGGTACTTGTTTGGAATCTCAGGGACACATTATCAGTTCCCACCTCTGAAGACGTACCCTGCATTTGCCAATGATACAAAACACTCAAAGGCATGCTGAAAATACCAACTTTGCAGATTGCAAATGTCTTTCAAAACAATTCCACTCATGCCTCATCAACACTATCAGGATGTAAAATGTAAAAGGATCGGCTTGGTTGCAACATGACTTCTGTTTTCTCATTAAACTTCTGAGATACTCTGGACATAACAAATTACTTCATTCACAATTAATGAAACACAATTATTTGGTTCACCCTGCATACATGTTATTTAAAGTTCCAAAAGGAAGGCCAGGCTGCTTATCAAATCAGTAATGCAGACAAGCCTTCATGAAAAAAATAATTCTCCCATCATGCCTCTTGCCATGATTTAAACTACAAATATGCAAATTTGCCAGTTTTATTCTCCATTAACATCTTCATTACTGAGCTAATAGCATAAGTAGCCTTTCTTGGGTTTTCTGGTATTTTTTCTGGTATGTTTCTGAGTATTTTTTGGAAATTTTCTTGAGCAGGGAGATATCTTAACGGCAGCTACTGCTGGACTATAAACAGATTTTATAAAGCTTCCAGATCAGGATGCTGTGCCTGTTATCAAAGGATATTTCTCACTGTCCAGTACCAAAACAGAGGCGCACAGGGACTTCTCCACTGAACACATCAAATAAGTAGGAACTGAGCACATTTAAACATGCAAGATGTAGCAGATTACAATCGAGTAATACACTACTGGATTCAAAATATGAATGTTAAATCATTGCCTTTCCTCATTTCAGTACAACAAACAAATAATTCAATTTTATGTACTCATGCCTACTTTTAGGACTGAAAGTTTTCTAAAAAAATACTGGTTTATTTCCAGTCACCTTTGAAAACCCATTTTGAAAAAAGAAGCACATACACCTCTCTTTTCAGCTGTTTATGGGGTATCATGCAGTTACTGGGACAAACTACTAAGCTATCAGTTGATGTCCATTCAATCTGTTCATGACCTAGAACTTTGCCTTACCACTCTTTCCCAAAACCAAATTCTTTCAAAATATATTTAGTTTGCTAAAGTTTACCAAGGCCAGCAGAACAGTTTATGGCTTCTGCCACTATCACTAAAACTAAAGGATGACTGAGATCACTGAGATGAAACTGGAACTTGAAAAATTACAATAGGTGAACATGTGAGCTAACATTAATATATTTATAAATAGTGCAGACAAACGAATCTGTATTTCAGAGCATGACCATTAAAGAATACTTCAGGCCTGGCATGAGGGTACTGAACACTAGACAACACAGAAGAAAAACTACATGAAAGAATAAATTTAGCTTCAAAATATTGACAATGACAAATTTTACTTCCCATTCCACTCTACAATCATCAGTAGCATTTACAAGAGTAATCCCAATTTATATTGGGATTTTGAATTGAGTAATCTGTTCTCTAAGTACTTTTCATCTCTGCTCCAGACACAGCACAGGCTGCAGTCTGGGTCTGAGGTGATCCTTGTGAGCTGCCTTTTTCTCCCACTTTTTACACTTGTGACTTGTGTCTACACTTCAGACTTGTGTCACACCAGCAGGATATTCCAGCTACACTGCTTGCTGCAGCCCAGGGTCTGCAATGCAGCACCCAGACACACAGAGCTGTGTAAGGAGGCTTCAGCCCGTCCACCCTCAGCAACATCTCAGCTCCACAAAGTAAAGAACAGGAGAGTTAAACCTACTAGAAAGGTTTACCTTTTAACAATGTAGAAAAATCCAATTAGGTTATAACTTGTGTTTTCATTCCTTCTGCGATGTCCTGAGGATTTTTCTGCCTTTGCACACAGCACAGACAACATGAATTGACAAATTACTTTGGTATTTTTGTTCATTTTACTTTAATTCACTAGATTTTCCATGCATTAAGGCACCTAAGGGTAACTTGAAGTTGCAAAATGATTTATGTTTAAAAATGCTAAACCTAGAAATGTTTTTGAAAAACAGCAGGTTTTCTTTTGGAACTTCAACACTCTACAGTTGCAGTACTTGTAAGACATTTCAATAATTCCCCCACATGAATGAGAACTTTCCCAAGCCCATAGCCATTGAACTCATGCTTCTTCCAATCAAGAAAGGGACTGATCATTTCCACATCTTACCTGCTTGCTGTCTTTGTTGATCATGGAAAAAAATTGTATACTTCAGTCCAGCTCTGGGTACAGTTTAGCTTCCTGTGCCATAATCTGCTGCATTTTAGTCTACATTCCACACTTGTCTTGTCAAACAGCTCCCAGAAAGACACTTTAAAGGAAAGGCACCCCTCTTACAAGTAAATGACCATGGCCATGTTTCAAAGGAAGCTTATTCCAACATGACATGACCTTAATGAACTGCTCTTTTCTCATGGCTCTTTTTTGATATAAAATAGTGAAAGCTCACTCTGCACATGGTATTATGTACCAAAGGTGGAAAATATAGGCTGCATTTTTAGCTCATTCCTTCAAAATAAAGATTTCACTACTCTGAGAAAAGTGGATCACGCAACTGTTTCTAGAACAAAACAAGACCTTAAAACACGAGAAGATAAATCTCACAGCTAGCTAAGAGGTGTGTTGGCAGGAAGCCTAAACCTTGCCAAGGGCTGTTCAGCACAATAACACCTGATGTTAAGGAACCCAAATTATCCTGAGCAGCAGCAGATGCAGGCGCCATAGCATGGTGCTCTAAGGGGGGCATTTCACCCTGCTCTTGAGCGCAGACAAATTTTTGAGGCATTCCAAGGGTCAGCTGCTCCCTTCACTTCACTGAAGACTTAATGATCAGTGTGAATAATTTCAATATGCAAAGTAGTGATGAGTGATTTATCAGTCTTTTGGGAAAAGTCCCATTACATTAGGAACAAGGTCAAGTAGCCTGTTTCAGCCAGGCTATGCTACAACAACACACAAATAACTCCAACTCATTCTGATGATTAATGCGGATAGAATTTGTTTTGTTGACAGAATTTGGAAAAATCCCAGAAACTCCTCCTCCTTTGAGTCTTAAGCCTGCTTGATATTCCAGAAATAGCAGGCACAGTACGACTCAGTGCTTTTCTGTCCCTACATACAGCTTCATACGCAAAACACGAGTTATTCAAATGAGCAAACACAGACTGATTGCTTCTGTCTTAGTCACTCAAAATCCAAAGCCAACCATGAACAAAACATCTTGCACAACACCATGCAACTGAAGTTTCAAAGCATGCTGCAAATATTAACTGATTTACCTTCAGCAGCCACATATTAAATATGCACCCTTCCCTACACCAATTCCTTTTCATCTTATAAATGTAGACAAGTAGTTTCAGAATTTCCATAACTCGATCAAGCCACACAGGATGCCTATGCAAACAAGCCAAGATCCTAGCCAAGTTGTCCCTGCCTTCAGGCCTGTCCCTGAACACAAAGCCATTGCCTAGATTCATATGCACTATTTCAGTCTACATCCTTTAGAGGCCAGGTAGGTGATATAAATTTTTGACAAGTTTAAAGGCAATCACAAAACACAACTTTTCAGTAATTTGGGTAGCACAGCAAATGAAAAGAAAAGACTGAACAGTAGAACAAATTAACTCCTTTCTATGGGACAAGGTTAAAAAAAAATTAAAAATCCTTCCTCCCCCCCCTCAAAAAACTAACCCAAATACATATAATAGCTCTAACTCCCCATGTGTGCTCAAACACAGCTCTTGCAGATGTGCTACCAGCTGTCTCAGAACATCTACTGAAGTCTAACTACGGCCTTAGAATGATGACAGCTCATGGGTGAGCTCCAAGAGAATCTCCAGATTTCACAGGACTCACTGAAAAACAACTGCATTCACATTTTGATACAACACTTCAGAAATCTCCACTTGCTTTATCTGTAGTCTCGGAATTAGCCTGACCTGGTAAAATTGATTAAAGAGGATTCAGTTGTTCTGCAGATCGGAGTTTCTAAAAAATGGCTGAATAGTAAGTCAAACTGCTGATGTTGAGATGGGCAAGACACAAACTGCAAGTCAGAAAAGTCATCTAAACTATTGATTTGAAAATATCACATACTGTGAAGTAAAAAACACATGCTTCAGGTAAAAAGCTACTGCAGTCAAGCGTAAGCAGGTATTCCATATGATGATAGCAAAGGCATTGGTAAATGAAAAATCTATGTTTTCCACTATACATCATATGAATTTGCTGTAAACAGCAATAAGTAGTTCAGAATCAAGAAGGATTGACTGGAACCTGCCCCAGGAATGTAATTTTAATCTCTTTGAGGTGCTACATTATGACAAATCTCACGTATATAAATGCTTCTATCTACAGAGCTAATAGAATGTAAATGGCTCTTCCTCACCATGTCTATGGGATAGAACAAAGAAAATATGAATTGATGCTTATTCAGTCCCATCATACACACAAGTTCAACCTGTTGGGCTAAGGAACAGAAAAGAGAAACCAAGGGCACTCATAAAATGCAGTTGCATCACTTGAATTACCTACCCAGAGGAGCCTCTTGCACTTCTAGGCGCTGTAAACCACAACTAAATCCAGCAACATGAAACTCAAAGCAGAGAAGTAGAAGATTCTCAAGCATAACACAATCCCCAAGCAAATGGGAAAAAATATCTTTGCTTTATTTCCAGTATAATATAAAATGGATCTTGGGTAATTAACATTATTTCATTTATTATTTAAGGCATCAAGTGAGCATCTTTACTCCACAGATTTCTTACTTTTTCAGTACATCTAATTCTGTACAAGTTGGCCCATGGCAGTGAACTTCCACATTTCCACAACTTTCTAATCTCCATTCATTTTCACAACAGCCAGGATTAGAACTTTGCTATAGTCTGCAAAAGAAACCTAAATTTTATTCCTGTATCTGTTTCACAATCTTTTTCCTCCAAGTTCCATCTGCATTAAGTTGTACCTAGAAGCCATTTATTGATTTCAAATGCCTTGCTTCCACTTATTTCTCCTGATACCTAATTCCACAGGGAATATGGATTTAGGTTTTAGCTATCACTTTTAAAAGAGTTAAAATTATAAGCTATTTGAGCCAGATATGTCTGAACACTTATTAAATTGTAGCTTCCGGCTACTTATTGACTTTTTCAGAACTACCTTCACACCTCATCTATTTTCTACTTTATCAGTTTTCTGAAAAGAAGGAGATATGGGCTTAAGGTATCATACCCAGCAGCCAGATAAGCCTCTGCTGTGTTAATTCCCAACCATCATCCCCAGTTCAGACTAACAGCAAAATTTAGTGCTTGTGAAAACTCCAGACTAAGCACAGCAGAAATTAAAGCTCACTCTTTACACACACAACCAGTAAATGCAGCACAGCAATCAGCAGCACAAGCTTCTTCACAAAATCCCACCAACAAGTTAGGAAAAAGCTTCATCTGGAAACATTTAGGACAAAGTAGCAGATCTACTTCTATGCCCAGCAGAGTAAGGAAGCCTGTTCATGGCAGAGGAGTAAAGATGAGCTGGGAAAGAAAAGCAAAGACAGCATAGTCAGGTGTGCAAAGGTTGTATCCCAGCCCCTGCTGCCCTTTCTCCATGCCCTGACTCATGCAGAGCAGACACACCAGCCCATGCAGCTGCTACAGAGCTATGCCTAGAGAGGCTGAATAGTTCTGTACCAACGCTGAGATACCCATTACAGCCTCACACATTATTTCTGTACGGTGTCTCTTGTCAATCCTGAGTGCAGGTTTGATACTCTTGTTAGAGGCAGTTTTGTTAAATTACCATCATTTGCACAAAAAAAGCACCAGAAAATATTCTTCCAGTACAGTATTGCACGCAATAAGAGAAGCCTATTTTGAAACTTTCAGCAGCACTTACAAGTGCTGAAGTTAAAACGTGCCAGTTTTGCATAGGAAAATTTAACTTTATGGCCTCAGAGTGGTTCAGTTTCATCAAGCACAAACCAGTTTGAACATTAGTTTGAGACGTGTATTATTTGATGTAACAGCAGCTCCCAAAAATAAAAAGAACATTTTGACAAACAAGAGAAGGTGGGTGAGGATCCATTTTCTCATCTTATTTGGCAGCCACATCTCAGGATTTCAAGGACTGTCACAAGGAGTGATGCTGGTGTATTACAGCAGGCAGAGCAGCACTTTAAATGTGCACAGTGCTGTCTAGCAGTTCTCAATTTCCTTCAAGGAAAAGGCAGAAGATTTGCTGGAAGAGCTCCATAGGTCAGAAAGAGTCAAATTTTTTTGGGATGTTATCTTCTTCCTACCCCAGGCTCCACACTGGGAGTATCTTCCTTTGGCTGGACTTAGCTTTGTCTTTCCTACTTTGAAGGCAAGGTAAAGAGCAACAAACACAAAACCTACATTTCATTACACAACCCAAGGTATTGAAAAAACCATTTTGACCTTTCTCCTTTCTGAAAACTGAAGATACTTCACTTCCTTACTTTTAAGACTTCAAGGCCCGTAGTTATCCACAATTTAATTTATGTTTTCTGATGTGAGAGGGATCTTTATACAAACTTCTCTTTTTTGTTTGTCAGTGACAGGAGTTTAATCTGGTGTCTCCCATGATCACTAGCCTTTCTTTGTATATTTATATCTTATGATTTCACCTTTTTCTTGCTTTCAAAGATGAATTTTTAAAAATAGCATATCAAGTTCCTACAAGTCACATAGCCCATCCCACTCTGGCACATTATCTGCCCAAGTGTTTGATACTGACATTATTTTTTTAGAAAGCTTTTGGTGAACTCTAGTGGTAAATCTTTTAAAAAAAGTCAAAAATCAAAAGCAAACTACTTTTTTATTTAATATACACTTTGCAGAAGTAAAAATGCTTATGACTGTAAACTCTCTTGGCTAAAGGGTTATGGTCACTTCCAGTAGGAAAAGACATTATTACCTTTAGTATTTTAAACATTTTAGAAGAGAAAAATCCAACAGTAATTAATAAGAAGTTGCTAGATACAAGGGGAAGGGTGGCAGACAGAGGATACCAGGAGGCCCATGACTACATGGAAAGCCTAGACTACCTACCTTCAGTCCATAAAGTTACTAATTTGTAACCAAGGGCATTGGTTTGCAATTAGTCTTTATTTATTTCAACTGGCCTTGAAACCATGACCCTGAAAAACAGTACTACCTCTAAGTACATTAAGAGACCCCTTTAGGTAAGGAAAGTTTTAAAAAGTCATCTCTGCTTGCCATCCTGTCTGGATGCATCCAGCCAGATAGAGGAACACAAGTATTAATTCAGCTTTAGGTTCATCAGCACAGCTGGGCAGGATCTAAATTGAAATACAGCTGGTAATCCAAGCTATGAACACAGCATGGCTCACCCAGCAAAAGACAACCTGGAATCACCAAGGTCTCCCAAAGTGCAGGTAGAGCAGATGGCTTCCTGTCTTTGAAATCACTTCATCTCCATTTCAGGTTCATCCACACATTCAACCTTTATAACGTACAGAAGTTAGCTGCCACAAAGTGCCTAACCCTTTACTAAAGATGCCACTCTAAGGTCTTCCAACTAAAATACTAAAATTGAACTCAGATAAAAGTATTTACAACTGTTCTAAAACCAGGAAAATAAAGATAGCCTGAGACTACCATGTTAGGTTCACATTTTCATGTTGTCCTCTTCCTCAGTCTCACCAGCTCTGTCTCTGCTAGCATCCCTTTAAAATTCTGTCAACACAGATATTTAGCCAGCAAGGCTGCAATTTAGATTGAATTTAAGCTCTATAAAGCTAAGTTTAATGTTTAGCACATAAGACAATATACAGCACCATGCCTACTGCTCCAGTGTCCCTTCCCTTACTAAAAATCAGTTATCACCACAAAGTAACAAGTACTTTACAGCACCTACTTGTAACTGTGGAAGAGAAAAGCTATTACATTCTTTCAAAGGTTAAGTGTAGAGAACAAAATGTGTGGTCTTGATGTAAATAAAAATTAAAAGTCTTCCAAATGCAAGAGAAGAGAATACAACATCCTTTAGTTGGATTTAAATCAGATTCATAAGAATTCCGTCATGTGAAAATCCTTTACAGTTACTGTCACATTCCATCTGACTCCAGGAAACTCTGTGATGCTTTCCAACAGATGCAGAGAACTCGTTAAGAGAACATTTCTCCTCTCCTGGATGAGGAATCACAGGGGCCAGAATGAGCTACATGCAGTGCATGGACAATTGACTAATACCCACATAAAAAGAAGTGGTCTAATAGTAGCTAGATATTGCTAACCACAGTCTTCCATCAAAAGATCTTTACAGTAATTTTTAATAATTTATTTCACAAACCAAACAGCCATGGCAGGGAGAGAGGGTTTATACATGTAATGGTAGTGGTGAAGAGGCAACTGTAATGGAGAGGGAACAAAGGCAGTATACAGACTGACAGAAAAAAATCAGGAAATAAAAACACTAAAAGCACTACCAGTCCAGGACAATTTCCAACTGTATTTTTTCACATTTGAAAGCAAAGTATGTGTTACATCCTAGATACAAACTGCCAATTTGCTTCTTAAAAATGGCAGACACTTTATCACCAAAAAAAGGAAATAAATCAAAAGAAAAGTTTGTTTGTTGTTTCCACCAAGTCTGGATTTAATAAGGGAAAAAAATAAAAATAAAATATCTATACTCAAACTTACAATAATATATTCAGAAAACAAACATCACAGCACTTTCATAGAGTCATTCAGGTTGGAAAAGGCCTCTAAAATCTTAGAGGTCTTAGTACTGCCAAACCCATCACTAAACCATGTCACTTTAGTGCCACACCTATGAGCCTTTTAAATGCCTCCAGGGATGGTGACTCAATCACTTCCCTGGGTTGCCTGGTCTGGTCCTTGACAGCCCTTGCTGTGAAGAAACTTTTCCTAATATCTAATCTAATCCTCCCCCGGTAAAACTTGAGACCATTTTGTCTTGTCCTGTTGCTGCTTGCCTAGAAGAAGAGACCGGCCCCCACCTGGCTACAGCCTCCTTTCAGGCAGTCATAGTGAGGGACAAGGTCCCTTCTGATCCTCCCTTTCTCCAGGCTAAACACCCCCAGCTCCCTCAGCTGCTCCTCATCAGGCTTGTGCTCCAGACCCTTCCTCAGCCTTGCTGCCCTTCTCTGGACACACTCCAGCCCCTCAATGTCTTTGTTGTGGTGAGGGACCCAAACCTGGATAAAGGACTTGAAGCACAGCCTCACCAGTGCTGAGTACAGGGGACCATCATTGTCCTGCTCCTGCTGGCCACACCATTGCTGACACAGGCCAGGATGCCCTTGGCCTTTTGGCCACTGGGGCACTGCTGGCTCCTGTTTGGCTACTGTTGACCAGCACCCCCAGGTCCTCTTTTCCTGGGCAGCTTTCTAGCCATTCTGCCCCCAGCCTGGAGCACTGCCTGGGGTTGCTGTGGCTGAAGTTAAGTTCAACTTCATACAACTTGCCTCAGCCCATCCATCCAGCCTGTCCAGATGCCTCACCAGAGCCTTCCTACCCTCCAGCAGATTGACACTCCCACACAGCTTGGCCCTCGAATTGACTGAGGATGCACTTGATCCTCTTGTTCTGATCATTGAAAAAGGTTTTTATCAGGACTGGCCCAAATCCAGCCCTGGGGAACAGCGCTTGTGATCAGCCATCAGCAGGACCAAACTCCCTTAGTTACCAACTCTCTGGGCAGAGAGCTTCTAATCCAGCACAAGAGTGCATTCATCTAAAGCATGAGCAGGCAGCTTCTCTAGGAGAATGCTATGGGAGTCTTTACTGCAGCCTAGAAAGACAACATCACAGCCTTTCCCTCACCCTCTAAAGGGGTCACTTGCTCAGAGAAGGTGAGTGCCTCTGACAGCTCCTTCTGCACCCTCAGACGGATCCCACCCAACCCAACAGACTTATGTCCACACAGCACAGCAGGCTACTGACCATTTCCCCTTGGATTATGGGAGCGTCATTCTGCTCTCTGTCCCTGTTTTCTCTCACAGGAGGCTGGGTACACTGAGCTTAACTGATCTGACTGTTAAAGACTAAGCAAAGAAAGCATTAAGGACCTCAGCCTTCTCCTCACCCTTTATTTGTTGACAGGCTTTATTTGTTACAAGCTTTTAGGAGCTATTAATCATCACTGGGTCCTGCAAGCACACACAGTGTATTTTCCATTAATCATCTGGCACTTAAAACACAATGTTGCAAGCGGCTTTGAACCAATACATTTTGCCAATACTTCTAAGTTGTAAAACCAACAAAGCATGTACTTCATTGCAGAGTTTCTTGCACTTGCCACACCTGCAGCCCAGGTGTTTTCAGTGTCCACAGCCCCAACAACCCATCCATGCCAGGACTCCCATCATCTCTCAGTACAAAACCAACTTTCAGCTCCAAGAACATCAGCAGACTTTGTCAACTTTTGTCCAAGCTCCACAAGAGCCCTGAGATAAGCCCCAAACCTTTGTAGCTCTCAGACTGCCCCACAGAGGGTGACTTCACTTCTCCTGGACTCTCCAGCCCACTGCACCCTGCCCTGCCTGTACCCCCAGGCAGCAGGTAAAACCTCCAGCTACACTCAAATCCAGAAGCCCTGCACAGCCTGGTATTCCTGATGCTAAGTAATGTATTTTTGTCCCCTTTTGTGCAATCCTTAAAATGACAATTGATATGGGATCATCAAAATCAATATTACAATTGCTGTACTTGATTTTAAACTGCACCAGTCCAAACTCCCCAAGAAATGTGAACTCTTACACACAGAGCACAATTACATCCTCAGATCAAAGCAAACACTCAAGATAACAGGTGTAATTTCTTCAAAAATGTCCTGCACAAAAGGACATAATTATTCACAACTTAGCCAGTGTTATTAAGTAGAAACAAGATCGATCTACAGCAGATGGATTGAAGAAACTATTTTTTGAACACTGTTTAAAAAAACCTAAACTTAAATGTTTGAAGCTCCTAATACCTCATTTTTTGCTGAGGTTACTCGAGATCCAGCATTACATTTACTTTCAAAAGCAATATTCAGCACTTATGGCAAATAGATTATTAGCCCCTTTTCAAAACTTTGAATGATTTCTTATCTTTCTGTCCCCTACTATCTTTTCACAGAATCAATATACAGTTATCTTCTTTCCTTAAAAATAAAAGTTAATATTAAAGGTAAAGCCTTACTTTAGTGTCAGAAAAGAAACAGCTGCTTCACTTTTCTTACACTTTCTGATTTGTTGAAGTCCTAGCTAAGGACATTTAATGAAGATCTCTATTCTTTCAAACAGGGTGTAACTTCAAGAAATTCTTGCAAGGCTTAAACTATTCAAAAGGTTAAGGCACGCACTAAAAAGGTACAGATCAGTCATCATTAAGCTCAGGCTGAAGATTTAAATTAAGTAGGGGCAAAAAATGTCCATCACAAATACATGAAAGATGACACCAACAGCTCCTGAATTTTCACAAGGTCTCTGAGATTAGGGAGGAAGCAGACTCAGGTTAAGACCATGTTTAGGAAGCACACAGTAAAATCACAGAAGGGTACATTTTTTCAACAGATCCACAACAAAACCTATACAAAATTAACAACTGGAAAAAGTGCCAGTAGCATATATAAACAGGTATGTTTACTGACCCATCCATTTGAAACAAATGGTTAGTGAAATAAACAATTAAGTGGTAGAATTTAATTGCTTAAAACCATTTACAAAAGCAGTAAAAGCCACACGTAACATCCCATTCCACTGGCACACAGAAGTATTCTGAGAAGTATGAAGAACAGAGTATTTACTAGAAAATAAACTTGTAAAATCTCTGTCAAATGCAGATATTCTACATATTCCACCCTTGATTTCACAGGAAGATTTCAGTTTCAACATAGCCATTTAAGGGGGTCTCCATTGTACTACAGAAGCAAATTTGATATACACTATTAGAATGACTGCCTCAAAGAGGAAAACTTATCACATCTGTTTCAAGCAGGTGTATATTAAACACCAGTACGTCTGAAAAAGTGGGCAATATTCCTTTAAAAAGTCACTATTCATAGATGTTTTTGACTTAATTTTAATAGTACACTGCAAATAATAGGTAATGAAGTTTTCAAGTTGCTTTTGTTTCCTTTTTTGCTAATTGTACATCTAGTGTCCTTTTTACCATGCATGAAAATATTAAAGGAATCTTACAAGCAGAAGTAATCCTAGCTGGTAATTATATTTGTTGCCCACACATATAAAAAAATCTCAATATATGTACAAATAATCAACATATGCCAGTCTAGAGATAAAGTACAATATGAGCTATAAGGTTGCTTGGTTTTTTTAATCCCTTCAAAGAAACTGCCACTGCATTTGAAAGAAAAATTCTATATCACCCTTAAATCCTTTATTTTTACACATTTATTACCACAAGAGACAGTCATTAGCCAGAATATTATCTTCAGTGCATTTTGTATTATTTTCTGATGGCTTAAATAAAGTCTGAATACACATGTATCTTCTGTTTTTTCAATACACTGGTTTTTTTCAAAGTGTATACAAACATGCCATGTCATGGTCAGTGTCCTCAGCCTCACAACACAAAGCACTACCAGAAATAATTTGTAAAGCTACTCTACAAGTATATGGGCAACTAAAGTAGCCTTGCAAGAAATGTATTCTCACTGTGATTAAGAACTAATGATGAAAAACTGAAACTGGTAGAATTTTAATTATACCAGACTGGTATAGTGAATTTAACCTGAAAGATAAATAAATGTTTATTTGCAAAAATGGTCATGCCATTCAGGGTATAGTAAGGTCCATAAGCAAATGGGAAACTGATTTTTTGCCTACCAGACTTCTCAGGAAATTGAATTAACACAAACTAATATAAAGCATATAGCTTTCAGATATATAAGTACCACCTTACTAGGGGGAAGATTTCATAGAGCAATGGCATAGTATGAATTACTTCCATCAGGAAGAAAGCAGGTTTCTGACCAATCTTTGAGAACTGAGGACTCTTAGCAACCCAAAGGACTAGAAGACTTGTCCAATAATGCCTACAACTTTATTTCATCAGCACCCTGAGCTACCCAGCATACAGCAGTATTGGCAGACTTTTAACAGAGAGGCACTGACCAGCAATGCCTACCTGACAAAAGCCAAAACAGCCACCATGCCACACCCTGCAATCACCCAAGTGAGACAGTTCATCAGCTTTGGAAGCCACATCAGCTACCACACATCCCAAGGAAAAGCAAGCCTCTTGTGCCTCTCCACAAGAGAAGTTCAAATCTGCATTTATGAGAAATAAGCTAAACTCTCTTCTTCCCCCAAAGAGAACCCTTTTATCATCCCTTATCATTGGCCCCACCATAAATTCCACTGTCCTTTTTTTTCAGGGATATGTGATTAAGCAGGCATTCTCAACCTTTATTTACCTTTGAAGTCAGCTGGTTTTATTTCAGACCTTATGTCTGTGTATGCAAAAGCACATCTGCTACTTCAATTCTTATGCAATAAAACAGAATCAGCCTTACTCATAAATGTTGTACAGTTTATAGTCTTTTCTGGGGTGTATGTTCCAAATCTTGTGTTAGCACTTTCAAAGGTAATTAACCACCTTGGAATGAAAATAAAACCAGCAACAGCCACCAAGACTCCTCACAAAAGATGTGGTCCAATCTGGTGGGGCACTCACCAAATCATACAGCATCCCAGAAAGATACAGTGGTCTTTAAAAATTTACAAAATATTATTAGATTAAAACCAGCGTTTAGCTACTATTACATGAAAACAGCAAATTCTCTTAGACCCAATCTTAAAACCATACTCCTATTCTCCTATGGCTTTTCTGTCATATGAAATTAGTATTATAAGATCCCAGAATGTTGCTGAGCTTTGGGTATGTAGTTCTGATAATTAATGAAGCAGTTCACAAATGTCAAGAACAGGTTGGTATTTGCTCCAGATAATCTGTCTCCTGCCTTCCAAAGATCTGACATTACATCAGTTTAAAACACATTGTGGAATATTATGTCACAAGTCAAGCTGTGAAACACATTACAATTCAACAGGATATTGCTTCTGACAATGTAAATGGATTCTTGAATGCTAAAACAATCCCATTCTGCCCCCAACAAACTCAAGAGCTGATGGACATAAGACAATGAATGTATTTTTGGGTTTAAGTGGAAAGATTCTAAGCCACATATACTGACTGTCATGTAAATGCACACCAACTCTACAGTAAATGACCAAAATTGGTTTGGAGCAAAAATATATTGAATACTAAAATTCAAGTCGCCTTTCACCAGATAAATATTCATCAGTTTTCTTTCTTTCTCTCCCATACTAATAATACACACATAGTGCATTCCTGCTTTAGACCCTTACAAAAAAACAAAACAGGATAGACTTATTACACTAAAAATACATCAAAACATAGTAGGTAGTTAAGAGCCTCTCTGCTGACTGTTTGTTTTTTGTTGGGGTCTTTTTATTTGTGGGAAAAGTACAAAAATACACACAATACTTTTGCTGGGTAAAGGTTGTTACCTTGATGCAGCAGAAACAGATCTTCCAATCTGAATTCTATATAAAGAAAACAATGCATGGAAGACACAGCATAACTCCCATAGCTAAAAATCAACAGAAAGTTGGGCATGAAAAGGACCTCTGGAGGTCATCTGGTCCAAATCCTTTGATCCAGAAGGACCACCCACAGCCAACTGCCCAGGACCATGTCCAGATGGCTTTTAAATATCTGCAGGCATGGAGACTCCACCACCACCCTGGCAACCTGTGCACCTTCACAGTAAAAGAAGTGGCTTCTGGTGCTCAGAAGGAACCTGCTGTGTCACTGTGGGCCCATGGGCTCCTGGCCTGTCACTAGGCATCACTGAAGAGAGTCTGGCTCCAGTCCCATTGCACCCTTCCTTAAGGTATTTAATACACATTGATGAGGTTCCTCTGAACTTTCTCTTTGCCATGTTGAATAATCCCAGCTTTCTCAGCTTCTCCTCATAGGAGAGGCACCCCAGTCCCTTAATTGTCTTCATGGTCCTTCACTGGAGTGTCTCCATTATGTCTATGTCTCTCTGCTTGGCAGCCCAAACTGGACACAGCCCTCCAGGTGCGTCCTCACCAGTGCTGGGGAGGGCAGAGGATCCACTTAAGAACCTACACATTTTGAAATCAGGTTCATTACCTACACAATTCTTTTAATTACATATCTACAGTGTAAAAAAAAAGCCTTAAAAGCTATAACAATAATTAAAACGCAGTTTCAATCATATACCTATAATGAAAAGTGGAACTGCTACTTAGTATCAAGAAGCAGATGCTAAACACCACAGAAAAAATAATCTCCATTACGGTGTTCTGACTGAAAGAGGTGACTTCTACTGAGACAGCTTTCAAAGCTACTGTTACTCTCTTCCTACAGTCTGGATATCCAAGTTGCTTGTAAAACAGATCCCAGGCAGCCCAATGTTTTAAAAGAAACTAGTCACAAGCTAAACAAAATGCAATGTAAGTTGTCCCACCTCTGGCACCAGAGTCCCCAGCGAAAAACCAGATACTCTTAAGTGGACCAAGGTGCTTGCAATGCTCACAAAGCCACTTTCAGCAGGTAATGGGAGATTATTATTTTTACGTTTCTCACTCTCCAGGAGAGATAAGCTATACAGCTAAAATCCACAATACAGGTTTGGTCTATGTGGTGATAAATTCAAAAGCCCTGCTCAGCTTCTCTTCCAGAAGATTTAAAATTTTACACAGTGCAGAGGATAAAGGCAAGCAGTAACACCTTTTAAAAAGCCAGATAATGATTTTTAGTTTGTAGAACAGTATTCAGACAAGAAAGAATATGAGGCAGACTGGAACAGGGTCTTTATCTGTGACCTTCTGTGGACACTTTGCACCACTGGAGAATGAGTTCAAAAACACCAAGGAGATAATACATGTAAGGAAGCACAAACCAGCTCCCAAAACATTGCCTGACTACAGGTGTGATGTCCACAGGCTTTAAACACAAAGTGCTTAGGCATCTGAGGAGAAGGAATTTAAACCAAGGTCTATCTCAAAGAATAGCCTCCCTATAAAAACCAGAGTTTTGTGCTTACCCTAATCCTACTGTTACCAAATTTTGCCTCCTATGACACCTTTCTATATGTCTCCATTTAAATATACTGTGTAAATGTAACTGGCACAAATGACACAAATAATTCAATGAAGTGACTGGAATCCAGCACTTTTGGTTGTGACACTTCTCCCATGCACACAGAATGGCAAGCCAAGGAGCCTGGTCACAGTTAGTAAAAGGAGTCAGTTGAGGAAATCAGCAGAAACAGAACTAAATAAGGCTCTGATGATTTTTGGTCAGCTTTCTCATTCACTGCTGCTATTATTTTTAGTACAACCAAGATAATGAAACATTTTTAAACTCCCTTTTTAATAACATCTTTTACACATACTGTGCTCATGTGCCCAGAAACACTGCTACCTGATCACTAAAAAAGACTATCAATTTGTACAAGAGTGATTCTAAAATCTCAGTAGTAAAAACAGCATTTTTACTACAGATATGAAAATTATTTCTGGAATCACTAACAATGACTTTCATATACAGAAGTTAAAGAACATCTCTTGGAGAAAATGCATATTTATCTGTTTTGTAATAAGTTTCAAAACACATTTCCCCTTCAAGGTACACCAATAGACTACATAATATTCTTTCTCCTGCATAATCAGATCTACTTTGAATTCCTGATGTTCATACAGTGTTGACACCAACCAATGTAATGAAGAAGTTATTTTTTCCTGTTAATCACTTAAACAGGGAAAATAAATTAATATTTCAAGATCAGCATGAGCATGTGAAAAAAAGAAAGTTACTTTCTTTGAACTTAGTCATATGAACTCCAAGTATGTATTCAAAGACAAAATATGCAAACCACAGGCAAAGTTCAGGCTTTCAAACAGAGCTTATTGTTCTGCCTAGTGCAGTGTGTAAAGCTAAAGAAACATGCAGCCATCAGCAACAGCAATAAATCATTGTGGAAAACCAACCACTTCATTCCTTACAGAAATTCCTTGGTCCTCTCTCCTACTCACAGGCCAGTTCTGGCCCACACACACAATTTACATTTTATTTACACACTCAACAGACTTGGGGCACAGCTTTACAATGCTTCACTCAAGTAGCAGCTTCCCTCTTTCTCGTACCACCCTTTCACAGGAATGATAGCACTATAAAGATTAGCCAGATATTTGTCCTGGGATAAAAAAAAAAAAATCACCAGGCCAAAGGACTGCCTCAGTTGGTGCAGCACATCTGCACTGGCCCAGCTGGGCAGGCAGGGGAGCACAAGAGCAGCTGCTCACACTGGCATTGCTGCCTACAGCAACAGATGTGCAGCCAAAGCAGGGGCAATCACTTTCCAACGCCATGAAGATGCTGGGACAGGGACTGGAAACTACAAAAATGTTTTTAAAAGTTGACTGTCCAACATTAATATGCTAGTAGGCAAATTAGTTACTGTTTAGGAAGCACACAAGTACATTACCAAAGTAATAAATTTACCATAATTTAGAATTTACTGAAAGCAAATCAAGCTCAAAAAGAACTAGTCACATGCAAGTGGCTGGATTATTTTGGCATGCAGAGATAGGATTTTTACACACATGTTGTGGAACTACAGAGCACCACACAGTGAAATTTGTTAGTGACTTGACAGTCAGGCTTCAACTGCAATTATTTTCCACCAGTCTTTGAAAAAGTGTAGGATTTTAGTAAGTTTTCAAAGATTTGACTAATATCAATTCAAGCCTGTAGATTTGGAAGAACAATGAATATTGATTATGCTTCAAAAGGAAGCCAAAATTAACTAGGAAATATTCTGAACACAAATGGCAATTTACTGTCAAGAACACAACAAATCGACAGCTCACGCTATCAGTCATGAACATGGCAATGAATCAGTGCTTCTGCAGCAAATGAATGGAAGAACCCAGGGAGAAAAAAAGAAAACTACAACAAAACTCACAAACTATCACCTATATCTATTTTTCTGCATCTTTGATAAAGAACAAGCTTCAAATTTGAGTCCTTGGTAAGGTACAAACACACTTAAATTTGGAAACATGCCACCCAGCACACACATGTGCTCCTGCAAGGTATTGCTGATAGAAATACTTCATACTCAGGTTGCCCTTTTAAATCTTGTGTTTGTTACAAAATGCTAAGCAGATTTGTTTTCAAGTGCCTTCCACCCAGTAACAGGTCGTGCATAAAAAGAGTTAATACCCTGAATTTTGTGTAAAGCTTATTTCACTCAACAGAAAGCAAATCATATGCAAATTTCTTAACTGCAAGTATAGTGTGGGGCTAATAAGCACATGAATGCTTCACTATGCAAAATCCATGCAAATACCTGCAAAAGTTTTTAACCTGGGAATATTCAATATTCAAAATGCATGCAAATACCTATGAAAGATTTTAACCTGGAAACACTGCCTGCCACACTATCTTTCTGTGTTTTGTGCACATTGTAATATTTTTCATAACATCGGCACTCCTGATAATACAAAATACCAAGTCAAGTGATTAGGCAAATTCCAAAATAAACCACTTTGAGAAACATCAAACTATAAAGGAGGTCATATTTATATAACACACAGACTGTTTGCATATGAACACAAGTTTGCACACGGGTTGGGTCAAACTGAAACATTCAGAAAGGATGCTTCCTCCATGAGGACATACTAATGCTGCATTAAGAGAGGTTTGTGAGATTGTTTTCAATGAACACAATTTTTGCCCAAATGAAGCACATGTAGCACAGCCTCCTAAACTCCTCTTAAACAATGCAATTTGGGTACACAGTGCAGTAAGAAATAAATCAGTACAAAACAGTGCAAGAATAAAAATATTCCTGAAATGCCATGCAAACCTCAAATTAGGACACTTTAGGTAGCACTGCAGATTTACTGAGATACCATAATGACTAATTTTCTCAAATGCCATGATTTTTTAGGTAAATTAATGCTGTTTATAGGTTTTTTTTTTAATCAGGCAGTAGCATCAGAGTCCCCATATGTTAACAAATGTGAAAAAAATGTTTATCTTTTAGGCAATTACAAATTCCTAATTGAGACTTCTTCAGCAAATACTGAAAAAGAAGTCTGGAATGATACTGAAGCAGAAGTGTTTCATGAACCTCAACACACAGTAATATAGTCTAACAAAACCAAATATAATCACCATAAGACTAAGAAAGTGGTGGGCTTTAAAAATTATAGACTTCTATTAACCAGCTTTCAATAAAAGAAAAAAGGAATTAGAATTACAGACTTGGATTTTACTATTTTTTCCATAGACTGGCTGTTCCCATTTTCATCCTCTACTTTAGAGGAATAATTGGCTACCAGTCTTAATAAAGAGTCAGACAGCAAATGCACGTTTAACATCTAATAGAAAAAACCAAACAGACTGAATAAAGCTTAAAATGTGTGAAGTGATGAAAACTTCAAAATCAAAACAGTTTACATATGAATCATTTAGACCAGTTTTTACAATTAATACTGAAGTCATGCATTTTCTATTAAGTGTTTCTTACACATTTCATATCCCCTTCACATTTGGTTTCTTCCATTACATGCCTGCCATTGGTGACTTCTGTTTTGCCACAACGTGCTATGCAGGCAATATGACACAGTGATAATGTGGGCTGCAAGTGTATCATTGTTCTTAAAACCATGACCTTCTTTTAGTCACTGGTGTAAAGATCATGAAAGCCAGGGTCAGCTATAGCACTGTGAAGTTTCAGTGCTCAGGATAATATCAGCTCTGCAAAAGTGCACTGGACTGTAAGGTTTGAGATAAAAGCTGCTATTTATCTGTCCTGTAACTAGTGGCTCAAAACTCTCCTGCTTTCTGTGCCAGTCTTCTCTGAATTTTGCTAAAGTGCTATTGTTAGAAGGCTGTATCTGAATGCTTTTTTGACTGGGGAACAGACATGAGATGTATAAAGCAGAGCAATTTTGAAGAACATCTACATCTCTGCCTGCTATTCACATCGTAGCCACAGATCTGCATCTCCATCAACACTGCAACGCACTGAGGTGATGCATCAAGCAAGCTTCAAGAGGTGATGAACCAAGCCCTCAGAGGGCTTTCCTCTGAAAAACAGACATACAGAATTAAAAATTTTTTTGGTCCATAATTCTTTTTTTGCTTAAAAGAACAGTATGTCTTGCTCTTCTTAGCATTCCAGTAACCTGGCCTCCTTGCATAAACTGAGCAGCCAGAAGCCAAACACCAGCACAAAAGCCATTCCTGCTGTCCAAGTACAGCAGGTGATGCCACAAGATTAAGCCAGTACTCCTCCTTGAAGGACAAATGAGTCACTAAGCCCACTACCAGACTTCTCTTCAGCTCCTTTCACTTTAAAGAAGGTATCAGTCAAGCCTCAAAGGAGGCTTTCACACTATTGTACAAATCTGCCTGTACTGCCCAAGACCTCTGAAACAGCAACAAACCAGCCTAGCTCTGAATAACCAGGAGACTGAAATCTATGAATATGAGGAGATATTTTTATCCAGTAAATGAGCTGCATTTGTGGAAGACTAAGGTAAAGAGAATAGTTTCCATTATAACAGCATGAATAGAAGCCTTTTTCTTTAGGCTGGTAACTTGCCAAGTGGAAACTATAACCCGCATCTCTTATTAAGGATTTGGAGTAAATCCAACATCTGTTGTAACTTAACGTCAAAAGGCAATCTCAAACCTGCACTTGAAACTTTTCAAACTTACTGCACACCCTCTCCCATAATAACTGATTTACTGAAGGTGCCATCTCACCCCCAGTGCTATTTACAAAGAAGAACTTATATACAGAAGTAGATGATTGGCAGGAAAGCTGTACATGATCAGACAGCACAGACAGATTCCCCAGCCAGTGAGCCATTACAGTTCAAGGCAGTGTTTTTAAATGTTTGCTGCAGGAAAATCTGCAGGCACATTTCTGTAATCAGCTCTCACTGCCCCACTGCCAATTCCTGGTAACTCCAGCAGACTTTCTAGCACAAGAACCACCTTGTCGATGGGCTGGCAGGATAAGCCACTCAAATTAATTTCAATCAAGTGTGTACCAGCAAATTGTTTACCCCATGGCACTGTAAGTTTAATTTCTCCTCTACTTAAAAAACAAAAAAAATCTATTTAGGTTTCAAATTATTTGACTTTCAAAATCAGTGGTAACGTATGTCAAACACAACAATATTGAAGTTCAACAGAAAACCTATCTTCCATTTGAAAAAATACAGGAAGTGAAACACTTAAAATTTCATTAAATAACAATTCACAAAAAAAGTGGAAAAGTTGGGGACTTTTACACTGTTACAAACTATACTGTTACAAACTACTGTTACACTGTTACAAACTATACTTTTAATGGTTAATGGTTTTCAAATACAACTTTTTTTCCCCTTTTATATATGAATCAATATTAAATGTTTAGAAAATTCTCATTAAATGTCGGTGAAAATGTTTCAAGTTACTATTATTTTGGAGAAAAATATAATTTTTCTGCATCATTCTTAACTGGAACTATGAAGCTCACTATCTCTCATTTCAATCTTAGTTTTCTTGTCATTTAGACTAGCAGCTTGTTGAAGCTAAAAAATGGCCCAAAACACATTAAAAACTTAAATTAACACTTCATTGAAGAAGAAC
Source organism: Ammospiza nelsoni (assembly GCF_027579445.1). Classification (NCBI taxonomy): domain Eukaryota; kingdom Metazoa; phylum Chordata; class Aves; order Passeriformes; family Passerellidae; genus Ammospiza; species Ammospiza nelsoni. The sequence continues at coordinate 62,728,823 of NC_080633.1, forward strand.
AGATATTTCCCTCCTCTGTCAAAAGCCTGCCTTTTTCTTCCAACCAAATTGTAACATTTGACACAATGGAACATTTCAGTCAGAACAAAAAATGCTAAAAATTAAATCGGTTTTTCTTTAAACAACTTTAATCATTAACAGTAGCTTCTGACAAAGTAATATAAAGTAACATGCTGAAGTTTATGCCAACACATGGATAGTAGCAAATTCTTAACCATTCCAGTCTTTCAACAACGCTAGCCACAAAACATGTCACCACTTCAACACTTGCAAAGATTAAACGTTATCTTTAGGATGACTTTGCTGCTTTGAAGCAGCTTTGAATATCAGCTCGGTTTGAAAAGTAAGACAGCAAGGCTTCAAGGTTAAGCATAGTTATGTAAAGCTACTTGCTTTCTATTTTACTGTAGTCAAGAAGCACAACTTTAACTTCAACTCATGCCATAAAATAATAGCCTGCTCTGAATTCCAGTCTCTAAGTAAGTTATAACTTCTACCAAAACCCTTCTTTGCTAACCACAAAATACACTTCTTTCTATACTTAAGAAGTTGTGCAACTTCAAGACAGACTTTTGCAGATTCTAAAACTTCACATTTTCACATGTTGAGAATAATCACTAAGTATTTTTCTTTACCAACTAATTAATGGTTAACTTTTCCTTTGTCATTTATGTAAATCTGTAGTTTGGATGGAAATCAAAGGACTCAAAACCTCAGTAGCATGCATGGAAAAGCCTCCACTTCCTCATCCCTTCACCTGTACAGTTCTAGGAGAAAAATATGCTCAGGTGGTATCACTGTATTTTACTCCTTAAACTTTTGGCCCACTGTTAAGAACTTACCTATAAAACATTTAGAAACTCTACAGAACATGAGGGGTTTTGTGCAAGACAGCACCATCCCATTTCTCTGCACGAGACTATATGTCATTTTGAAATCACTTCATACCAAATGCAGACTGCACTTAGGAGAACAGTACTTAAAATTTTATTCTGTAATATTTTCATTCAAAGAGGTTTAGGCACAGATACAAAGGATAGCATGAGAGAGAAATGTAAATCCCTTTCTCTGGCAGGCTTTGGGATCAGGCAGTGGCAATATACATTTCTATTTCATACACAGTCACATGTTTTAGGAATACAAAAGCCAAGAAGTTTAGTCCAACAGTCATGTGATGAATGAAGACAGAAAAAGCAGTACAGTATGAAACAAAGCTTTGTGTACAGGTTATAAATGTTAAATATTATGAAGAGCTTTAACATCTTCCTGACAGAAAAATGCCAGCTACATTTATAAAAGCTGAAAAGAATCCTTCTGACACTGTGCAAGAAGTACTAACTCTTCATGAAGAAAATAAATTTTCTTAAGAATTTTCACACTTACTTAATATTTTTGTGTTTGTTAAAACCCAGTGATTTCATAAAATAGGCACATTTTTCTTCTCTGCACTGAAAGTTGCACAAATTACAAGAATATTATCTGAATAACAAATAATCCTTACAACTTCTTCCACACACTCTTTGGACAGTTAGCTGGTGCAAAATAACAGTAGCACAGGATAAGTGCTTTTTGCTTGGCAATTTCCTCACTGCTGACACGCTGACCAGTCTCTCTTTGTCTAACACTCTGGCAGAAGGGCACACAGGCTCTTTCACAAGAAGGTGTCCAAAACATAAGAGCAAGTGAGTTACGAAAGAAGCTGCTTGTAGGCCCATAGGTAATGACACCTCACCTAATATATGAGGTATGAATTCATTCCTCAGTGTTTGGCCCTGAAGATACTTCCAGTAATGAATTTCAGGAGCTAAGCTTACAGCACATCCAAAAGCACTGTATTTTAAAATTTAGCTTTTTGTGGTTTTAGCTTAGCTGCCTGTCACAACAGTAGCAACACAGTAATGTAATAAGTGATATCCCTTCTAATGTTTCTCACCTAGTATGAGCTGAAACTCTCAGTTTTGAGCATTTTCTCACTGATCATTCTCTACACCAAACCTCATTTTCACAGCTCCTTTAATTATCTGTGTCTGTCCAGTAACTCAGAAATCACTGTTCATACCACTTTAATCATAGGCACCACTTTAAATCAAGGAAAAAAGCATTCACAGAACCACAAAAGCAACACAAAAGAATTGGTCATTTCTCACCAAGAGTGAGCCACCTGCTGTAACAGAGAAAAACAAAGTGCAATCAAACTGTAAATTAAAATGACTACATAAAAATCACCATACCTGATACAAATGACAGATCTGATTTTTTTTTCCTTACTATTATCCTTTTAAAGAAAAGGAAAAACTAGCTTGTTAGCTTTAGCAATCCTGCTCCTTTTGACACTAGTAGGAAAAATAATCCCCAACTTTCAAGACAGTTTTGCTCTTTTTTTCACCATCTTTCAAATCAGACACTTTCAACACAAAACCAAGCATTTTCAGACTCTTGATCTTCAAGCTTCAACTTGCTCCTCCTGTCTCTCTTCCCTCTGTGTCTCACCAACAACTTTCTATGCCTCCCTGTAAGTTTCTTCGAAGCAAGCCCTAACGTGTTGCAGATGCAACTTCTGTCTAAATAAGTTAAAGAAATTATCCACTGAGACAAAGAGTAGTTTAAAAAAAAAAACCCAAACAAAAAACCAAACCAAAACCAGAACTTCAATCTCCTGAGAATTTATCTAGAATAAATTTAATAACAGTACTGCATACTACTACTCTTTCCTGAATCTCTGCAGCAAATCTCAATGTTCACAGAAAGCCAATGGATTACATGTGATTATTTATTTTTCCCCTCTCTTCTTTCCTTTTTTCTCCACACCCTGGGAAGTAATGACATCGAAGCTGCATTTGGTGGACGAGTATTTCAGTGCCCTAGCAGGGACAGAGAGGCTCTGCTTGTGCCACAGACATATTTTATGAAAAATAGTTTTGCCAGGATCTTTTCTCCTGAGAAGCTGGAAAGCTTCAGCTTCTCCATGTTTTTCTGCTTTAGAATGTGATCTGAAGAATTGTTTACCCAGTATGTGAAACTGATTTTATTTGATGACCAATGACAGCCACCTGTGTGGAGGCTATGAGCGGTCACAATATTTTATGATCGTTCCTTTTCATTCCTTGCTAGCCTTCTGATGAAATCCTTTCTTCTTTTCGTATAGTTTTACTACATCATTTTCTTTTAACATAATATATATCATAAAATAATAAATCAGTCTTCTGAAACATGGAGTCAAGATTCTCATCTCTTCCCTCATCCTGGGACCCCTGAGAACACCATCACGCTGCTTGGGCAAGGCAGCAGCTCAGGTGGACAGTCCTGAAGGCCACCTTACCCAAAGAAGGGAGAATCCAAGCTGGTCCAACACACACGGGAAAGCCTTAACATGTGCAGAGTGCCAGGCACTTACCTGCTCTGAGCACAGAGCCAAGGGAATACAAGTGGGAAGTGCTGCTTCCCTACAGCCCTCTCTGGGGGCAGCCTACCCCCTCCCTCTGTGCTGCACACCACGTCTGTAACTGAGAGCACACAAGTGTTCTGTGCATTAAGAGTGTGAGGGATTAAGAGATACCTGCCCCCAGAAGTAGCCCAGGGCAGGCTGCCTGTTCCTGGGGAGCAGCGTTCCCAACGCCAGCTTTTCATCTCGCAGCCACTCCGGCGTGTGCCTCTCCTCCAACACAACGCAGTGCAATCCAGCAGCTGGCCATCACAGATGGCAGGCAGGGGGGCCAACTAGCCTCTTGTTGTTAATACTTTGCATTTGGATGCCTTAACTATGAAGAGAAGACATATTTTACTCTGTTACCTCAGGGCTTATCAATCCAAAAGAAAAAACATCAAGTAAAACTCAGTTGCGCCTAGGAGAACTTTCAGGAGAAATCCTGCAGATTTAAAATAACAGTTCTGTCTAATAACAAAAGAACTGGTGACTAATAGCAAACAAAGAGCCTCTCTTTAAAACAGAATAAAAAGTGAGTTTTCTAAAGATACACAAAATATTATTTTAGAATTTCAATTATATAGTATAGAAATATAAAACTGCTTTGTGCCAATCTCTGGACAGAGAGCATCTCACAGCAAAATTCCAACTGTCAACAGCTACTGTTCAAAATTTCTGAGACTATTACCTACTTAGCAATGAAAGCCTCTGTCCCTTTACTTCACATGAAAACCAAAACCATTAGTCCATTAGCAAGCAGATTTTCAGTAATTTATTAAGATTTATTTGATTAAACGTTAGAAAATGTGTTCAAAACTCAAACAAAATAAATAGCAAATGCTTTCAGAACTGGAAACTACAAGAATGGAATTTTCATAACAACAATCATCATCTGATTTTAGAGCCATTCATTATTTAGCTATTCAAAAAACAAATTTCAGACAACATGTGCTAAAAATAAACTCTCCAAAACAGCAAATTGCCCCCATGCTGCTTTGTCATTTAAGCAATCACATTTTTCCAATAAGGAAGTTAATTCATTATACATTTATAAAAAATACATTTAATTCTTTGCATGGCACTCCTAAAGACAGACACCCCACTAAGCTGCCTAACTCATTAACTGGAAAGAAACAAATCTTGTGGCATAATATAAGGTTTGGTGCATAAATAACAAAAAAATGTGCCATTTCAGAAGACACTTGCCATATATTCTACATAAATATACAAGTAACCACTCTAAAACTGGCATTTCCTCACTTAACCAGTACTCAGCTCTCAAAAAACCTACCAGTCCTAGGAAGATTTCAAATCCCAACCTATCAGCACAGATTCCAGTAACAGCAGGTTTGGGTAGGTTTTTGTTTGTTTGTTTTAAATCTGAGCTCATACTCTACAAAAGGAAAAACTGAAGCAGATGTCTTCAAGAGCTAGAAATAAAAGTGTGCAAGATGTGTATATACCCTGTTTTTAAAAAAAAAAAATGTTGCATTGGTCCCTGCAAGCTTAGCTCTCTGAAATCTACAGCTTTGTGATTAAAAGAAAAACACTCATTAGCTTGCTAAAATATCAGGAGTTTTCCTGCCCTTTATTCAGCATTCAGGGAGTCAGTGAAAAGATGACCACATTTAATTACACCTACTACCATCTCTGCCTTGCCAGCATGGCTGGTGAGCTTAGGAGAGTCCATGCCAATACCCAAAAACTCATTCAGCTTGGAATGTGTTGGCCTCAGGAGCTCAGCAAAGGCTCCAGGGGTACAGGTTGTGAGGCTGGATGTCTGATGGGTATTAAACCATGGAGCTGTGACACCACGAAGGCCCCGTGGCAAGGTGAGCGCGTGGGAGGCACAAGTCTACCTGTCATGCTGTGTCGTGCATCACAATGTTCTGTCTGGTGCTATCATTAACACTTCTGCACTACTTTCTAATTTCAAGTTATACAATTGACTTTCAAAAGACACTTGCATGTCATCTGTCTTTAAAACAAGGTGCTGAATAATCTAGTCAAAAAGACTAGAAGGGAATTCACAGAGAATCAAACTGACTTCTCCCCCACTGATGATGTACTGTCAAGTACTTAAAGCACTTTTAAATCATTATGCAAGCACTTTTCAGAATTAAATTACAAGTGCGACATATGGCATGAAATGAAGGAACCAGACCACAATGCTGTCACTGCTGTTAAAATCCTGTATCATTCAAAATGTGAACAAATCAGTTATGCCACACTTTTTCAGAATTGGTACATTCTGAAACAGCAGTATCAAAGCTACAGCTTTTGGTATCATGCAGCTCACGGTTTAAGGTTCTTGTACTCTGGCAGAACTGTGCTGCTGCAAGAGCTGGTGAGGCTGAGCACTGGAGCACTCTGAACTACACAAACCAGGTATCAGGTCCTGCTCTCCCAATTCCCTAATGACAGCCACTCCCATTCCCACTGCTCCTTCCTGTTCTCTAACTGAGATACATGCATTGCCCACATACAGGGCCTGCTTGCCTCTCCTGCCTCTCCTCCTACGTGGTGGTAGCTTTCCTTCCCCCCAGACACCCCCCTAACAGTCTACCAACAAACTGACCCCCAGTGCAGAGCTGCCCCCTATTTTCCACTCTGAACAGCAGCTACCAAACTGGAATTTTTCTTGCATACATAAAATTTCCAGTCAAACATTGCTAAATTTTATTTTAGAGAACTGCCCACTGTGGTAGACTGTGGATAAAGGATTAATTGTGTTATCCATACTGCTATTTAATTAAGATGCACCAAAAAACACACACGCACAAAGATAAATGTTTTGCAGATTACCTGCAATATGTTCCACAGTTCTTCCATAATTCCCAAGTTAAATACAAGCAAATGGTAAAAGCTGCTTTGCACCTTAAAACAAACAGCAAAACTGCTTCCATGAGTTTTTATGAAGCCCACGAGACCTTATGTGCCTGTTGATCTGTGTGCCTCAGAGAACACAGAAGCAGAGACCTATATTTTAGAACAAAAATACAATTGCAAGGTATATTCTTTGTATTCCAACAAGGCTGAAGATACAGGACCAGTGTGTAAAAATAAGGAACCCTTCCTAGCTGCCCCGGATCTGACACACAAATGGGTGTGAGGATGCAGTATGAGGATGCTGTAAGGATGCAGGGCAGTGAAGTGCAGCACCAGCTGGGAGCAACATCCCATAGCTGATGCCCAGCCCCAGCACTGGGCAGTGGCTGTGAGCTGCTTGCTGCTCACACCCCCTTGCACCCCATTTGCACAGGACACCGAGATGTGCTACCACAGCAGAGAGATCTGCCTGCCCACCACCTCCTGCTTCCCAGCCTCCAGCAGCAGAAATCAGGTGGCCACAATTTGGAACAGCAGCGAAGGAAGGTGTCTGACTGCATGTTTTCATTATTTGATCATCTTTTGATCATCTATTGATCATCACTATTTGATCACCTTGCCTTTCCTACCAAAGCTCTCAATACACTACTTATGTCAGCATACAGTAATGGAGCAACCTAAACCAATTTTGAAACTGATCACAATTCAAGACAAGAGAACTTTTCATTTTGATGATGATTACTTCTTTTAAATTTTTTCCACCTATAAAGGCTTCTTTAGTTTTACTGAAGAAATCAGTGAATTACGTTTTTGTGATATCTTTCGTACATTGATTTTTAAAGTCAGCACAAATAAAAGATTACTTGAAAGAGAAAAGAATATGAAAAAAAAGCTATCTAAAATATTATTTCTCCATCAGTCTGCATTCCCTTCTATTAGTCCACCTCTCCAGTGCACAAGCCAGGGGACGACATGTGGTGGTCTTTCCCCGCACACAATTCATCTTTTAGACAGCTTACATTGTCAGAATATTGCAGGTATACAGCAGGTTGACAGACTCCTCACTTGGCAAATACTTTCAATGGAAAATAAATTACGCTGTTGTAAAAGCAAAACCCACACTCTTCAAGTTCTAATTAGTTTTATTAGTTGAAGCAGCAAATCTCAGAACAACTGCAGAAACTGGAAAAGCAAACAGAAAGCTGAACTCAATGTTGAAACTATTTAAAGGTCTCCAGCACATTAAATAATGCCTGTTAACTTTATTTCTTCACGTGAGAAAAAGCAGACAAGAGCCTGAGTGCCGGTTTTGGCTACATAGCTTCCAATATTTCACTTCAAAACATGAAAAAGAATACAACATAATTACGACAGATGTGTTTACAAAGAAACAAGCTGTTGCAGGTAAGACAGACTTTCAAAACCACTACAAGAACTTAAACGTCCATAGCAGATCAGAATAAAGAAAGATAAAACCCTGCATCTGACCCACAATGTTCTCCCTCTGGTAATTTTTTTAATGAAGGAAACCAGAGATAAGGACAGATTTGAAGTATTGTTCTCATGGTTATATGAAACACAATCTTTTGTTTCATAATGCATAGAGTTTGCAGTAAGCCAAGATGAAATTATAGCAAAAGAAATTATTAATAAACATATCCTGCAGATGACACAGGAACAATGTGCAAAATAACTTCACAGATAGTTCAGCTTGCAGTTGCTTTCTATCACTCAATCTAATTGTAAAAGAATTATTAAAGTGTCATTAATTAAACCACCAATTAATTCATAATTATGTACATGTAGTTAAGCAGAATCTCAATAATTTAAAGCACTTAGAATTTTTTTTTAATATCCTAAGGAGAGTAGGTTATTTGTAGCATACCAGATGTTTGCTGACAAGAAAGAAAATACACTAAATCAGCATTTTAAGCAACATGTAGAAATATACCCATATAATTTATCTTGTTCAGATGATAAACAGGTACCCAATTAAATTCTCTGGGTCACATTTTCTGCCTCTGATAAAACTTTACTCTTTCTACAGGGATACACCAGCAGTGAGCTATTTCCTACAACAAAGAGAAGCTCTTAATATCTTCTTCTTGCGAGATCCAAGAAAAAACAGCAAATTTTACTACCTAGCAAGAGTCCCATTAATTTCAGTCAAAGTTCTCTGTGGAGAGCCTTACATATGAAACTCTTTCTAAGAAGTATAATATTCTACCAAGATAAGAATCAATGAAAGTATAACTAAGCCCTAGCAGTAAAAGGTGAAGGTCTCCAAAGCATGAAGGTAAAAGACTGTCAGGTAAAGAAGAAAACCTTCACAAACTGAAGAGAGTATAAAAGAAACATCAATTGGTTTAATAAAGACAAAGTGCTGCATTCTGCCTTGAAAATTCATTTTTAAGAAGTACTCTATGCTCACTTTGTTCTTTCTCGTCCCTCAATAGTATTTCACACATAATCAATAACTGAGCCTGAACAGAATGGGGAAAAAAATGAAGTCACTCTTCCAAACAGTACATCAATTCTAAAGTTTTGATCATAGTTTGATCAAAGGAAATGGTAGCAGAATCAGATTTCTCCTTACTGAGACTTGGGCAGTTTCATTTAAAAAGTGATAAAGCCAGTAGCACCTAGGTTAGTACAGAATTCAACTTCATAAAAACTGAAGATGAGTTAGAAAACACTTTCCATGAGATAAAGGAAAATTATGTAAAATTCTTCTCTGTCTTCCCTTACTTCCCATAAGTGCAAGAAAGCCAGCCTCCCTCCTCTGCAAGAGAGACAAAGACACCTCATGGTATCCTAGTAACCCAAGTGCAGACCCACAGACTGAAAATATAAACACCAAGGACCCACAACTCAGAAGACTTCATATAAAAAGGAAAAAAAGTCTTTTCCCCTCCCCAGCATCTTCCTCCTTATCTAGAAGTTTCTGAAGCTTACAGTATTTTGTAGAGTCACAGAGCAGCTGAGGTGGAAAGGGACCTGTGGAGATCCTCCAGTCCAACCTCCATCCTCAGCCACAGGAGCAACTGGAGCAGGTTGCTCAGGGCTCTGGTCAGTTGGAGTTTAAATGTCTCCATGGATGGAGACTCTACACCTCAAGAAACATGGTACAGCATTTGATCAAAATCACTATGAAAAAAAGAAGCCTCTTTTGATGTTTACATGGAATTTCTTGTATTTCAGTTCATGCACATTGCCTTGTCCCATCACTGGACACCACAGATGCAATCTCAGCACAGACAGGCATCATTTACTGGCATGGGCAGCAGGGACATCAGTCAAGCCCTGCACAGAAAGGTCTGGGAGCCTTCATCAGAGAAAGCAGCTGATGTATTTTAAACAGGGCTATTATAAACCTGCTGCCAGATTCCAAAGTTAGGAAAAGAATACATTTATGCTGTTACTGCCTCAATAACAGGCAAGAGAAATCTTCTGATCTTATACAGTCGCCAGAAAGTAAATGGACCTGCAGGTCAGCCCTGCTCAAACTTCTCTTAGATTTGAAAATGTCCTTCTTTCTTATAAAGGTTTGAGACAGATTCCAGGTTCCAGCCTGTTTCAAACCTCTGCACCTCAAGTTCCAGGCTTCAGCTCCTCACAGAGGGTAATAGTTCACAGCAGCTACTCTACCCCAAAGGAGTAATACCATATACCTGCTGGCCAACATCCACCCAGGCTAAGTCTCCCCAAATGTGGCAGATCCCATTCCACCAGTTAGCAAGGCAAAGGCATTGGCACCTTTTCAGTTTTCACACATCATCACCAACTGAAAGAAATCATTACCTTCTCAATGTAGCTACTGGAGAGGAGAGTTTGTGTGATGGAAAGGGAGACAGTCCTGGACAAGTAGTAAGCAGCTCATCATATTCTCCTTTCCTCAGAACATTATTCTATCTGTGGTTTTCCCAAAGAGTTCATTCCTACTAGGTCTTACACATGAGTGAACGAATCTTAGTAGCAAAAGCCTCATATTAACAAAAAAAAATTCCAAATTGTGCATATGTTTCCCCTAAACACTGTGGTAAGTAGACAGAAACTAATAGCTGGAAAGTTTAACTTCATCTTTAATGCAAAACCACTCCCCTTTTTCCAGTATTTCAGTCACCATAAAACCAGACACATGAGTGACCCCAATACAGAAATTTAAACTGGAACTAGCTACTCAGAGAGGCCTTAGTAACAGATGCCTGACTTAGTCCAAACAGAGCTAAGGCTCTTTGATCCACGCAGCCTTGTCCACACTGCAGGTGGACTGGCAGCCCCCTGCACCCCACCCTGCTGTAATGAGCAACCACTGTGTGACTAACAAGAGGCTCAGGAAATCCCCTCCCTACTTCCAGAGGCAGCCTCTTTCTATTTCACATCTTTCCAAAGGTCTAAGATAGAGGCATCAAATTGAGATACACGAGAGACACCTGTGGCCAGGTGAGCAGTCACCAACCAGCTTATCCTCTGACTGTTCATATGGGCATGCTTATTCTGCCACCTGGCTACTTCCTTCCCAAAAATCAAACATTTATTGACACTGCTGGTCATTCTTCAAATCTTTATCTATCTCTGCTGATTAAGCACTAATACAAACCACTAGTGAACATTTCCAAAACACAGAAATGTCAGCATTTTGTACTAATATTTGGATTAATCATGCAACTCATCCATATTTTCTGTTTGTAGAAGTACCAATAAACCAGAAGAAAGCTACAGAAGTTAGTCCAAAGGCAAACTCATGCTAATAAGCTACATCTGGAGTTTTAGATTAAATACATCACTCCTCTGCTTAACAGACTTTTACTCTAAGATCCCTGACTTTCTAAGGCTCTTATCAACCCAAATCCAAATCATACATATGCCTCCCAGAACCGGGCCTGCCTTTTTTTGTGGTACCTCTGTTTACACAGCTTATCCCTTATCACACTGCCAACACTGGGAACCACAGCAGATGGTCCCCTCAGACACAACTCTAACAGGTTTTCTCCACTCCCCCATTCCACTTATTTTTTTGTGCAAACAACTGATAAGGAAGGCTGCTGCAATGATTTACTGATATCTGAAGTTGAAAATTGACAAAATGCAAACTGCTTTTGTTCACCCCACCACCCCCCATGAACTGTTTAACCTCTTAAGTACTAAGCAACACAGACAAAGAGTATTAATAATTGTACAAACCATACAGTCTGCTGGATTAGCATTTCAAACACAAGCAGTATTGACGAATTTAAAAATCATTACTACGTAACTTTAAAAGTTATGCCAGTTTCAACAAGCAGCCTTAACTATTAGTAAAGGAGAAAATACAAGGCAGTTTCCTTTACTATTAAAATCCACTGGTTTGGAAATGCCTTGAAATTATGTGCAAAACCATTGCCAACAGTCTACTGAAAACAGGCTCTCAAGCAGAATTTAGAATAGAGACAAGATATTTCATCTGTATTTACTTTAATCTAACAACTCAGAACAACCTGAAGATCAGTGACATAAAAATGAAAATGCTCTCAATATTGCTATTAGAAAGACAGAAAGATGCTTAAAACTAAGCTCCACATAAATTCTATTAAACAAGCCAGGCTCTTACTACTGGAGAACATAAATTTGCAAAACCACTGCAGCAAAACATTGCAAAAAAAAAAACCTAGAGGTCTGCAAGAGCATCTCAACTAACCATCTATGAAGAAGCATCTGCAAGTAGACAGTAATGAACCAGACAGACCCAGAGGGCTTTCTTAAATGTAGGTCATGCCTGTCAGACCATAGCAAAAGACACAGTAACATTTGTTGAAGAGAACCCTGAGTTATTATTACACTACTTTGTAGGCAGACATTATTAGTTACATATTTGCAATGATCACTATCTGATGTTTAAGAGGAACAAGAAGGAAAATCTGCATAAATTCAATCTGCATAAATTCAACAGCTGTATTGAATTTAAGAGTCATAAAGCATTCCTTATAAGATTTCACACTTTACATGCTTCTCTCTTCATAAAGTGGTAACACAGAAGAAAAATTTCTGTTGAAATCCAATGTTTGTTTTACACCATGGATTGGGAGACCAGCAAAGAAGTAGGCCAAAAGGTGGTTTCGAAAAAGTAATTTTTGGTGGTTTACGTCATATTAAGATCAAGACTTAAATTACCTAATTACTGAAAGGACATAGTTAAAACCTTGAAAATTATTACTCTTGATATCTGCAGTGCTCTCTTTCCCTGATTGATGTTTTCAGTATTTGATTCTGGTACCTTGTATTTTGTTAGAACAGAATCCCATAGAAGAAGACTGTATAATAAGTTAAGATGTGGAGACAGATATAGGAACACGAGATAATGGAAGTACATGTACTGACAGCCTGATGCATGGCTGAGTTTTGTTAGCTTTTTTCATTAAACAAGTAACAAAGGAAAAAAAAAAAGAATTTAAGAAAATTTCCTGGCAACTAAGAGAAACAACAGATTAGAAATGCAGTTACTTTTCACCTGAAGATCAAAAAAATTACACAGCTAAAGAATTAGTATTTCAAGGCATAATACAGTGAAACCAACATTACTCAAAACCACGTGGCCCTGCAATCACACATATGCATCTCCTGCTGTAAAATCAAGGACACAAAACAGTATTTATTTCTTTCTAGAGGCCAGTAAGACAAGAAGTGAGGAATCTCTTCTTGCTTAAAAACAGATTCACAGTCAACTAGGAAACAAGAAAGAATGCTTTAAGATTCACCGCAGATGAATCTTTCTGGAAGCAAGGCATCAGGTGAACCCATAAACACTGTAAATAGGATACATAAAAGACTGGAACATAAAATTTAACCAATTAATCTCCACACTCAAGAGATTCTGTAATTAGACAGTAAAACTTGAATTCAAGGTAGAAAGTTATTTAATGAAGCAAAAATTAATCTGATTGCTCATTCTTTGTTCAGCTAGCAGTCATCAATCCTGAGTTCAAAAGAAGAAGAAAGATTCTTCATTGGCCAGCAGCAAAACTTCCCATTCAGAGCTCACTTATTAGAGGTTATCAGTGTTTACATTTCTCCTGTGAATCTATGGAAATGACATTTACCAGCAAAAACCAGTATAGGATAACATCTCTTTCAGATTCAAACACAATCCATGTGCAGACGCAGCTACACTAACACAAACATTTTTATATTTGTTAACAATTCAAAATAAATTGGCATGGCTTGGGGGGATGGAATAGTCTATTTTGTTTGACTGATTTTCACAAATTTATGTTGTTTATAGGTTTCAGATTTTAAAACGCTTTGTTTCTCTGAACTACTTAGAGCTGAACACTTCACAGGTAACAGCTTTGGACCTATGTTCATTATTGTCTCAACAGAAGTAAAATAAATAATGTACCAATAAGGCTTTCACTCTTCAAATCTTTGAACGTGACCTCCAGTAATCATAAAGGTTATTTATTAATTTTTAACAAATGAAAATAACTAGTGGAAAGATTTCCTGCTGTCATGTTACTGTAAAAAGCAATTGATGCACCAGCACATTGATCAACTTTCTTGCCAATAATTGTCATTCCTACGGACACAGGCATGAACCTCATTTTTGCAACATTGTAAAGTTTTGTGCTGACTGAGAAGTACTTAAGTGCCTGAACTTTACTTACAATCAAACAAAAATTAGCGTGACAATGTGTTGTCAGAGCTGCAGCTCTCTTTTAAATGTATGAGTTAAAATAATTTTGCTGTAGTGTGATCAGGGATAGAATGAATGGCAACATTTAGACTATTTACCTTCTTCTGGGAGGTTTAAGAATACACACGTTAAGGAAGGGGATGCTGTGATCACAATCAAATCTCTGAAAGGCCACAATGCTGTTTACTGGAGAATGTTTCTTCTAAGATAGAATTTTGCTGTCTGACCAGAAAATCTGCAACAATTTATACATTCCTGAAACAAAATAACAATTTCTAAGACTAATTGCATGTATATACACAACTAGAAAACAAATGGGATCAATTTTTCAAGACACATAACAAAAACCCACATAGCACACACTGAACCATGCAGAACCTCAATGCTGTAACTGAAATGTTTTAAAATCTGTTAATAAATACTTTCACAAAGAGGAAAAAAACAAGTTAACATAATTAACTTATATAGCATTATCACAAATTTTACCTGTACATACTGTAAATAAAGAATAAAAATAGCATAAGCATTTCCATTTAAACTTGCCTGAAGATAATTACGAATGCACTCTGGCTGAACTTCAAGTATTCAGATTTTAAACATTAATTTACTTTGACTATGTGCATGTCAAAATGAAAGATTGCTGTCTGGATCCAGACATGCAGTATTAATACTGAACACGTGCATTCATTTCAGGTCAGCAGACATTCCAACTCTACTTCAGCAGGTGGTAGGAACAGCACTCTAATTAAAATCTATATTAAAAAGTTCACAATGGCCTATCTACTCTGAATAGCTTCCATACAGAAACATCAGTGCAGCTGAAAGACTTTGAGCACCTTCCCTCAAAACACAGGAATGGCCCCTCACATAAACCATCTTTCTAACCATTTCTACTTTTTCAACCTACCAGTAGATTTTTTAAGGCAGCCCAATAAAGATTTCAGCACCCATTTAAGATATTAAGAAAGGTACCAAAACAGTTCTTCAAAATAATCTCACATTTAGATATCAAAGCAATGAAAAAGTGATAAACAAAGCTCATTCCCTATTAGATATTTGTCTCTGGTCAATCACTTAATAAAATTATTGCCTTTCATAAGTGATACATCTGAGAACAGTGTAAACAAAGTCAAGGCAACCTCAGCCTGGTAAAAAAAATTATTTAGTCACAGTTTTTGGGTAAATATCTATCTGTTTGGGGCTTGTTTTTTTCTAACTTAACATTTTTACATTACACTTTCAGGGTGAGGTTTTTGGTTTGTAATCAACGTATGCTATACTGAAGGCCAGAAATATTCTGACATTTGACAGTGCACCAAATTATTCAGTTACCTTTCTTCATATAAACAATAGAGAGCACTAACTCCACACAACACCCACAGACCACTCACTCCTTGTATCTCATTGCTGCTGCTGAATGAGGTGATGGTATGACCACCAGGCTGAATGGAAGTATTCCGAATTTTATGGCAACCACAGCAAATGAACTGGGTAGGGAGATACCCAAAAACGCTGAAATGGAACATGTAAACCAAAGTTTGTTCCTCCAGTGTAACTGGTAATTGCATTAAATACCTTCCAGGAAAAGAGTGATATCAGTCTTCTAACTCAGAAGACAAATAGGTCCTTTTTCTTATTCAGATTTGAAAGCAGCTAAGGATAAGGAACTATTCTATTACTGATAGCAAAACCAGACTCTTTAATTACCATTCCCATAGACAGACTAAACCTTCCACAGGGAGCATCAAGATGATGACAATTCCAAAAATACTCTCTCTTTCTTTCAGAAACTACTTGTTTCTCTGCAGTCATACTGATGCCCCATGAAGTGAAACTTAAAGTGTGGCCTAATCCCTGTTCTCTTGAAAACCACCCATAGCATACATCCTTACACCTCCATCTTTTTACTGGCAATAAGATCAAACTGATGCAAATTGTAGCCAAGGACAAATTCAAATAATGTTGTATTCCACACAATTTACTGTATTTAATGACACTCCTGTGTGGAAGTGATTCAAGTTTGAATTGCATGTGCCAGTCAAACAATATTGGATGGCACCTGCATAACAGGTGCCACTTTAGATCTATTAATTCAAATATTATAAACAACAGTGACACAAGCTTAAGCTTCTTCTCCAACAGTTGTTCATCATTAGATGCCTGTGAAGTTTTCAGCACTCAGAGGAATGGTCTTTGCCAGAGCAAGCAGAAATAAAGGAGCATTTTCCTTCCCTGGGTACAGTATCTTGTTTTTCTCATGTGTTGAACTATCCATTGTACTTCCTTTTAACCCAACCAGCCCAGATACTTAGAATGTTAGTCTGTCTAGTGCAAAGCTAAAAACGTATAAAAGTATATTTGACCTGCTTCTCTCTCCTAGTAAACAGAATCTTATCATACCCTTCTATTTAAAATAATTTTGGTTCCTAGCGAGAAACATCCGTTGCCAAACAGCAAGAAAGTCTATATATAATAGTTACTGACTAATGTTGCATTGAACTTTGGTTACAAAACAGCACATTTCAGTTCGACTATTTATTTACAAAACAAAACCATCATGTAACCCCTAGCATACAAGGATATACTAAGAATATTTAACACATCATATTAAGGAAAAACTTTAATAGTCTTATTCTTTTCACAGACACAAAAAGAAATCATGTGAGAATTTTGACATCATAGATAGAATTCAGCAGAACACAGCGCTGGTTTACCAGACAAACATGTTCACAGCTCCATCACAGAATGTTAGACTGGTGTCATTGCAGCAAGTGGTTCCTCCACCTTCTGTTTTGTCTCTTTTAGCTTATAGGATACTGCTCCGTATATAAACACAAGGTATGTATACAGAACTGGACTGAATCTTTCTTTTCAGAC
Organism: Ammospiza nelsoni; assembly: GCF_027579445.1. NCBI lineage: Eukaryota > Metazoa > Chordata > Aves > Passeriformes > Passerellidae > Ammospiza > Ammospiza nelsoni. The sequence continues at coordinate 62,745,622 of NC_080633.1, forward strand.
AGAAATAGCAATTTAAGAGGAGGTGGCAAGACAGTCCAATAAGCAGATCCTGTGCACTGTCAGATGCACAGACAGATCTGCAGCTGTTTACAGGATGTGTCAAGGAACTGTGTACCTGCTTCTCTGCTTTAATGGTGATGTATGAATCCACAAACAAAATTATCACACGAGGCACATCAGAGAGGCGTAGCAATTACACTTGCCAAAGCAGAACTGGAACAAGGATCGTTTTTGTCAACTTATTCATGACTAACTAACTATGTTGTAGTAGCTCTGAACTTAAAACACAAAACCTTGAGCCCACCCAAATAATAAAATGTCAACTAACAAGAAATAAAAAACATGAAAGTTGAACTGAACTTGAAATTGTATTGTCAGCCTGACCACATTACTTTCATGGTAACTTATTAACACACTTCACATGCTTACCTCTACACACAAAAACTCTGCAGAACTGTAAGGTTGACTAAATATTGAAAGGATTTATGCAATTTAAGAGAATACAAGGTTAAAACAAAACATTTGGTCCTACTGTATTAATAACTGGGTATTCATAGCATTTCAAGCTATGTATCTCCCCTAAGTGTCTTGCCTGAATTAGGACCAGAACTCCCCATACAATGAAAGGAAAAAAAACAACACACTTGAATTCCTTACCTCCAGGGGGTGCTTCAGGAAAGCAAGTATATTTTCACTTAGCTAAGCAGACCTAACTTAGAAACTTAATTATGGGATGTATGGTAAAAACAATTTTTGAACATCTATTTTGATAGATATTTGAGCATTCCTAAGATAGTCCTTTGTTTATCATAACTTTATTGCAGCAGCTAAAATGAACATTTAAACAAGGACAGAAAGTCCTATTTCAACAGTTTTTTGCTTGGGGGCTTTTGACAAAGAAGCCTTTTCATTGTTTATTCCAGACTGACATTTTCGAAGACACTACTCTATTTTCAAGGTGTAACTATTAAAACATTTGTGAAACAATGCCACAGAAATTGATGCTGAATATCAGCAGACTCTGTAGAGGTTAAAAAATTCATGTTTTAGCATACAGAAAGTCATACGAGCAGTTCCATTTAAAACACATCTTAAATCCACCTCATTCATCAGGCTTTAAATCCTTCATTTTAGGAATCTGTTTCTTGAGGATATGGTTTGCAACATAGATGGCACATGTGTTTTCAATCCTGGAATGTGTCTAAAGTAACTGGGTACAACTCAGTATCAAGTACCACACAGTTTGTTTCACAAGTCACACACTCGATGTTAGCAAGACATTAACTGGTTCCACACTTTCCACACATCAAAGTTATTTTTTATTTAGTTCCTGGTACCTGAAGAACATGTGAAGGGGAGTAGAATTGCTTTTACAAAAAGCTGGACTGTATTAATGAAAATGAAAAAAATACAGCTATGGAAGCTTAAAACAAGGGTTTGCAAGGGCAAGAGGCTGATTAGCAGGCATTTCTGTGTCCCACGTCTCACAAAAACAACAAATCCAACCCTAGTCCAGAGGGATTTTCAAATTATTTTCCTTTGTATGTATACCAAAATTTAGAAAAATGTTTACAGTTTGCATTAATTTTTCTTTTTTGTGTGTCCACTAACAGTAAGTTTGAAAAATGCAGACCTCCTTCAATTACCTTCTTGAATTACAATTTGAGCACTGATCTCTAGAAAGAAAAATAAATAATAGTCCTTCAACAGGTGGCTCTCGCAAAGAAGAACCTATAAATCAGTTCACACAAAAACATTCTTTTCCTTATAAAATAATTTTCCTGCAGAACCAAATTAACTGAGATACAGGAGGAAAGATCTCAACTTGAACCAACTACATGTTATTAATTCATCCTAGAAGCTGCCTTACTGCTTCAAACCAAAAGCTGTGAAAACCTGCAAAATAAGAAAGAGAATTATGTTAAACTAATTCTTACACATTTTAGACTGAACTACCTCAGAAGCACTGCATCATGATCAGGGATCAGCAGCTATGGATGTATTTCCTGGAGTTATGCATTGGTTTCTCAACTGAGGAAACTTTCACCAAAGACAACAGATCTTCTTTGGTGTCCCATGGTTTAAAGATACAAACATCTAACTTTTGCCATACAACCACACACTGCAAACCAATCCAGATCACCATAACTTCAATGTCTTATATGGCTAGAAACTACTTGTCATTTCATTGTGGTGTACAGTATTCCTAAGTCCACTTCTTCAATACAAATGAGCTATCCTCCCCAAAAACTGTGAAAAAAATTGTTCTAATAAGCTTTTGCTGCTAAAAAAAAGCAAACTACTTTTTGCTGCTCAATATTTCCTTAGAATCTTCCTATAAGAGAAGTTGTTCTGCTAATATTTTTCTTGGTTTTTTTTTTTTAACATAAGTGTTATGCCAAATATCACATTTGCTCTTTAGTATGTGCTAGGTAGCACACCTGGCACTTCAAGTACAAATTTATCAACTGATTTCAATTAGTGCCACAAAGGTGAGTCAAACTAGAAACGTTGTATACACACAATGCAAATAATCACTGGTACACCTGTAGAGGTGAGATCCAAGACAGCCACCAGCAAGATCTCAGGAAGTAAATGAAGAATATACTTTAACAAATAAATCAATGTAATCATTATGTAAGAAACAACTACAGCATTCACCGACCTTATCTGTTCCCCCCCTTCCCAAAAAAAAACAAGTAAAATACACTTAAAAATGGAAAAAAAATTCATACATGCACACAGAAAACATGCAGTCTGGTAACAAAAATGCCACTTTTGCACTTCACAGACCCTTTGGAGTTTGGTTGGGGGTTTTTTAATGATACATATAACAAGCTGCAGCTGAAACAAACTTTCTTCTTTTGCTGGAAGAATCCACATCTTTAAGGGATGCAAACTTTCCTGGTGTACGTACCTGAGCCCCATGAAAATCTGCCTTGCCAAAATTTGTAAAATGTTTTTAAGCATGACAGTAAAGGAAACGGACTGCTTAGCACATTGTACCTCCCGCACAGTGAAAACCTCTTGCTAACGCTGAGCATTATGAAAAAACCTCACCCCATCCTGATTGGACACACAAAACCCTGGCTGCATCACGTTGCAAGTGACTTACTACCACACCCAAAAAGCTTTATTTGGATATGATCTTTTCCATGAATGAACAACTACTTGTTTACTATTATATAGCACACTCTGAAACCAAAAGTCAACTTTTAGGACAGAAAAAAGTTTAAACGATTTTAAACTTTCTCAGCTAAAAAAAAAATAAAGAGTTAATAAACTAGCATGAACATACATGGATGATGATCAATTAATAAAAATCATACAAATCCCTCTAATCTCAAAAGACTTTTACACTAATCACTGCTTCATTTCCTTTGCGACCATATTGGAAATGACAGTGGATCTCATTTTTTCAGAATAATCTTCTAGGATATTTACACAAGCCTAATGTATGCAGTGCTCCTGCATTATTAATAATTTCTGTGGGAAACGAATGAAAATTTTACCTCACTTGCTAGGGTTTCCTCTGAACTTTTGAGTCCTTTCAAGCAATGCAAAGCAAGGCCCTGAGCCAGGAGATCATTTGTAGTGGGATCAATTAAGTGACTAAATTGAAAGTAAAATTCAACAAAATGGCATTTTTAACCTAAATGTTAATTTGAACGGTTCTCCAGAAGAGGTTCCAGCGCCCATTTCGGCGCCAGCGCGGTCACACAGCGCCATCTAGCAGTGACTCACAGTACGGCGGGTACTGTGACACCGAGCTTGACACTTGCACAAATCAAACTTTGTAAAATCCTCACTCATTCAAAGAAATTCAAAGAGTCCGGGGAAGTGAGCTGTACAATTGCTATAAACAGGCCTGAAGCTGAAGCTTTATAGACCGAATCTACACGAATCGCTGCAATTCTCTTCCCATTGACCAAACTCTGGCCTCACAAAAGGGAGAGGGTGTTAAAAACATCCTTGATAGCTTATTACTTCTGCAGAAATCTTTCTACAAACTATCTGGAAAAGCTAAGTAAGCATTAGTAGAATTCTTGCTGTAATGTGGTCCTGAACAGTTCTTATTGCAAGTCTGACATCAGACTCTGATCTAATGTTTCTCCAACGTGTTACCTTCACTTATTTTAAGTGGCCAAGATTTCTCTGCTTGTCATGACTAAAACTGTTGAAACATCTCAAGTTACACACGCCAATAAATTCAGGGTTTCTAACGTACTGGGTGGGGGGAGGATCTTTTCAGGCCCCAACGAATGGCATCAAGATGGATTCTTTACCAGATCAAATTGCACAAAATACTTGCAGAAATCTATCACAGCACAAAACACTAAAATAAAGCATTCCAAGTCTAAAGCTCTGGTTTCACAAGCACATAATTTAACTCAGCACAAGGAAGCCTTAGTGCTAAATGAAAGACAAGCCATCTCTTGTAAGCCATCTCTTGCCCACTCAGTCCAGGTAATGCTCTGCCTCCTTTCTTCCTCAACCTCTCAATGCATATGCATAAACACGAAGATTTGCACTGAATCAAACCAAGCAACTAATATGATTTTACACTAAAATGGCCCAAAAAAAACCACCAAAAGGTGACAGAGTATTTTTGAAACCACAGTGGGGACAAAGTAAAAGCAAATAACAGAAGTGTGATGACAATCCTTCGCTTAGCAATTCAGAGTTAGTATTACTAAGAACAGTTATTACGAACAACAGTGGTGGCCCTAAACGAGCTGTGAAAGCAAATCCTTAAAAAAAACCCACTGTGAATCTCTGTAAATTAACAGCATTCACTTCAGACACAGTTAAAAAACTGAAGCAGAGAAGCAAGCCATTCTGACTAGGATAGTGGACAAGCTAGCACCAACACATCAACTTCCTCATCTTCAACAGTCTTATTCAAAAACTATTTCTTGTAAGTATTTTTCTATGGAAGTGTATTTCAGTATTTCTCATATTAAAAAAACATTAAGTCAATTATGACAGAGTTATTCTCTAACAGAGTCTGGTCAAGGTTTCCACTGTCCTGGGACCTAAATTGGAAGGTTTCATAAACTGTATTTTGAATAAGGCAACAAAAAACCTCCCTCTTCCACATTTATCAAAATTGTACATGCTAAATAAACACACTAATGTACTTGAAGATTTATGCAAATAAATAAACTGAATAATGTCCAGAGGAATGGAACAAGAAAGGTCAGAGTTCTAGAGAAGATGACCTATGAGAGAAGCTTTTAGGAATTAGGTCTACTTAGCCTAAACACACGATGCCTATAGAGAGAATCCATAACAGCATTCAAATATGTGAAAGGCTGCTATGTAGAAGAAAAGAATCAGATGTTCTCCATACCCACTAAGAAACATACAGGCAGCTAAAGGCTTAATGTGCTAAAAGGTATAGGTCACACACCCAGAAACACTTTTCAACCAGAAAAACAGTTAATCATCCAAAAGGGGTTATGAATTCTCCATCAGTGCAGGTTTACAACACCCAGCTAAAACAAAAGGTGCTGAATGGCCCAGCCCTGGGAAGGAGAGCTCACCATGCCAGGTGCCTTTTGGCCTATGATCTTCAACAGAATGCAGCGGTCTAAGACGAGGCTCTGTCAGCCATGAACACTAACTTACATCCTGCAGGTGGTGAGGGAAAACAGTTCCACTTAAAATTCCTCTCTCAGTCCTCCTCTGCATCAGTTTACACCCCAGAACTAAACCCCTCTTCCTGCACCTGGCAGCTGGGCTGCCTGCAGCAGGTGAGCAGCATCAGACTGAGGTGTTGATCAAAACTATGTGAATTCCTCCTCAAGCCACCGAAGAGCAGAGGCAAAGTTCACAGCCCCCTCCATTTAAATGTAATTCTGCCTCAGTAAAGAGAGGAACCACTGACAACACTGAAATGCTGCACCTGTAAAAGAACTGGCAGTCACCTACAGAAGAAGACACTCTTTTTCTTGCTCTGCCGTGTTTTTATCTGGAAAATCATGAACAGACTCACAGACAATTCTGAATATGCAAGTTTTCCAACAAGCCATTTTTAACAAAAACACACAAGTGTCGTGGCAAGAGTTTGTGAAGAAAATTTCGTTCCTCTCATTACTTTCCTGGAGTTTGGAGTTTTACGAAAAATCAAGGTAAAAGAAACCTTTAACAATCAGATTTCCTTCCTCTCATTACTTTCCTGGAGTTTGGAGTTTTACGAAAAATCAAGGTAAAAAAAAACCTTTAACAATCAGATTTTTCTCCTGTAAAGAAAATTCTGGTAGTGCTTTTCTTATTCTACCCTAGTGTTACAAAGAATATCTGGAACTATGGGCAATATATAAAGGTGACTGTCTTACAACTGAATGTGTTAATTTTTTTTTTTTAGTAACACTTCCAAACCATATTCACTTGATATTCTCTTTCCATCACTACCAATTCTGAGAGTCAAGCTTCTAGTTAAATAACTACTGGATGCTCAAATTTACCATCATCTGATGGTCTACATCTTTAGAGTCACATTTCCATTGGGAAGTTAATTTTTCAAAGCATGATAAAGACAAGCAGAAAAGTGGCGACCCATGAATAAACAAGAGAATCTCAAAAGTCAACAAGCACACTTTTACCCTTAAAACCCAGCCAACAAAAGCTGAAGGTCCAAAATGCCTAATAAAATCAGCAGTTCAAGTCTTCTGTCTTCTATTAAATCTCAAGCCAAAAAAATCACTTCTCTATACACCAGTGTCTCGTACCAATCAACAGCAATTCAGTTTTGGCACAATTAACTCCAAGTCTATTTATAGTTATCCAAGACAAAGTTCCTGCTTAGCTTCTTTCTGTAAGCAAATTCCAAAGCCAGGGATTTGAGACGAGACAAAAGCTAATGTCTTCTGCTTATAAGCCTGTTCCTCAGCCCAACACTTAATCTGCTAACTCCAACTGGTAGCACACAAAAGCTACAGGATTCACAGCAGTGAATTCAAGATTGATAGATGTGCATTTCTGTAGGCCCATCATGCCCTGGCTAAGCATGAGTGTTGGAAAGACTGCACCAGCTCAGTCAGCTTAAAGTCCCCATGGGTGCTGTTTGGCCACAACAGCTATCCCACTTTCACCAAGTGCTTGAAAATAGCACAAAAATCAAAAACTGGACAGGACAAGGCTGAAGTTGCATATGAACAGCAGAAATAGGTTATGACAAAATAAAATATTCTAACACACAGTTTTATGATGCAATAAAGTCTTTTCTTTGCACATCCTGAGATGCAGAGCAGCCTTACCACTTCTCTCAAGGTGAGAGGGCTTGCTACCTATCTAGTATTGCTGAGACCAAATAATTACTCAGTGTCTGTGAAACATTATGAGCCTGTGCAGAACTCATCTGGTTTCAAATCAGGCTTTGGAGTACAGCAATGCCAGAAAAGAGCAGGACTGAATGGTTATTCCATGAGCACCATAAGGAGGATACAGGTCACATGGGAGCCTGCTCCAGCTTTGCTTCAGACAGTAGCACAACATCATTTCACTATCACAGAGCTCCCACCCTGCTGACTTAAGGGCCTCCTGGGGCACAGTTCTACTGCCCCCAGAGGTACCAGGGACAGACTGCCCTTTGACAACTTGTTTGTCTCCACTAATTCAAACATCATTCACAATAAAAGATTTTACAAAACTAAATTTAAAATATTTAGATGGCAAAAGTAATGAAATTATACAACTCAGAGGTTTCTGAAGATAAGCTCAAGAAAATTATATGCAGTCAACATTAATGAACTAAAAAAAAAATAAGTACTTCCACAAACCTTAAGTTAAGGACAAAAAATACATAAGCTAAGTACACAGCTAGGTCCTACCCAGAGACAACTTAGGATGTTAATTCACAGCAGGTAGCATTTTCCCTCAAAAAACACATTAAATCATATCCTGTAGACTGTTTAGAATTTGCGTGAACAATTGAAAAAGCTACCTGTGGAAACTTAGGATAGCACCACAGTCGTGACAACAGTTACCAAATACTAGCCCTAACAAGCTGTTAGGCACCCAAACAATTAAATACTGATGTCCAACCTGACAATCATCTGCCTTTACACTCACAGTTTTATTTATGCTGTAGTTATGCATTTCAACAAGTAATGTTTGTTCAGCAGTCCTTACAGTTTTTAGTGTCTTGGTGAAATACACACGGTGAGACAGAGTACATAAGGATATTAAAATTAAAACATTTTTAATCATTCCTCAAAGAAAATAGTATGTTGACCATTATAAGCAAACTCTCAACTAATGCTTCAAAGATAAAAGTAACTCAGCCTACCCAGACCAGCAAACATAAAGCAGAAAGTGCTTCCAAACAGAATAGTCTTCAAGAAGGTGCATTTAGGCAATTACACCTTATCAATCTCATCTCCTTAAAAGAGACCCTCTAGAAGGGAAACTGAGTCCAGCCCAAAACATAACTGAAGCTTAAAAGTGGTAACTCTCAAGACAAATCAGAAGTACAAAACAGACCTTCACAATCAACAGCAAAGTTGCCAACTAAATGGGCCTAAGATTGGAAGGGCAGCAAGTAATGTAAAGCAGGTTTATCCCAATGCACATGGCTATATTTCCCAGGAGCCTAAGGCTCCAGGTGCTTCCATCCATTCGCTGTTCCAAGCCCAGAAGGGCAGGCCGGGCCCGGAGCAGGTTTATATCCGTGCACATGGCTGTGTTTCCCAGGCGCCTCCATCCATTCAGTGTTCTGAGCCCAGCAGGGCAGGCCGGGCCCGGAGCAGGTTTATTCCCGTGCACATGGCTGTGTTTCCCAGGCGCCTCCATCCATTCGGCGTTCCGATCCCAGCAGGGCAGGCCGGGCCCGGAGTCCTCCCGGCCGGCACAGCGCAGCGCGGCACTCCTGGAGCGCTGCTGCCCCCTCTCGGCTGCTCCCGCCAAGCTCCGGCCCAGCCCCACCTCTCAAACCTTCTCCAGCTGAAAAAAGCCTCATCTATTTCATACATTACCTTATCTCAACAGTGTGTGTGTGCCTGACCACTGTATAAATATTCTTTTAGAAGGAAACCAGAAAGGTAGAGCCCAAACTCACTCATACAGCCAAGCGGGCCTGGGGAGACACAGAGCTGTATCACTTATTAAAAAAAAAAAAGGCATAAATTAAAATACAGAGGAGCTAAGACAGCAGCAGACACACTCCAGGGATAGGATGGGATGGGAATCGAGAGATAAAAAAATGCTACATTTCATTACTTGTTCACTCAGCGACAGGACCTGTTTTAACACCTGAGAGCCACGGAATTACCTACCAGGCTTACAAGAACATAACCAAAGCCGGCCATGAAGAAGGAAAAAAAATTACACCCAGTCTGAAAGTCCTTTTCTTTCCCTCTCTCTTTTTTATTCCCCTGTCTTTCTTTATTTGCTCATATCAACGAGGAAAAGCACCAAAACCAATTTGTGTCTACTATCTGTTTTAGTGCATTTTTACTGTCCCCAGCCAGCCTCCATAATCACACAGCAGTCTTTTCTCTCAGTATGCCCTCAGGCCTAAAACAGGCAGAACACAGATTAACGTTCTGTATTTGGAGACACACAACAGTTTGAGTTGTGCTACATTCAACATTCTTAAAAGTAACAAGCTAGAAAGCAACTCAGCCAGGCTTGCCTTGCCCCCAAGAGTAACTTACAGCAATTGTCATACGGAGGCATCCACATTGCAACTGACAAAAAACCATTCCCAAAATATATTAAAAGCATCTTAATGCAAAGCTGCAACCCTGGCAAGTTCAGAGAACTCTGTCCTCATTGGCAGCTAAACTTCATCCTTTCTAGCAAATGAACTGTAGTCAAACTGAAGCAAGAGTCTGCACTGAACATTAACCCTCCACCACTATTCCCCAGTCCTCCAGAGTAACAAGCACATCTTTTTCAAATGCTCCTACAAATGTTCCTGATCAAAATAAAATCCTGCTCCTACCTCTGAGGGTACATAGTCAAAACATCTCTTCAGGTTATAAAAAAAAATGGTCTGTTCTCCCATTAGCTTTTATAAATCTACTATAAATTTTCCTTAAGCATGAAGAACCGTGAGACATGTGAAACTAATGTCTCTGTAGAACACCCTATAAAGCTCCTCATCATCTGGGTATGTATGCTGAACTCACTTCATCACTGCTATTTATGCTTCATTTGCTAATTGCTTAACTACCTACTACGGGGACATGTTCCACATAGGAGTATGGATGCTACCAGGAGTTGAAATTTACCTTTCATGGTTCAATCCTTTTCAAATTCACTCTTCTGGATAACATTAAATTCAGCATTGCCAGAACTAAACTCCATTGCACAACCACCAGAGCATGGAGCCAATGCCTGTCACTAGAAGTAACCCTAAACATGTCCTGCGTGGTTAAATTTGCCTATCTGAGCTCTCTACAAGTGTCTCTGAAGATAATGTGCACATAGGATTTACGAGGTTCTTCAGCATGCTCCCAACTTTCAGTTGCCTGCCCTGATTGTGAAATAAAAACACTGAAAGAAAAAAAGAACAAACAAAAAAGCCACTCACAGATGAATACACAATTTTAAAGAGGATAAAGACAGTACACACTTGTCACACTAAGCACTAATGGCAGTGATGCCACTATGAGAAGAAAACACTCTAGTTCTTATCTAGTTCCCCCATAAACAGGGGACACATTACCCAGTTTGAGAACTCAGAGTTCTATCCTGTAACAGAGACAACATCCTCAAAGCTGGACTCCCCACTTAACAGAAAGTTGCCCAACAGGAATAAGAAGTTGATCCTGAGGAAGCTGAGGTAGGAAAAACTCACCGCAAAGAGGTCATATATCTTGCACTGTGCTACAAGTCACAAGTGATAAGTAACAGAAGTCTAGCCACACATGGGTTAGGAAGTTTTACAGGGAACACTGGAGCAGTAATACACAGTTGCCAAAACCACAATTATACGTTAGTTTACAGAGACTTAGGGAACACGCAGTGCTGCAGATGAGTCACAGCATGATGCTGTATGAACTCCATACTGCAAGAAACCATCCCAACAATATCCAGATTCATGGTCCCCCTCACTGGCTTGTAAGACACTCTAGATTCTCTGGGAATACCTAGTCCTTCTAAAGAACTGTGAAATCTGGATCACCTACAGTTTTGCAATTCCACCTGCTACATCGCAAGAGCCTCACCTGTCTTCTTCCCCACTATGTCCCATTTCACTCTCTCTCCTCATCCTCCTAACCATCTCACCATAGAAGTTTCAAATTTTAAAAAGAAGAAAACCTTCACACCCACATGCCAAGTATCCCCATACTAACTGCATGTCAGAGCACACTTTTCCAGCCTGAGCACCAAGAATCAGCACACAGAACAAACTTATGGCAAACAGCAACTCTGATCTTCTAACAGCAGGAATATGTATCGCTGGAACTGTAAAGCAATTATCTCAAGACAACAGGTACAGAAATGTTACTTCACTGCCTCACTCAGTATCAACATCCAAAAGCTTTCACATCCAGACAAAGGAGTCAGCTTGAATCTGAAAGAAAAATCTGTGCCAGAACAGGTATGCTTGTAACGTTATCAAGCAATGCAAAAATCATACAGGGCTGTGACTCTATGAGTTACAGACAATGGGAAAATTCTTCAGTGAGGGTACAAAACACCAGAATTTACATCTCTCTTCATTTCTCTCCATTACTCAGCTGCTTCAGAGACAGTTTCATGACTGCAGTGTTGTAGAGAAAACAGAAACACTTCTCATCAACAGAATATGTGTGTGGGGTATTTTGCTTATTTAAGGACACACCATGCATATCCTACCCCTCAAGAAAGGACTGCAAATTATCTTTTCTTTCTAAATTGGAACTGCACTCAAAACCATTTGAAAAGTACAAATCCAAACACAAGGACTAAGCTTGAATTCTCTGACTAATAAGGCACTTCATGAGCAGCTAATAAAGATTTGTCTTTTAGCTTAATAAAGAATACTAAAAATACCTCACAATGAGGATGGCTCACCCCAAAAATTACACAGTAGTCACTACAATTTTACATGATACTTATGAAGGAACAGATGAGCATTATCAGCAGGGTGGAGAGCAAAAAAATGGAAAGACCAACTGCTGATTCTGAGCAACTAAAAGCATATACTGAAAACCAGCAGAGATCTTAGTCAAAATACTTCATCAACCACAATGCAGGCTGCAGAGAGCTTATTTTAATGATACAGTAACCTATTAAAGAGATCTCTACTTTAAAACAATAAAATAAATCAAAATCTAGTATTAAAATTTTATTGTGTAGTACAAAAGTACTTTTAAGACAACACTTGAAACAAAGGACCAGATACTGAAGTGATTCACAAGCCAGGAATCAATACCTGTACAGTCTTAGTAATTTTCTTTATTTTGCACTTGGATGAATAAAATAAAATTCATGCTGCAGCATGCTTTGCTGCATCTGCATGGGGACGGCCAAAGTCTAGACAAGCATGGCTTATGCAACACAATGAACACGAGACAATGCCATTAAACGCTGAAGTCCATTTTAGATTGCAGCACCTCATCTGCTTTTCAACAGCAGACTCTTTCCTTTTACACCTGTCTTCTTTTTAACATGAGGTCTTAAGGAGATCATTCCTTCTTTCTTGTCTTCTTCCTTCTTTCTTCTACTCAAATGTGTTGTTTAAGCAGATGGAGAGTCTTAATGATACCTCAGTTATATCCACTGGTAAGCAAAACTGACACGTGTTTAGAAAATTAACAAGTAGAAGAGGCAAAAAACCCCAGATAATTTCTTTAACAGGATTTCAAAATATTATTCAGTACTTGCTTTAGAGAAATACTTAAATTCTCTGCATAGGGAGTTACAGAGGTGTAAGACATATAACTTGGACTATGAACAGTAAGAATTGGCAAGTCTCACTGATCCAAGTCCTGCCAACTAAACACAATAATGGAGTGAACTCTACACAGCCAGCAACTTGGCATCAAACACACTTGGAGAAGAAATCTCTGAGACAGTGAATAGGATGCCTGAACTAATTTCAGATTAGTTTAAAACTGCACAAGTAAAGCTGAAGGTCTGTAACATAACCTACTTTCTAAGTGCTTCATCAAAGCTTAGCCCACTGACTTAGCAGAAACAATTCTTGTTTGTTGAATCCCATGCTAGATGAGGAGTATGTTCTGTGCTAGTATTTATTTCTAAAATCCATGAAAATGTAGTGCAGATAAACTGTGACTGGTTTAGCCTCACTGAATGTTTAACAGCAGTTTTTACTTCGTCTCCATCAAGGAAAAAGTTAGTGCTCATTTTTCTGGTATTTCTAAGTTACTAGCAATGCTTTTCTTACCCCCAGCATGTTTTACAATGGCTGAGGAGGGAATGCTTTGGACCTGAACAGCCCTGAGTCAGAAGCAACCTGTAGGAAATAACAAGAATACTTAATGTCTTGGTCCACCAAAATGCATTCAAAGCTGGACCAAAACCCATTAATTCCACAGAACTAGAAACACAGAGATGTCAACATAAGTGAATAGAACTGCCCACTTGAGATGTCAAAGCATTCTATGTCAGACTATACATGTGCAGCTCCATTTTTCAGAGAGAAAGTGAGCTACATGGCAAACATACTTAAGTCCCTTCCAAACAAAAATCTTGCTCACAATATTTGAAAGCTCCCAGCTCGCCCACTTCCTGTTTTTCACAGCAGGCATTACAGGCAGTCTGTACCATGAGAGTTTCTTCCTCCAGGGCGTATCTCACAGGGAGCAGGTCTGCAGGCATGTCTAAACTATACAGCAAGTCATGCTGCCAAGAAACCAAAACCAGTTTTAGAACCAGTAAAGCCACCATCAGCTACACCGTTTTCAGAATATGAACAACTACCCATGGTACAGCCCTACATTGACAGCAACTGGTCCACACATTTCTGTGTGGCTCAGGCTTATAAAAGAGCTTTGTGCTCCCATAGGATGGTATGCAAGATTTGTTCAGAATGCTGCCCACCTTCACACTATAAAAGCAGATACAAAAATAGGTTCAGCTCTTCTGCTGGTTTCCCTTTGCCTATTTTTAAGCTGATGCAGTCCCTGACTTTAATCATTGTTGCTGTTATTGCAGTATATGTATACTGCTGATTCACACTCTGGTCTCTCCCCAGACACAGGCAATCTTTGCTGTGAAAAGTACAGCCCTCAGTTTTCACCTTTGGATATAGACACTCCTGGAAGCAACAAAGGGGGCTTGTACAGAAAGAACATTTTTGAAATACATGAAAAGCAAGGAGGACATTATATCCATGTTCAGTTTCAGATAAGTCAACCTGTAAGGCAGGTTGCATTGTTACAACTGCCAGTTAGCAACAGGAATCTGTCTGATGCTGCTTTTCTTCCCTCTATATTTTTTTCCAATCTTGCAATTAGACAGAAGACACTTCAGTGCTTGACTCCTTTATAATGGAGTAAAAACTGCAAGAAAAGCTCACATCTTATTTTCTAAACCCAGACCTTTATTCCAGCATCTTTTCAGGAAATGTTGTCTCAAAAGCTTAGGAACATGTAGGGAATAGGTTAATCCAAACACTTTCAATTCATAGCTGTCCAAGACACTGTGACAACAGCCAATCTTTCATCTTAGTGAGTATTTCTATCTTTTCCCCAAGATTATAACAGTTTATGTAAAACTAACAAATTCTGGCAACACAGGGATTGATTTACAAAATACCTCTTACAAAATATTTTCTTCTTAATTTTGCATACCGTAAACAATATTAAGTTTAATTTCAAGAAATGTTTGACATTTGGATCATTTAAGCAACAGTTACTGAGTAGCTGCTTTACTGTACAGGACAAAAATATTAAATCCCTATTTAACATCCTATCTGAACTTCCCAGATGACTAAATATAAAAAAAGCCAAACATGCCTTCTTAAGAACAGATTGACAAGAATTACTTAATTTCAAAAGAAGAAACTCCACTGTGTAATTTCTGCCTATCGCCTAGCATTGAGGCTTTTTTGTTTGTTCCATTTAATGCATGTACACACATTAACATGAACTAAATCAAGACTTAGATTTAATAACACTAGAAAGTAGTGGTCAGTTTCACATAAAACTACCAAAATTACTCTCTCAGCAACTGCAACTTTTATTAGGTTTTTAGTTCTCAGTTTCAGATTCTAGATGTAGACTTATTTCTATTCCAAAGTTATTAACAGTTAATTTTCTAAAAATATAAGGTATCAAAAATTTAGCATAGTTCATTCCTTCACTGCACTCCCATCCTCCCTACATCTCTCCTAGTAAAATTCCAAAAGCACAGCACAGTCATCTGAATTTTGACACGCCAAAAGCAGCTTCTGGAATAATATGCCTTAGAATGACAAAGGTAAAGAAGAATTAAATTTTAAAAAGCCATAATGAGAACATATTTGCAATCTTATACAAACAGCTGCCACAAATAAGGGGTTTTGGACCAGCACTCCCACTCTGTGGAAAGAGCATACCTACTCCAGAGTTGTACTGCTAATTAAATAATCACCTGGGTTCCCTAAAGTAGTTCAGCACTTCAATAGCTTAGTGTCTTATTTCTACATAAGAAAGATCAGCAGCAATAAAGGAAAATTAGATGCAACTGTTTAATGGTATCATGACCATCATGATTCATGTGAAAATCAGGAAATCATTCTGTGAAATCAGTATTGTTCTTAGAAAAATGTCAGGACAGACAACTTTGTAGTCTTTCAGTATACAAGTGTAGGTACAAGACACACCTGAACTTGAATTAATTAATAAAATTTAAGTTTCTATTTTAACTAGTCAAAAGTTATACAAAAATATTCAGATAATACTTGTATATTGAAACATGGTATTAATCCAACTTTTCAACTTTTCTGTCAGCATATTTTGCATTAAGTAGATGAAATGTGGTCAGCATAAGCAAAAGTTTGGAGGTATTTTTAGGCTTGGGAAAGCAGAACAAGATGATGGAGAGATTTTAAAATACTTGGAAGGGAAAGAGAAATAGCATTCTCAGCTCTTTGGAACCTATGAGGTACAATCCTGTTATCACCCCACCTCTATCACACTGATCATCCCTCCTGAAAGAACATTTACCTGGAATAGAGCACCTCTGCTCCAATGCAAACACACACATCACCAAGTGAAAACACTGCCTCTCTCCCTCTTTCCCTTGGGTTCCAGCAATTACAAATAAAAATCAAGAATTAATATATTTTCCATCCACTATTACGAAAATGTTTCAATTCAGTTTAGCAAGTAAAATGTGAAAAAAAGGCACTGAATTGCATCTATCTGATGTCTGCCCTGTCAAGAAAATATAACCATTCTGAAAGTACTTATTCTGTAATCATTCTGCTTAATGCCAGGAAAACACTTTACCTCCTCGCCTTCAGATCAGAAAGGGATCAGAAAGGGATTTTTAAAAGCATAATTAAGACTGAAAACATTTGATGACAGCTTGGCAGCTCTGAACATTCACCCCAGAATGAATGTTCACCCAGGGCTCACTCATACTGTTACCTGTAATTTTGTATCCATATGCAGCCAGCTGTCCAGCCATGTATTCACCATCCGAATTATTGTGAGAACATCCCCATGTACGAATCCAGATTTTCTGAACACCAGGAATAACGCTGTCAAGTAAAAACAAATAAGAAATGCAAGTTAAATGATGAACAAGCTTCCCTGTTAAGCCCACTGAACTGACTGAATGAATTGTAATTCTTCAAACATGAAATAAGCAATGCAAACAGTAACGACTCCAAAACAGCTGAGGAAAAACAGTAATGATGTGATTTTAGTGTAATGGGTATTAGGCCTTGCTGGGATAGAGTAACAAAAACCACTGTAGGGCTGTGTTCTGTGTTTGTGACTGGAACAGGGTTAACACACCGGTGGTTTCAGCTGTCATTGAACAATGCTTGCTTGTTTCCCACTGTGCTCCATCCCACCACAAGCAGGCTGCAGATGGACAACAGGTTGGGAGGAACATGGGCAGAATAGCTGACCGACAGGATAGTTCATTTCAGATGACATCATGTTCAGCAATAAAAGCTGTGCCTTTGGTCTTTCCAAAATAACCACTGTTCTGAGACTGGTTGGGTACCAGTCTGCTTGTGGGAGGTGGCAAATGGCTGCTTTTGCATCACTTGGGGTTTTTCCCTGCTCCTTCCTTCCTTCACTTTATCTGTCTTCATCTCAACCCACAAGTTTTCTCACTTTCACTCTTCCAGTTCTCTCCCTTGTGGTAGAGTCAATCCACCACAACTAGCAAGAAAAGAGATAGAAAAGAGTTTCAGCATGGAGAAGGTGCAGGAGCTGTAGGGTAACAACAGAATCAGTGCATTGCAGTTATGTTAAAGCAATAACAAAAACCCCAACAAAAACACACAAACACAAAAAAAAATCCCAAATTTAAACTCCCCAAAGTTCTCAAAATTATCGTACCATGTAACAAGTAACCTTCAAGTGACAGCACTGAAATTAGGCCACCAGCAAACAAACTGCAACCTTTTGATATTACAACATGCATACAGTTCCCTCCACACAAGCCAGCTCTATAAATTAACCTGATGGCCACCAGCCACAGGAACAGCAGAAAGCCCCCATCCCAACCTTTCCAGGCTACAGAAGCAGCATGGCAGACAGGCAGTGTGCAGCTAGCACATACAAGGCTCCAAAACCCAACAAAAAGTTCTGTAAGAAGCTCTCATTGAAATTCCTGGGATAACTGCCAATGAGCTAAAGATGCCAGTACAAGAACACCACACATCCTGGA
This sequence comes from Ammospiza nelsoni, assembly GCF_027579445.1. Classification (NCBI taxonomy): domain Eukaryota; kingdom Metazoa; phylum Chordata; class Aves; order Passeriformes; family Passerellidae; genus Ammospiza; species Ammospiza nelsoni. The sequence continues at coordinate 62,763,415 of NC_080633.1, forward strand.
ACACAATACTGCGCCCTGCCTACAGCTTTTTTTTTCCTCCCCCTCCCCCCTCCACGCTTCTTTTTTAACAGACACTTCCCCTAGCTAAAAATAGAAATTTGTTGATGGAACATTAATGATCATTAACAGCAAACACAGGGTATTTAGACTTCCTGCTGTCTAAACAACACATGTTCAATGTGCTTTCTTGGGTACAAAACACTGAAACACTGAAGCCTGCTAGAGAATATATAGTACCTGAACACTTTGGGCATGAACTACTTGTGTGAAGTATCTACAGAGCACCAGCTCAGCTGTCCATACACTCCTGGCAGACTGGGGCCAATGCACCTTTAGGGGCATGCAGATAAAAATGCGTTGTTATGCTTATAAAAATCTCTTTCCAACATCAGTGAAAACCCAGAATTTTATTTCTCTACAGGAAATTAAATTTTCATACACAATTTGTTTTCATTTTTATCATCTAGGGAAATTTTATGCACCAACTTGAAACTAATGTTTGAAAAAAAAAAAAAAGAAAAAAACATAGATCTCGGATCTGCAGTAGAAACTAAAATCAATAACTGAGCTGACCTATGCTCTAATCAATTCTACTGCAGCAAAAAGTTGATTCTGTTCTTATGAAAATCACAAGTAGGAAAAACACAAAGATCCATTTCGTGCTTACTGCATACTATTTCCACTGAAATAAAACAGCAAGTTCAAAAGAAATTTTACTATGTCACTTGCAGGATGTACACACAAGTACAGCCTCTCCACATCCCAGGATGCAGGAAACGGGTTTAAAGACTGAAGCAAGGCTGATGTACCCTTCATGAAAGGAGACTGGGACAGAGAATACACAGTTCAGCACACTGAGCATACACAAGTCCCTGGGCCCTGGCAGGATGCACTCACAACAGAGACAGGGACATACTGGAGACAGTCCAGCAAAGGGCCATAAAGACCATGAAGGGACTGGAACACGGCCCATAACAGAAACAGCTCAGAGTGCTGGGACTGCTCTGCCTGGAGAAGGCTCAGGATGATCTCATCAAAGTACATAAATACCTGAAGGGAGAGTGCAAAGAAGGCACAGCCAGGATTTTTTTCAGTGGTGCCGAGTGACAGGACCAGAGGCAACAGGCACAAACTGAAACATGGGAGGTTCCCTCTTAGCACCTTTTTACTCTAAGAATGACCAAGAACTGGCACAGGTTACTCAGGGAGACTGCAGAATCTCCATCTCCTTGAGATACTCAAAAACTACCTGGTCAGAGTCCTGCCAACTGCTTTTTTATGGCAGTGCTCAAGCAGTGGGTTTGGAAAAGACGACCTTCCAACCCCAACCTTTTTGCACCTCTCAGGATTTTGTTCCTATTACTCATTTCACAAGTCAAAAGGCTACTCCAGAACTGCATTTTGAAAAGCTCAGATTATATTTAGGTAGTTAAGATTAAACAGACAATTTTTCAGAAATCCTTTACACATAAAAGCATAACAGAACTATTTTTCCAGTCTGATAATTCCATTCATCAACATCTCAGCAGTAACTGATTTCCACAGAAAATCTGTCTAGGAAAAGGAATTTGCTTAAGATTTATTATTTATTCTCTCTACATTCTATGCAGACTATTTTACTCATTTTTATCTTGTACACAGATTTCACATTAAGATATAACACAAACTTCCACCTTATTTTTAAAATCTGAAAAGTGCAATAGGAGACACAAGAAAAGCACCAACTCAGGGTCAGTGTAAGACTTTACCTGTCACTGGGGGGCTCATCATCTGTCTGAGCATTCTTCTGGGAGTTGCGTTTTCGCACTTTGGGAAAAACATTCCTTCTCACAAACTGCCGATCGTGCAGCTTCAAATCCTCTGCTGACACGATGTCTTCAATATCCTCAAGCACTGACTCACAGGCAGCAGGCATCTTCAGGAAGTGTTGGGAGAAGATTGGCATTAGGAAAGCATTTGAATACCAAACCAAGGCCTTGTACCTACTGCACATTTCCCATAAGGAAAAGTCAGATGTATCCCTAAGGATATGTGCAATGTATCACGCACATGAGGGATACTGAGTACACAGAAACAATTCACTACCAGAGAAATTTCCTGAATGCCCTCTTCCCCCAGTACCTCAAACACAGGCAGGGAGAAAGTCACAAACCATACACATTCTTCAGAGCTTATTTATAAATCATCTGTTCCTTGTCATCTCCTAACTCAAACCCCCTTCACCTCCTCTGACACGACACATTCAAGATACAGGTATTTTTCATCATGTCAGCATCATAGTAAAATAGTGAGCTCCTGTCATATGATGGACGTACTTCCACTCACATCACAGAAAAAGAACAAAAGACACAGAACCCAAGTGACTGCTCCAGAGCCCATTCTGGCTCTTTTATCTGTGTGTGGACACTAACAAAGTATGTTTTCACAGTGCTTCTGAAAACAAACCAAACTATTCCTAGAATTCCTGATCCCACATGGCTTTCATCTGAATTAGCTCATTCACTGGGACAGTAAAATAAAAATTTCTGTTTTCAGGTACAGAATGTTAAACAACTATACCTAACTAATAATATATATATATACTATAATCTGGCTAGAATAATATATTAAAAGATTGCTAATATCGAATTATATTTTTCACAAGAAACTAAAGATATATGTATCTCCCAGCAGATGCAAAAATCCAGATCAGTTTTCAGGAATCAAAAAAAAGCCATTTGCTAGAAAAGTCTATAAAAAAAGCTAGTGCATTAATTACACAGCACACTGTGCTGTAACTCCCAGTTAGAATAAAGTCTGAAGTGCCATTGGAAACTCAGGTGTTTTACATAAACCAACAGCCTACTAAGGAAATCATACAAGGGTATTTCACAGTTTACAGGGAAAATACAAGACTTTCCTAAGTGACCATGAAGAACAAAAAACCAAGGCTTTAATGTCTTTAAACTTATACTTCGGTAACTGAAGATTTGCTACTGGCATAAAAACAGTTCCAGATGTTGCAAATGAATTATTGAAGAACATAAAAAGTTGAACACCCGTGCACTTTCCAGTCAATCTTGCAAAATATACCTCAAAATAAAACTTCATGTAAGCTGAACCATCACACATCTGCATTTAACTTCAAAAGGAACAGAATGATGTCACAAAGAGGATGCATCTGCCCAAGCTACTTAGGCAGTTAGCATTCTTCTAGATAAAAAAAAAAAAAAACAGGATCTATACAATAGTGCAGCAAAAGATGAAAATAAACATTTGTGAAAAGTCTAGCAATAAAGAATATGAGAGAAAAGTGGCATCTCTTATGTCTAACTTATACCACTGAGAATATGTACAAATAAGTGAAGTTCAAATCACTATCTGGAAGGGAATAAAAAGTTTTGATTTGTCATTTTTTCCTCTCTTACAGAAAAATACCCAATATAATGGAGCAGCTGGAAAAACAAATCAGCTTAGTTTATTTCAGTGACCCATGGAACAAAGAACACAGCCAAACTAAAATTCCTACCTTTTTAAGCAAGGTATAAATCCTCTTGGACAGTAAACCTGAGGGATGGGGGAATAAGGAAGAGGAAAAGGAAAAAAGATATGGCATGAAAAAGCAGAACTAGCAGACAGAATGCCATGAATTCATGTTATTGTCCAACAAGCACTCATCCTCCCTTTGCAGAAATACATTCCTTGCTCAGTTTGACCTCATGTGGAGCTGGTACACACTGGCTGGCTGGCAAGTGAACTCTTCCACGTTTTCCCTGTCTCCTGAGCAGTGGCACCGTTCTTTTTATCCTTCTTCTATAGAGTCTTTTTTGTTGTCTAAGTCAGATGTACTTAAGTTATCTCAGACTTCCTCCAGATTCTGTCTTCAATCAGTTTAAAATTTTGAACGAAAGAAGGGAGAAAGATTAACAGCAAATTTTAGTTCAAGTCATTCACTTTTTAATTAAAACACTGTGGAACTTATGTTAAAACAGATTACTTGACATCTGCACTAGTTCCATATGCATGCATGAGATCTCCTTCACAAGGAAAAAATAAAAATAAAGATGAATTCCTGCAGCTATTCTGGCAGAGGGACTGAAATAAGAAGTGATAACAAAATTAGAAGTTAATGTGTTCTTCTCATACAGCCCAGCTGCACCTACGGAACTCTACATTTTTCTATCAAAAACATTAGTGAGCAAATAAAAACCTAGAGTTGTTTTAACATCTTCTCACAACCAAAACTTCCAGTGTGCCAATCTGGTTTGGCCACCCCTGCTCAACCTCCTCGCACATTCAAACGCGGAACTCCCATGCAGGTGGAAGAGGGCTGCTCCTTTCAGCTATTTACCAACACGTGTCTCCGATAAAGCCCCGGGATTTTATTCCCAGCCCCACACAGAGCAGAAGAAAACTGCAGCGTTAATACACAGAGACCGAGTTTAGAGCATATACATATGTTTTATGTGTGTGTGTCCGTATATATGTGCACATCACAGAACGATGGAATTGCTGGCGTTGGAAGAGAGCTCCAGAGATCACCCAGCCCTGCCACGGCCGGGCCACCTAGAGCAGGTTACAAGGGAATGTCCCCACGTGGGTTTTGCACGTGTCCAGAGAGGGAGACGCCACAAAATCCCTGGGCAGCCTGTTCCAGTGCCCGGCCACCCTCAATGTAAAGTTCTTCTTCCTGCTAAAGCGAAACTTCCTGCCTTTTAGTTCTTGGCCGCTGCTCCTCGTCCTGTCACTGGGCACCTGAAGAGTCCGCCTCTGAGATATTTACACGCATTCATGAGATCCCCGCTCAGTATTCTGTTCTCCAGACTAAACAGACCTGGTTCCCGCAGTCTCTCCTCATACACACAAATATGTGTACACACACACACACACACACATATATATATAAACACACACACAAGAGCGGCCCACGGGCGAGGGGCAGCCTGGCCCACGCACTTCCCGGAGCCCGGCTGGGTTCGGCTCCCCCAGCCCGCCGAGGGTACCCCACCATCCCCGAGCTGCATCCCGGCCCCTCCGCAGATTCCCGCCCGGACGTCCGTCTCCTCCCCCCGAATTTAACGCGCAGCCCGGGAGGGCCGCACAGGGGACGGGAGCATGGCGCGGGCAGGAGAAGGGCAGCTCGGCCAGGCCGCCACAGCCAGGCAGGGGAGGGAAGGACGGGACAGGACGGGAGAAGCGGGGAGGGACGGAGGGGAAGGGGGCCGGGGCCCGGCCCGAGCCCGACACTCACCCGCGCCTCACCCGGGCTCCGCCATCGCGCCCCGCCCCGAGGCCTCGCGCGCGCAGCGGCGCCAGGACGGCGGCCGGCGGGGGCCACAACAGCGCGGAGGGCGCGGCGCCGCCGCTTCGCCGCTGAGAGCGCGGTCTCCCAGAGCCTCGGAATTTCATCTTCGTTTTCATCGGAAAACAGCAATCCCAGCAATACCTATCTGCGATGCTGATGTGTCTGATCCAAATGGGTGATGAGCTATTCCATCCTTTTCTGGCCACAACGCCCTTTTTTTATTCTTATTTTTATTTTTCATTGTTTATTTCCTCAAAATACAATGTTAGTGGCAGCTTTCTACCAATAAAAAATATTGGTCAAAATATTTAGTATCAGATGGCTGAAGTTTCTGGCACTGTTTTTCTCCAAACTTTTTTGTTTGATGTTTATGGTTGTTGGATGGCTGAAGGTAAAGCTCTGAGCAGATCAAGCGTGCAGTGTCCCTGCTGATCTAAGTGTTGTCAAGAATGAACATATTATTATTGCTTTGGCTTTAATATACACTGTTAACCTAAAATAATTTTTTATATTGTATCTTTAGTATATTCTATTTTGAGGTAGTCAGCTTTGGAATGTAAAAGTCACCATTTCCTGTAGTTGCATTTCAAACGTTAGGTTTCTCTCTTTAGAAGGAGCCTTTGGAATCAGTTTATTCTTAAAAAAGCAGATTGTAGCCTCCATGGAACTGGAGGGAAATGCATGAAAACCCTAGGTGTACTCCATAATAGGTCTGTCGGTTGACTCACAGATAAAATGTGGCAACTTGTAATTAAGAATATCATCTCCCTCTCCTTTTTCTTACAAATTCGTGCTTACTTTATATAATACTTATCTGACAATGCTCACAGGAAGAAGAAAAAGAAAAGGGGGAAAAAAAAGAAAGTGTGGACAAAGGAACAGGTGAGATTTAAAGAAGAGAACTGGGACAGAACGAAATAAGCACTTCGCTTAAATCAGCCTTTAAAAACAAATCATTCTGAGCAGGACTGAGCACTGTTAATACCACCCTGGTCTCATGACAGAGTCATTGTTACAGTTGAAGATATATTTGCCTTCCTATTTGGTCTTTGCTTAGGCACACAAGGACTTTCCAAAGATGCTCTCAAGTGAGACACTGTCTGATGTGTAGTTTGTTACTTTTGCGGCATTTTTAGCCAGGAGAGAAAGGAGGGAAATATTTCAAAATGGGTAGCCACGCTGATCTATTTCAGCCCACCTCCTTTGGAGTAAGAAGTCCCTGCCAGGTCAGTAGCAATGGTGTCTGTATCCCCAGTCAGCATTGCTACCTCATCAGGGTAGCGATTCCTTTCCTTCTTTTCAGTTCAGAGTGTTTCACATGCAGTCCTTGGATTCATCTTCTCTGCTCAGGGAGCCCTGCCCTGCCCTCCCTCACAGCCGTCCCCAGCAGCCAAGTGCTCCTGCTCTGCTTAAAAACCCAGCTGGGCACACACCAGTGCTGGCTTACAGCTGGCTAAGAGAGCAGAGCACAGCCTGCAAGACATAACCAAAAGTCTCCAAATGGCCAGCACTGACAAGCACTACTCCTTAAGGGGAGGCAGTGATCTCCAAGAGCAGCTCCCAGGCAGGGATAACCCATGAGTCCCATACCTAGTGACAGAAATAGGCCATACTGATTAGCTCCAGCATGATCTGGCAGAGCCTTTACCTTGTCCTGCTGCCAAGAATTCACAGCAGCAAGCAGCCCTTGTGCCAGCACGGTCCTGGTGAGCCCCAGGATGGAGCCACAAATTGGAAGGCATTCTCCCAGTGCCATGGAAGCTCACAAACCCTAAATTGCTTTGTAGCACATTCCTAGCAGGTAGCGCAGCAGGGAGAGAAGGGAGCAGATAATACCCCACTACCTCCTGACTGCAGGAAGAAAGTTTATCCATACCTGCCTGGAAAAACTGCTTTTTATGTGACAGTGGCTGGGAGTACAACTTCCAGTGCTGGCCTTCTCTAGGCTGGAGATACTGGAGCATACATGCTCCACTTCCTTGAGTGCCCAAAGAAGAGCTTTAGATTTCATCCTTTCCAAGTTGCCTGCAGACCTCACTTTTCAGGGCTGCTAGACTCAAAGACATCAGCCTCAGTTACTCAGTTACCTGAGTTGCCCACTAAAGTCACAGGTTTTGCCAGGAGCAGGTGGTTGGAAAAACACAAAAACTGCTGGGAAAATTAAATCCAAATCTCAGCCTCAGGTCCTGGTTAGTAGAAGATACATCCTTAGTGGGTTTAGAGCATCTCAACAAAAGTCCTTAGGGAAGGAAAATGGCCAGGGAGGTGAGGGCTCAATTTTTATATGGCAACCTAATTCTCTGATAACTAACATCAGTTCTGGGTGGAAATGGGTGGGAAGATATTCAGAAAAAAATGAGAAGTCCTAAAAGAGACACAAGAAATTAGATCCTTTTTTCCTCTCCTCTTGAAATTTAAGAGAATTTGGTTTGCCATTTGTGAGCAACATTCAGCACCACTCAGAACTGGTAACAGCCCATTTTCTCCTGTCAACATTTAGAAAGAAAATAGTGGGTAAAGAAACTCCCAGACTTAATAAAAGCCAAGCAAGCATTCTTCTGATAATTTCTTAGCTGTAGAGTAATATCCAGGCAGATCTTCAGCATGAAAAGCAGAATGGGGAGATGAATTCTGCTTTTTTTGTGCTTTGGTTAATATCACTTCACTGACTTTGCTATTCAGGCTCATGGTTCACTCAGTGTTGACAACTGTTGGCTGCAGGAACACTAATGGCATTGTGCATTAATTGTGTTTCACACAGGGGGAAAAAAAGACATATATTAAATTTTTTGCTTTTAAACATATAGCTCTTTCCTGCTACCTCACATACCTTGCATTTTTTCTACAACAGAAATGTTCATGTCAGCATCAAGATCAAGGTGCAATTTATTCTTTCAGGTATAAGTAAAAAGGAATATAGTTACTGTTTCTGGTCATTAGTAGGTGGATGAGTTCTTACTGTACACGAGCATGAACCTCCCTTTTTTTTTTTCCAAACTCCTTTCCTGTGTGTAAAGGAATAAATAGTTGCCTATCATTCAGGCTATGTTGACAGATTTTTCCAAAACCTTTTCCATCTGCTGGCAGCCAAGGAATGCAGCACATACAGGCCCCAATAAAACCTCCCTGGAACTGATACTTGTACACTGAATAATGTTGAGGTACACCGTGCTAGCCTGGAGGAGCAGGAATAAGTATTTTAACTGGCTGATTTTTTTATCCTGCACCTCAGCACATCCCAAGTTTGCAAAGCAGATACAGAAAGCAGAAGGAAGGAGAGGGGAAAGTAACATGAAAACTAGTAATCAGAAGCAGATTCTAGATGCAAATAAAAAAGTGCTTATGGCAACTGCAGCACAGAGAAATTGAGAACAGGCCAGGGAGGTACAACAGATATTTATTGCCACCTCTGCTTCAAAAGGAGATCACAGAACTCAGACTTCTGGCCCTCCTTTATTATTTATTAAGAATATACAGGGGACCTTTCAGTAATCTTCCTTTCAGTACTGCTGTGTGCAGATGTTTGAATATATACAGGTGCACAGAAAAAGCAATAGCCTTCTCCTGGTGAGCAGGAAGCCAACAAGACACAAGTGACTTGCTCAGAGGTACAACATTTAAGCAATCAACCATATTACTGTGATTTTATTATCTTCTTTTTGCTTTTTTTGCAGTTGATGGATGGCCATGTATCTAAAAAGGTGCAGCACTAATACTAGAAAAGTACAAGTTCATAAATATAGGTCTGGTGCAAGGGACTGTTGGAAGTGACTCAAAAAAACACTTCTTTTCAAAGCTACTTTAGGAAACTTCTGGACAATTATTGGGACAGGTTAAGCAGATTCTCAACAAGTACTTTAATGTTATTTAATCTTACAATAACACCATTTCTATCAAGTGTGCAAGAAGTCTGTTCATAATTCATATGAGAGGAGAGGGAATAAATAAAAATAAATTTGTATAATCCCAACCTCTGGATCACCTGCTGTGTCTTTTATTTTTGTTTCAGTCTGGTTTAAAAAAACCCACTGAAATTGCTGGCATCATATAAAAAAAGGGATTGAAACTATCTCTCAAATGAGTGTTTGCACTAATAACGAAAACAGTAACAGGTTTCAAAAAACAGTATGACAGGCACCAAGACTAAGAAAAATTTAAATAGTTGTATACAAATCTAAAGTCTTTAAAAAATTTCATTTTTATTGATTCATTACCATACAAAATTTATTCAAATTACATCCATTTGAAGTGGTAAGATCACAGCTAGAGAACATGTCACCCTTTAGTAAATCTATTTACAAAACTCACCATAAAAGCTTTTTTTGTTGGTTTTTCCTTTTTTTTTTTTACAGTATTTTACAGAGGTTTGTTTTTTTTTTTTAAACTAGCATACAATGCAAAGCTAAATTAGATTAGTATTTTGCCCACACACATTGGGACAAGTGTTTAATTTGTACAAAAAAAAGATGGTCTGCATTAGTCTTCATTTTCTCTTCCCTCGCAAAAGTGCCCCTTTGTCTCGCAAATCTTCATGCTCACACAACTTTTACTTTCCTCTTCCACAAGACAAAAACTTTAAATACTACAATTTTATTTACAGATCCACATCTAAAAAAACTCTTAAAAAATTACAAACCAGCTAGAAAATATTCTGGCAGTGTTTACAAATTAATTCTATTGTACAAAACTGCTAGATAACTAAAGTGTGAGTTGAGAACATATATCAAATTAAATACAACTGCTGAATGATCTATGCAAACATTTGTACATATAAACACACACTTAACACTGTTTAACAGTTCTTTATGTGTTGCCCTTTATACATTTGTTATATTCCAAAACCCACACAGTCATACAGTTTCCTTATTAGTACTGTGACTTCTTGCCTTTTCGTGTGTGAGCTTTCATAGCAGCAACTCAATGGTACCAGAAAACCTGCATACATAATATTCTACTACAGTACAAATAGTACTAATTTTCTGAGTATATCAGATAAGCACAACAGTAATGCAAACAAAAAGATTATATGGGCATCATCTAATCAACATTACATTAATTTAGCCTAGAACACGGCAAAATATTTTACACTCAAGAAAAAAAAAATTATTTAAGACTTCTTAGAATTCCTCTGACGTTCAAAAAATAAATATTGGTACTATACTATACTAGCAAAGATCTTCAAAAAATAAATGCAATTCAGTTGATGTGGTACTTACAGTTATGTACTTTGGAAAAAAATTAGTTCCATTTTGCTGGCGAAGAGAATTATAAAAAGCTGTAAGCAGAGGAAGCTAACCCACTGAGATAAATATGATATATTGAACAAACAAAGCTTGGCATAAGTGTTTTCCATAGAGGGAAAAACCCACAGTGCATCTCTAGTAGGCACTTAACATGAAGCCCCACTTAGTACCACAAAAATCCTTGTACCAGTTCTAATGCACACTGGGGGCAGTAAAATTGAACTGTGCATCTTCGTTCTAGTTTAAAAAAAACAACCAACAAAAACTACTTTCACACGCACACACGCACACACACAAGCGTTTTTAAAAATCTGCGATTACTACGAGAAGTGGCAGAACTTTATACTTTTCAATATCTGCAATATACACTACATTTACAGTGTATTTTCTTTTCATTAAAAGCTTTTAAGGACATAAGTATTTGACCTCATAATGAGACATATACATAGCTCAAAATGAGCATTATGACAGCAATTTAAACATTCCCACAAGTAGCTCAAGAATCCCATTCCACTCTTTTGCATTACTTCATATTTACGTTCACTGCGTGCACAATCCACGTTGTGACACTCCAAAGACATGCATTCTCTGCAGAAGGCACGACCTGAAATACTATTACAAAATGGTGATTTAGGACTAAACCAGTTCACGGAGCCCTTCTCCGTAAGCCCACTTGTCACGGGAAGCAGAGACTGGGGGAGTGTGAGGACAAAACATCCACGGTCACCTGCTTGCACCCGCTGACTCGCAAGGCACTGGAGCTCGGGGGCAGGGAGAAGGCTCTGCTGTAAAAGCCTTCCCTTGTTTCTTATGGTGTTACAGGGAGGATTCAATTAAAATATCAGCACTGTTCAGGAGCCTAGTTTATTTAATAATGCTATTTTTATGGTAAGTAGAGGACAACTCTGAATGACGGCAGGTTTTTTTGATTCCATTAAAAACATAGTTTAGATATGGACAGCACTTAAGACAATCAGCTGTATATAAATTCATCCATCAGTGAAGGAAGTTTCTCTAAATCATAAGCATCAAAGAGGTCACTGATGCCTTCTTCATCCCCAAGGCTCAGCAAATAATCTTCCTGAAGCAGAGGAGGCAGCAAATTCACAAATGGTCCTTCAAAGTTTGAGGGAATTTGGTCCTCGGTCTGCTGTAGAAGGTTGGCTGGAGAAGCCAATGGAGAGATTGTTGCCATATTTACTGAGCAGTCACCTTGTCCTGAGTTAGCAGAAGCCACTTCTGTGACAGGAGGGAGAGAAAAAAATAGAAGTTGTCACATTTAATACCAGTAGAAATATCAGACAGAGATCAAAGAAAGCAACCACTGCATAAAGGGCCTTTCAAAAAGCATAATTCCAACAATAAAAAAATGGCCTCCATATAATTTCTAGCTTGTTTTCGATGGGCTTCTCAAAAATGATCATGTTGCTATCATCTCTGACTTTTCTATTAAAAAATTATCTTACAAGATTTAAACATCTGCAGGGGGAAATAAATCAAACACAGTGAAGACACCCATTTTTTCATGGAGTTAATAGTCAAAACCAAGAATTTTCTAGGTACCAGATGTAATCAGTGAAGCAATGTAGCTTCACATACACCCATACACAGAGATTTCTGCCTCTTGTGTTGAGATGGATCTTTACTGCTACTGTCTTATTTGAAAACTTAAAAGGAACAACATTGTCTCTTTCTTCAGTATTATGTACACTTTGGTTACATATGATATGCAAACAGAAAACTTACTTTAAAGAAATGATGCAAATGAAAACTTATTTCTGACTACATCAACCAGAAATACATAGTGAAAAATCGATACCTTAGCTTTCCACTTCTTAGAAAAATAAAGCCAAAGAAAAAGAGCTGGAAATCCAAAGTTCAAACTGAAACCTTTAATGTGAGCTTGAAGAAAGGCCATCAGTAATGCAAAGAAATAATTTTACCTTTGGAAATGGTTTTGGAAATATTTCCATTGTGGTCCTGACTATAGGTTTTCATTGGACTGAGGGCATCATTTTCCTCTGGGCACAGATAAACTTCAATAGGTCCTTGAGTACTAGATAAATGTATCAATGCACTCTGCTAACAAAACAAACATCAGAATTGTGTTACACCAATGAACACAACAGAATAGTGATGATTCTGAGTAAATTCTTACTGGGTTGTGAGTGTTTGAGTATAGTGTTACTAATCAAAAGAACCTTAAAAGAACACCAAGCTTTTTTTTTTTTTTTTCAAGATGTGAAAGGTTTGGCTGATGTATCTTGCAGACTAGAACATAAAAACTTTTTCCGCTGTCATGCACAAATGTCAAAATCCCACCATTTTTGTGTGTCATATCATAAGAAAGGAGGCATAAAGGATTAAACTCCAAACATTTTCTTATAACCACAGTAGCCTGGAGCATTCTGATGGAATGGAATGGAACTGTGGGATGCAAGTCACAGGCTTTATTATTATTCATAACAATATTATTTGATGTATTTGTATAAATGTTTCTACTTTAAAAAGATGCCAAAACATCTTTCCCACTTTCCCAAGGGCCTTCAGCACCTACTCAACTGAACTCAGACACCTGTATGTAAGTTCACCTATTTATCAGGCAATATTTCCAAAGAACATAAAAACTCCAAACCCGATGCTGTTTTCTTCACCCAAACTACTTATTTAAGTTCTTCTTCCCCCCCAAGGCAGTGATTTTGATGGTGGTTTTGAATAGGAACTGCTAATTTGTTGCAAGAAGTTACACTTTTCTTAACTTTCACACACTGAGGCAATAAACCAACATGATCCGGGCACAGAAAACCTGCAAAGCTGCTCTTTGTGTTATGATGGAAAACCATAAATTACTCTGGTTATAAACAAACCTGCTGCTGCTGAATTGCATCAATAGTTTTCTAAAAAGCACAAATATAGGCATTAGGTACCTCTTTGCAGACTTGTTTAAAATATTTCCCTTTTGTGCCCTTTGACAAAATGTTCCTCTTATTATTTGGGTTCTGACAGTTATGTAACATAACAGACAGCATTTACAAACACAGAGAACAGCAAATGAATGGGGGTTTGCCAGGGAAGAGAAAACAGTTAGGAGTACTTAGGGCAATGCTGCAGATAACTGGAGAAAAAGGAGATGTAAAGAGCAGGAGTTGAAGAAGGAAGGTACTATTGAGTGACTGAGGTATACAAAAAAATGAACACTGGAATGTAATAGCATGTGACAGAAAGAAATAGGACTTTACTGCCTGAAGCTGAAAATTAAATAAGGTGGGCATAGAGGATAAGGGAGGTCTAAGCACTAATTTTAATGATCGTGTGCATCTCTCTGCCTGCCTGATTTCACTGAATTAAAAATCAAAGCAAAATGCCCAGGGGAAAGAAACAGGAAAGCAAACAAAATAACAGTATATATTTATGAATACTGATAAAAGATATCCTTTTCTCATTGCAACAAAATGATTTATTCTTCCTGCCAGAACCTGCAACAAGGTTCAAAGGGGAAAGTAAGGACAAAGGCAAAGAAAAGAAAAAAAGAAGGATGGAAACCAAAATGGGTCTGAGCAAGTGCAGAATAATCTTAGGAAAAAAAAGTGACAGGGAATCCAGAGTCTGATCCTGCCCACAGGGCAGCAGGTATGGCTGAGCTCACTTGGCCTGGTGCAGGGATGAAAGATTAACGCATAGCTATGAACAAAACATTTGCAGTGTTTGTGGGGTTAGCCCCATCTCTACTTGCTCCTTGAGTGAAGAAATTAGGTACATTTTTTGAATCTCTAACCAAGCCATTCCTGCCAATTTTTCTCATTTGCCCAACATACTTGGGTCTGTCTTCCTAAGTGAGAATTAAAATAAATAAGTGCCAATGAAGCAAAGATGATGATGATGATGAAAGAAGGAAAGGCAAGAATGTGTTCTAGGAGTAAAACACAAATTTCTACAATACCTGTAATACTTGAGAAAATAAATTCCTACATGAAAACATGTTTCAATAAATTAGGATACCAGTTATATGTGTTGTCAAGATGCTTAAGGCATTGAGTTATCCATTAACTTTTTAACTAAGATAAGAAAGCTGAATTTCTTGTGAAAGACTTGACATCGTTACAAACCAAGGAAATTTCAATTGTCAAGGGAGAGTTTCTCTTTATGTAAAGCATAGCAAAAGAAAATATCTGTAAATAGTGTGGATTACTCTGAAGAAATCTGAAAGTGAGTGAAAAGGAACAAATAACAATTGTTCTGTGTGAATTGATGTTTAAAGTTTCCCCTTCCTTTTCTACAGAAACATTCCTAAAATGTGTAAGAATATAGGACTGTGTACCTGGGCACATATCACAGTAAGACTCAGGAGACGCTGCATCTGCAGAAAAATTATATATAACCAGGCAGGAAATGCCAGATTCTCCTTACCTCCACTGGGTCAGGCACTTCAAGTCTTGTTTCTGGAGGAGCTTTCACAACTATAACAGTTTGGTCTTTAAGGCCACTAATTTTTCTAATATCTTGGTACGTCACGTAAGCTAATGTAATCAGTGTTAAGGAATTTTCCATCCCAGGTTACAACACACTCACACTATTAGAAAAGGCAGAAGTCTTTCAATTATTTTTCCATTTTCTCAATTTTCAACAAAGCTCTTAACCCAAGGTTTTCTGTTCTCTACACTGTGATTGCCATTGTGCAGCCCTGTGAGAACTTCCCTTTGATGTCACAGCTGGGGCCACCACTCAGGGAACAAAAGCATTCTCTGTGCTGAGTGCTCCTCTCCTCCTCTATATGGGGGAAACTACAGAAGCTCAGGTTCAACAACCTGAAACTACTCACAGACTCCATGAAACAAATTTTTATGCACTTGCTATCAACATGCAGAGAGCTGAAAATCACTGGAAAAGTGTATAGAAAATTTATAGATGCATGCTATAGAAGTGCATACACAGCGTCATAGAATCATAGAATGGTTTGGGCTGGAAAGGATCTTAAAAGACCATTTGTTTCCAATCCCTCTGTCATGGGCAGAGACACCTTTCAATAAACCAGGTTGCTCAGACCCCCATCCAGCCAGGCCTGGAGCAATTCCAGGGATGGGGCATCCACAGCTACCCTTGGCAACCTGTGCCAATGTCCCACCAACCTCACAGTAAAGAATTTCTGTCTAATATTTCATCCAAACCCACCTTCTTTTAGTTTAAAGCCATTTCACAACAATGTCTTTATTAAAAAATCTATTTCCAGATCTCCCATAGGCTCCTTTTAGGTACCAGAAAGTGCTATAGGGTCTCCCTGGAGTCTTCTCTTCTCCAGGATGACAAAAATCCTAATTTCAGTTTAAATTTGAGGGGCTTTGCAAACATAAATATATAATACATAGAAGCTATATATTTATACAAATATACAAACATTTATGCAACATTCATATATTTATATATTAATTTATATAATAAAAAATTATTTTTAAAGCCTGTTTAAGCAGCAACTTTAAACCTCTAGAGTGCAGAATGTCAATTTCTGCATAAGCACAGCATAAATATGAATCTTTTGCCATTCAACAAGTATTTGTCAAAATGTCAGTGTTTTGGGTGTTACTACATGGGGAAGCCTCACATACTGATCCATGTAACTGAGATGTTTAAGTGCTTTTGGCTCTGAAAAGAACTGTGAAATGGCCATGATCACATGCATACAGCTCCAGCTCTTTAGTTTTGTCATCTGTTACCTGGCATGACATTTATGCCAGGGGAATAAAAAGCCTGACTTATTATATATAATTTCGGGTGGTGTGAGTGTGTGCTGTTACAGAGCAGTATAGCAAGACAGACTGCCCAAGCTCCAGTACACACTGCATCTATCTTGGATCAAACAAGTCAAGAGGCAAAGTGACAGGCCATCATCTTTCACCCAAATGGCCTTTATCAAGGCTTTTGCCACTCGTTAAGTAAGGTTTGCAAAGGCAGAGTTCATCCCCACAGGATTCAGTGCTACAAAAATTCAGAACTGTCATGTTCAGCTTTGTCTTGCTTATGTCTCCTCATGGATATGTCATGCTTATGTCTCTTAGCTAAAGACAGTACTGATCCTACTCCCCATTCCACTTGGTGATCTTTGGTTACGTCAAAATGTCTGTGAAATTCAGTCAAAAGTCAACGCTCACATAGTTCAAGTTCTTTTTACTGGTACTCCCATAGTTACTTCCTGTCCTTCAGAACAGAGAATAAATCCACTTTATTAGATGCTATTTGAACACTACTTATTATATATAGTAATAAGTTTTCACATCAGCATTTGATAAAATGCTTTCTTGTGTTGCTAATAGTTGGGAAATCCAAGGAAAATGACAACTGGTTAATTATGAAGAGCATTAACAACCAAAATAAGTCATATGAACCTTTTGCAATTGTTACATTAAATAATTCAGCCTAAGGTATTCTGAGAGCTCATAGAAGTTTTATCTATATTTTATTATAGATTCTCCAACCAGAAGAATCTGAAACTTGGTTGCAAGTTTCATACTAAACCAAATCCCAACTTTTTTTTCCTCTCTGTGCCTTTAATTTATATTTAAAGTTTAAAGTGAAATAAATTTTAAAAAGTAATGACTAAACAAGACTGTTACCTGATCAGACTCTCTCTTTATGCCTTTATAATTTCTAAACACATAAAACTGTGGTTTGCTCTAGACTTGAAAAAAACACAGGGCTATTGGATATCCTCACTCATTAATCAGTAAAGGTTCTTGGTTCTGCCATAGGTGAACACAAATGTCAACAGTCTCCTTCATGTATCACCTTTTCTGGTTTTTCCTTTTCACATTCCAGAAGCACTGCAGGTTCAAGCTGCTTAAGCAGCTTTTACATCAAACCACATTAAAACCTTTTCAACTTCTAGAAGCTTCTGATGCTTTCTTTCAATGACATCACACAGAGGAAGTCTCCTAGTATTACAGGGCACAGCAAGGAGGCTGAGCACCTTCGAGGTTTTGGGAAAAAGGATATCTCTGATTCTCTGAGTCCTCTGTTAGCAGCTTGAGGTCCAGGGTGCAGCTTTGGATTAGCTCATCCAGTTTCTTCTCTTCCTGAGTCAGTTCTGTCACCTCCTTGGTGAGGCCCTGGCGCTGCGCCAGCATCCCGCCGTCCTCGGACAGGCTGCAGCCCCTGCAACACACAGAAGGAAGGAAGAATTCTGTAAAAGCTGACCCTACACCATGGTAAAGGGGAGAGACAGAGTTTTACACTGCAGATGAAGTTCTTCGTCCTTTCTCCCTAAACCCATCCCTAGCAAGTCAACATAAACGATGCTTTCCAGAAAAAGCATCTTTTTATCACAACAACACATTCTGGAACTGCCACCAAGATGAAAGAGTTGAATATTTCCAGCTACTTCCAAAATCTTGTTTCTAACCACAGCCTAACTGTTTTACTTGCTTTACTTTTTATTTTTTTACTTTTTTACCATAGAAGGCAGTAGGTAGAGACACATACCTAAAACCTACTCCACAGGCACAAGTAAATTAATTAAGCCAGTTTTCAAACAAAGTGCTGGTTTCTAATTTCCCTGAAAAATGCTTTTTATAAACTTTTCTTAACAGAAAAATAGGACTTTATCCTGTTGGAAGGCATTTTGGATAATTGCTTGGAGCAAAGTGTTAGAATGAAAGGTGGGAGAATGAAAACACTGCGGCCCTGTGATAGTGAAAACAGCCAGCAGGGATGGAGAAGGATAATGAATACTTACATCCACTGAATGTTGTTTTTGGATTTTTTCTTAATGAGATGGATGCCTTCCAGTACATTGGTGATATCGTAAATCCTCCTTTTTTGCACCTTGAGGACCTCTGCTGCTCTGTTCAAATCTAGGACCCCATCAGGAGACTGGCTCAGCAACTGAATGAACTTCTTTGTAAGAAGGCCAAGGGATGTATCATACCGAGTCTTTTCTGAAGGAGATTTTGGAGCTTGGAAGGAAAAGGAAAAAGAAAGTTAAATCAGGTTTTTTCTCATTTTGGTTCCAAAAGCAGCAACCAAAAATGAAATTACATGTATTACATATATTACAGTTACTTCTTTCATTTTTACTGGAGAAATCTCTCATACCTTGCATTAAGACACTTACTTACCACTATGTATTTGTATTTCAAGATGTACTTTTCCAAAAGTCACAGGTACATGAGCAAATATATACATTTTTTAAAATGCAAATATTTCCAGCAGTCTGATAGATACATATGGAAATATTCTGCTTAGGCTTTTACTATGTGAATTCATAATAGTATTTTTAGTATCTATTTATCCTGGCAGCAAACCCAAAAAATCCCCTGTGACTCTCCTTCATCAGTTTGATAGCCAGCTTTCATCAGGGTTTGATTTTCCCCTCATGTGAGATAAGTGCTTCATATGCAATTAAGCAGGACTTAGGTGTACTTCAGTGGGTGAACACAATGACAGATTCCGTCAGTGTAAGACTCCACAGCTTGAGAAAACTCAAGTGAATTAGAGGAGATTGATATAAAATAACAATTTATAATCATCATTGCTTCATAACCAAGCAATGCTCAAACTGGGACAGAGTATCCACAGCTTCTAAATTAGAAGTCAGCAAATGGCTTGGACCAATTCATGGTTTCCATGCACAAATGCTGCATCTATATACTTCACAGATGGGCTTTTAAGAGTTTAAATACTTGGATCAGAATGATGCCTAATTCTAAATGTTCAAGGCCTCTCTGTCAAGGGAAATGAGCCAGCCATTATTACAAGTCTGCTGGGCTGGTACATCTCAAACCCTTCATTTGCTTCCACTATAATGCAGGGTGGAACTTGGGCTGATTTTGGTGGTCTTTTTCATGTTTTCAAGAGTCATGCCTTACATTAAACTGCAGAAGTCAGTCAAAACTGAAAATCCCACTGAAGAGTGAACCTTTAGATTACCCTGAAATATTTTGAAGAATACAATGGCTTTTCAGTGAAAATCAAGACATTGCATCTTTGCAAAGAGAACCAGCTAGCTGTATGTCTTTGGGTAGACCCAGGACTTGTCTGCTCTAGGAAATGGAAGAATATTCATAGAAAGGCTTGGGTTGGAAGCAGAACTTAGAGATCATCTAGTTCGACCCTCCCTGCCATGGATAGGGACACCTCCCACTAGACCAGATTGCTCAGAGCCCCATCCAGCCTGGCCTTAAAACACTTCCAGGGATGAGGCACCCACAGCTTCTGTGGGCAACCTGTGCCAGTGCCTCACCACCCTGTGAGGAAAGAACTTCTTCCCAACATCTCATCTAAATCTCATTCTCATCACTTACACAACCTTGTGGATTTAGAGCAAGGGTGGTTGGTTTGACTGGGTTTTGTTTGGGGCTTAGAAAAGTGTAAGAGGATCACAGCAATAATGGCAAGAAGTGGCAGGAGTCCCACCTAAAATGGCTTGTGCTCTTCATCCCACACCAAATTCTTTGTACAGGTCTATCAATGCTGCAGCAGCATCCTGTGCACCAAACAGTACTGAATTTCTGCAAGAATCCACTTCAATTTAAAATAGGCTTCATATAGCTTAATGAAATTTAGTTTAATTAAATCAACTGTGGTTGTTTAACTCCTATGCTTTAAGTTTCTATCTTTAACTACTTTTACTTTTCCTATCTGCCTCAATAGAAACCAACAGACCGGTGAGGAAGGCCCTTTGGCATGTCTTGCTCTGACATCACTACCACTGCTGCCCCAGTCCTCTCCTTGCCTCATCTGGCTCCCTAAGTCTCCTGCTGAAACCCCCAAACAGGACAGCAGGGCCACAGCCCCCAGCTTCTGTTGCAAGAAGCCCACTGCCCAAGGCAATGCAGATGTGCAAAAATCAGTACTCAGAGCAACTAGGCAGTGGCAGTATCCAGAGTGCCATGCAGGGACAGAAGGCAGCTCAGATGCCACAAAGAGCATTTTTCATGCAGTGCTGCTGAGGCACAGCTCGCATTCTTTGCAAATCCCTGCCCAGGGAAAGAAGCCCTGGCAGGCAGCTGCTGTAACTACAGCAGCCAAGGAGGAGGCAGGCCTGATGAGCCTTGCCTAACAACTGTGCAATCCATCCCATCAGGCACCTTCATTCCTCAGCATCCACCTCTCCAAGCACCCCAGCATCACAGCCTTGGCTGAAGGGGAGGCCCTGGGCAGAGAGAATGCAGGCTGCCCAGCACGTGGCAGCCAGGAGCCTCTGCAGCCTCTTAGCAGCTCTGCAGCAACCCCTCCATGCTGCAAACCTACTCTCCACTGCCCAGCTGCGGGGCTGAGTTTGTTGCATGCACATCTAGGTGAGGAGAGCAATAAACACACCCTAAGCTAGGTAAGGCAGACTGATGACAG
This sequence comes from Ammospiza nelsoni, assembly GCF_027579445.1. Lineage (NCBI taxonomy): Eukaryota > Metazoa > Chordata > Aves > Passeriformes > Passerellidae > Ammospiza > Ammospiza nelsoni. Next base: position 62,784,280 of record NC_080633.1, read on the forward strand.
CATGTTACCAGCTCCCTTACTTTTTGGACTATCTGGACTTCTTGTTGCAGCTCTTCCTTTCCCCTTTGGAGTCTTTAGTCCTTCTGCAAGATATTGGTGGCCACTTTCTCCTAGCTCCAGCCTTCGTTTTGCCTGTTAAAAAAAAATAATTAATGCATTGTTAAGAAGTATATTTCATTTTATCAAACACTATTGGGACTACAGGAAAGGCAGAGAGAGGTGAACTTTTCACACCAAGGTATCAGTACAGGTTCATAGCCCATATGCATCACAATGGAATCCAAATATTTACTGGAATCTTAAAGCAGACTTAAATATATCCCTCAAAAGCTAGGTCGATGAGGTTTTTATTTGAAAATTCAGCAATTGTTTTAGATTTGAAAAGCTGAGTGACCATTTCACAGTATATTTCAGTCTAGTCTGGACTTTCTTGAATAGGTATGAAAGATTTCAGCCCCCACTTGAGCTGTGAACATTTCATTTAAGAAAAACAAAGACAGCCTCTCAAGCATCCACATGTATGAATCCATAAAGCTACATTTCCTTTGAAAAACTTGTTATATCCATCTAAGTTTCTGCAAAAGTAGTGCTAGTGCAAGTTATATTTTTCCCTTCACTGTCTGAGAAGATGGCTTTGAGGGGACCAATAATTTCCACTACTATGAACTTCCTACATGACATGACACCAAGGGCAGCATTGGACAAGTCTTCTCCTCTGCCTCTCAAAAACTTGTCCTCATTGAAAGCACAACCACTACATTTATTTAACATTAACTAGCACATGTGCTGCCTAAATTAAAGTAAGGTGGAGCAAAAGTAGTATTAGACAAGGCCTGAAAATCTGCTAAATGTTGCATTCAGCTCAAAGGAAACACATCTTGAATAACAAAAATAGTGAATGAAACCATTAAACTTTGCAGCACACAGACAAACTGCATTGAAAACCACCACCAATATGAATTCTGTTCCTAGACAGAAACACAATATACTATCTTTGGAAACAATTCTATACCCTTCCCTGCCACTCAGGTTACTGAAATTAAATCTGGGGATACTCGTTATCCTAACAATAGAAAGCACATTACCTGGAAGACACAGGGAAAAGAACTTTTATGTCTAATCAAGTTTAGACAAATAACTGTTCCTGAAGAATGTAGTTTATTCAGTTAGGTAGAGCAATTCAGAGTACATTATTTGCTTGTTTTTTAAGATTCACCCTACGGGGCTGGATAATGTCTTGCTCCTCACTGAACCAAGACAAAACAATACGTTCTGCTTTGGAGTTGTAGACAGGTATTTCTGTTTTGTGGATTTGACTTATGCACTTTACTTTGCATCTGTGACCAACAGAAGGCTCTAAATAAAGTCATTTATATGCATTTATTTATGGATAGCTAAATAATATCTTTCTGTTGGACTCTGCTTGCAAACCTCAGACTTATTAAAAGGCAAGTTAAAGCACATGAAACTCACACAAGCCCATGGTGTAACAGCACATGTAGAGCACTCAAGCCACTCTTCTCCACATTTTGTGTGAAGGGGCATAAAATTCACTGGGGCAACAGGGCAAATCTGAACTGCATCCTTCTAACCAACACAGGCACCACACTCCCAGCAGACCACTGGTGGCACCTTCCAATAGCATTAAACACCTCTGCTCTGTTCAGCTCTGTAATCCAAGGACACAGATTCCCAAAAGGTCAAGTGTTAACAAAAGCATCCAGCTAATATGTTTAGCCAATGTAATTGGATTAAATTAAGATTACAGCTATTCCACAGAGAGAAATACATTTCACACTTTTTTATGCAAGTGTTTTTCCACCCTGAGAACTGTAACAGCAAAGGAAGGAGGGGTAAAAAGGGAACAATTCAGGGCGTGGGAAGACTAGGCCAAAGGAATACAATTAAAGATAAAAGAGAATCTCAAAACCAGGTGTGAGAAGGAGGGGCAATGCTTAAGACATAAAATCCAGAGATTTGCAGCTCTCTCCATCAGAAGAGAAACTTAGGTTTGGATTATACATCAAAACTTTTTGTCTCAACTTGTCTGCAAGACAAAAACAACAGTATTTTGCCTCTACTTTTGTGGTTAAAGACTTATATAAGTATTTTCCTGTGAACTTCAAATAATCTGAGAGAATGTAGACAGCATCCTTTGGCTGCAGAGCAGCAAAAGCCTGCCTGCATCTGCTGGGGCTGGCACAAACGCCACACTCTTGTCAGGCTCAATGCACCTACAGACACTGTAGGGCTAGTGAAAAAAATACCACATGACAGCTATCTACAAGACAGATGCTTTTTAGTTTACAAAGCATACAGCAAACCTGAGAGATATATAGAGCAAAATATTTTAGTGGAGTCTAAAAGATCCTGATTACTGACAGGCAATTTGAGGAATGTTTAATTTCTGGCCAGATGTTACACGTCACTCAGCAAGTCCTCGCTTCCCCTTCCTGTTTTACAAACTTCATAACTGATAAGATGCAGGACTGAAGTGGTGTATTCTCTCAATTTCTTCTTTCATGAATTACAGACTGAAGATTTCCTAGTGCTGTTTTGTTTGCACTAGAGATCCTTGGTGACTCACAGTTTCTCTCCCATCTCCAAAATTATTCATAGTGCCTTCTGATATCTGGCTTCTCTTCAGAAATCTCAAGATCTGTGATCAGCAGAATCACTGAGCCTCTTAAAAAAAAATCTTGATTTGAGTCACTTATTTTTCTTACAGCACTATATTCACTATTTACACTATTTATACAAATTAATACTATTTGTCCTTATTACATTACTTGATCAATCCACAACCATCTGACATGGTAAGAGGGACCTCCTAAGCTGTAACAAGCCAAAGGACACCAGCACAAAGCTTCCCAAATGACAGGAACAGATAGAAAGCAAAGGGACTAAAAATTTCTCAGTGACATGAAACCTGAGTGCAAGAAATGGGAAGTCAGATTCTTCAGGGAGACAGTGAAAGGAGCATAAAATAAAAGGAACTATGAGACAGGTAAACCACAAACTGATACTTTCCAGCAAGAGACACAAAAGTAACAGGAAAGCAAGCATCCCATTAAGCTAAACCAGATACCTACCCAACCCCTTGGTCCAGATGTAAAAATTGTGGCATCAACTGCTTTAATTCAAGTTTCTCTTCCAACACTATGAGCAATCCCTGACACAGATACAACTACAGACCCACTGTTCAGTGCAGACCACTAAAAACTGGTGGCACCTTGAGTCCTGTGTAGGTTTGCCCTTTTAGCTTCAATCCTTTTTTTTTTTTTTTTTAAAGAAACCTAGATAGCTACCACAATCCACATCAGAGGCAAACACACAAGAATGTCTTTCCTAAGAACACTTGTCTCTAGAGGAAAATAGTTTACAAACTCCCAGGATAAGCTAAGTATTTTCAAGCACAGAGGACCTGATGCAATTCACTTTACAGTACTCAGTCTCATGGATTAACTTTCAAGAGGAGCTTGGAGGCTGGTTATGCTTATAGAAGAGAAGAAAAGGAGCAAGTGTAGTATTAATTAATTGACAAAAGGGGTGGAAAAGGTGCAAATGGGAAATTATAGCCCAATCCCTTCAATGGGCTGGTTTGAGTTCATGGCTACTTGAGTCTATCAGGTTGCTGACACCACCTCTTCTGCATCCTCCCTCCATCACTGCTCTCCTGGTGCAGGCAGCACCTGATTGATATGTCCTCATCAGTCCCCCCAGAAAGCTTGCTCAAGAGGTCCCCACCAGCAGTAACTTAGTCCTACTCCAAAACAGAAATGATTTTTCTCCTGGGTGGCTGATGAGCCTGCACTGAGAGCTGCTGAGGAGAAGCAGTGTGACACCCACCCATGCCCCTTGGAGCATCAGACTGACATTTGAGCAGCTTCACTGTCATGTCACACAGCAATCAACTTCAGCTCTTGGGGAAAGAAACTGGCAGCAATTAGATATAAAGAAAAAATTTCAGAGTGTACCTTGTAACAGACAAGTAAAGGCTAAGCATCAGGTGAGAGCCAGCACAGGGTTTTGTCAAGATAGAGCAAGTGCCCAGGTGGGGCAGACATCAGTTTTTGAGGACTGAATCACATCCAACCAAAGCCTCAGTTACACTGAGAATTATATTTGTAAGTTTGAGGGAAGAAGCAGTAAAACACTTTTTAATTCTTTCCAGTGATAAAATCACAGAGAATAACTTTGCCAAAGTATGCACACTAGAATTGGTCCTGCTAGATGTGTGTCTCAGCTTGTTTACTGGATGCAAGTTAGTTGCACTGTTTGCAAGAGACAGACCCAAGAAAAATTACATTACCTGTGCTACCTTCTGAAAATATTTTGTCTGAAATATTGCTGCACCCATTAGGCTTCAGCAAGAACATAATGGAATGAGCTGGGCATATTCTACTACCCCAAAACTCTAAATTCAAAGTCCTTTGGCGAAGCGCAGTCAGTACATTTTCATTACAAGTGTGAAGCACCAAATTCCACTTCAAACTCCCGTCACAGCTCTTGGACCTCCCAGGCTCTGCACATCCCATCTTCATGGAGGTGCTGAGACCTACCAACATCCCCTGCTCCCCTATCAAGCATTCAAGGTGTGTTTGAGGAGCAGCAGTCTGATTTAAATACAAAAGGACAAAAGTTGATCTCAGAATGAGAACAAAAGTAACCTGGGACAAAGCCTGCTGAGATGGGGACAGAAGATAAAAACTTATTCCAAAAAAACCATGGGATGAGGAGCTGAAAAGAAACTCTACTTTATGGTCGACTGGGGTGGAAAAACAGGAAGACTGGAAACAACCAAGCATGGTAAGGAATAAATTGTTTGCATTAAGTGATAGCTGACAGTGAATTAAGCAGCAAGCAGAGAAATGTGTCTTAGGCCTCAGCTGTGGGTGTCTCAGAGCTAGCAGTAAGATGGGCAAGTTGAGCAAGGGACAATGACTAAGCCTGGCGTAGTCTCTAGAAGATATTACAATTGCTAGGGGCAGATAAAATGGCAGCTTTTCTGTATTTTACCACAAGGCTGATATTACTGGGGAGGGGATGCAAGCCTTTCCAGCGAGCACAGATAAATTTTGACCGCAGCAAGGAATCCATAGCATAGGTTGTCTACCAATCCCCACACACTTTGCACAGGCTTTCTTCTACATTTTCTAAATTAAGCAGTCACTAAAAAATACAATTTAAAAGCTGAGGTTCTGGAGGCATGAACTCTAGAAAGCTGTTCCAGAGGTCAGGAGCTGCAGAGAAGAAAGCAAATATATTACATGAAAGGGTAAATTAGACTAGAGCTTGATGAGGAAGGAATACAGGAGAGGAAGTAAAGGAAAAAAGACACCTTGGGGTGAATGCAGAGAAATATTCATACACTAAGGAAACGTCTCCAATGAATGAAGGGATACAGGCTGAGCATTCAGAACACACTCACATGAACAAACCCAGGTATGTGGAGAGCTGTGAGTGTCTGCCAGAGGGCTGCACCCAGCTGAGGGCACGGCAAACATTTGGGAAGACTGGAAAACAGGGAGAGGCACAGAGAGGAAAGCAGAGGAGCTCTCAGTAGGGAAGGGGCTCAGCTCTGCTGTCAGCTCACAAGCAAAGAAACACCCCAGGTCAGCAAAAAGATGCAAGAGAAGCTTCAGAGTTCCTGCCTTCAAACTCCTACTGACAACTCATTTCATACCCCCTGCCTCACTTCTCAGCAGAAATAAACTTGCAGTTCAGACTCCTGGAAAGGAGAGGGATTTCCATCTTCCATGAAGAAATATTTACCTCAGTGGTCTACACACAGATAGCAGTAATTTGTACCATACTAACCCCAGCTTCAGTAGTTTACTCTGACAGGGTAAAACATTTAAGAGGTTTCAGGAAGGAATAAGAAAATAAAGAAATAACTGGGAATTAAACTATTTGCACATAAAAGACAACAAAGCATGTCCTTAAAAGGAAAGTTCGGTAAGTCCTCTCAAGTCTTCCCAAAGTATTTTTTCCCTATGGAAAGCAGGCAGTCCCATACAGAGGAACAAGAGGAACAAGACCAGGAATGGCACTTTTAATGAAAACATGACCTCAAAATTCTGTTTTACTCATGGCCATTCATAAGACTGAAGTAAAAGAACACAAAAAGATATATAAAAATAGTGCCTTGAAAACTGAATATATTGTATAATCAACATAAAGCAGAAATAAATAATTTCAGGAATCTGATATAATAGCTACTTATTCATCAGAATAAGCAGCTTGTATTTAAAGTAAAATTTAAAAAATCTTTCTAAAGCAAATGAAAACAGTTTACAGAAATCATCCTCATCATTCTAATCCAACAAAAAAGCCTGAAATTGTCTCCTTATAAAACAGCAATTGTATATAAAAAAGGACCAAAAAGTACTTTCTACTATAGCAATTTCTGTTACCTGAGCTATCCCCTTTTCTAGCTTATTATAGTTTTGATTGAGGGAAATTCTTCTCTAGATCTTATATTGAAGTTATTATTTAAGCTACAGTCAATTTTTTTTACTGTAGATAATTATTAAAAGAAAATCCCTTTCATATGTCTTAATTTGGTTTATAATTCAATAAGAATCACATCACAATCACCAAATAAGTGACACTCTGATAACACGCAGCCCTCCCCCATTAGGTATTTGACAGGCTGGAGGCTGATGTTACTCTGGTGAAGTTTCTTTCAAGGCCTAATTAAACCATCCCATTTCTATCAATTTCCCATTTTCATTATTCCCTCAGAAGTATCCAAGAGCCAAGGAAGCCATGAACTGTAAGCACTTATAGATGAAACCACACAACTTTTATTTAGCTCCAAAAAGTCAAAATGTGGGTGGCCAACTTTCAGCGGCAAATTCTTGTTTGAAAGTGGGACCCAAGACAGAGGCCAGAGGAACCGAGCGGCGGGCTCTCCCTTCTCAGGATGAATGTGCAGGAAGAAGCAATGCAAGTGCCATGAGTGCCTCCCAGTTGTTGCTGCAGAACATCCCACAAAGCCATTTCTAACACCCACAGAAAGGAATCCATCAGCTTCCAGGCACGCTCAGCGCTCCCACGCTAGCGGCGCTGCGCATCAGTGCCGCCCCAACGAGGCCCTTCACGCTCTCATCCCCAGCCTGGCTGAACTGAACATCTTCAGCTGCTTTTAAATGAAACACAATGGCCCCAACCAAATCAAGAAAGTACTGAAATGTAGCAATGAAAAATGGTGGTTTCTCCCTACACCTGCACAGCGGGTCATTTTTACTGAAGCAGGATTATAATCTTAATGTACTAATTACCTTTGATTTTCATCCTGATATCTCATGTGACCTGGCCTACCCTCTGGTCACATTATCTCATAGTCACTAATGCTAATATCATTCTGACACCAAAGTAAGTGGCCAGCCCTGTTTGACATCCCTAGGCTCATAGGTCTACTGGAATGCCATGGGATCAGCCCCACAGCCCACCAGACCTGCCCTCAGTACAGTACAGTAGCCAGTGGCAAAACGTGCAGCTTATCTTGTTTTCCTACTCTGCTGCAGTACTTCGTATTTTCTTTGCACTAAAAGAGGAAGGACATTACAACGGTTGTGCAAGACATAAACCAAAGCACAAGCCACGTTTCTGGCCTCAAACCAAGAGAATTACACCTATGCTGCATAGGAAATGAATCATCTGAGATCTTTCTTATTGCAATTTTTCCACCAAATACGAAACAATTACTTCTTACTGGAAGCAATGGCTTTGCACTGCACTAAGGTTGAAAGCTCCAGTTACCACTTCATGTTGAAATATGAATAGTTGTTTTCAGGAAACTGCACCCAATTTTCATCTCAACTGCTGAACTGCCCAAGGTGAGGAGCACCTGTGTCTCTGGACAGTCTGAAACACCTCCATGCAAGCCCCTGATCCCAACAGCTGCCAGGGGCTGAGCTGCACCTGCCTGGTTAAGGTGGAAGCTGTGGAGAAAAAACTTCCAGAAAATGCAATGACAAACACCCAACGCTCACACAAAGGAGTGCGGCCAGACTAACCAGCATCTGGGATGTGGAATCCTGGCCACAGATTTTTGGGGGTGTGGCTGGATGCAGTGGGATCGTTCCCCTCCCATTTCATGGAAAGCATGGCCTGGGCCTTGGTGGTAAGGCTGGATCTGTCACTAGCAGGCTCTGATGCCATCCTACAAACTGGTGTCAAAGTTCCCAGCCCATTTGCCCACTCCATTCCCAAAGATGCCACCTCAGCAAGGCTGCTGCCTCCAGAGCAGAGCTTGGGGATTTTCAGTTGTGGTTCACATCAGTGATTTCTCACCATGCACATCCTTTGAAGAAAACAAGATTGTCACAGAACAGGCTGGTGCTGAACTTGCAAACTCATGGCAAGCAGCTGGGCAGGTGGAGGGGGGAACATGATGGGACACAAACACAAAGGGGACAGGATGTGACAGCAGACCAGCCATGTAAGAGACTTCTTGGTCTAATTTCTTTGTATTGCATTTATATGTAACAGTTCCACCTACACAAGTCCACTTTTGATGCTACCCATTGAGATCAAAGCAAGCCAAATAAGGAAGTGATAGTTCAATTCACATGGTGTGTGATAGGGCACAACATCTCAGTGTGGCTTCAGAGCTGCTTACAGTGTTTCAGCCCTTCAGGAGACTTTCAGCCTCCCGAATAGCAAAGCTAAAGTTGAACAGGACCAAGGGAAGGAAATCTTTCCTATCATTTTACAGCTGATCCCAAAGAAAAACCATTGCAAAGCAAATCAGTCTCAAAATACATCCTAGAGATATTTCTTCTTTTGCATCTAAGGATTATTTTTTATTTTAAATGTCATTAACTTCAAAATAAGATTGCAATTGGATTTGTTTCACTGAGTGGCTTCCATTCTAAGTGTAGAAATTAGCACAGCTACTTAGAAAAGAAAAACTTTTGAACATTGTCTGTTGTCTGCCAAATTGTCTATTAAACAAACAGGCCCTGAGACTGGGGGAGGAAGGACACTGAGAGCTGGAGAATATAATAGGATGAACTTCCTGGTAGGAAATTCCAGTAAATGCCACGGAGCATTAGATAAACAGGCTAAAAATTAATAGCAGCATTCCAAGCTCATATATTGACATAGGAATGAGGAAAAGTGTTATTCCTCACTTACAAAATGTACAGAAGACAGCGATAAACCTCCCTATGAGGATTTAAATAATAAGACTGCATACATACAAAGTGAAAAGTGAGGAGAAAGAGGAGCACTTACAAAGCCACACCAGTGCTACTGCAGTGTAGGTGCTCTGTAATGGTGCAAGATTGGACTTGCTTTACAAAGTTCGCTCACTAAACTGCCTGCTTAAGCTACAGCATCTTAAGCTTTGTTTTCCTTGGATACAGGATACCTACAAGAGAGGACAACTGTGGAATTTCACAAATGAAATTTCTGGAGTGCAAGTTTTCGTGTCTACACGTGTCTGCCGTTCGTGATGTCCCACCCTGGCACCCCAAACCTTTCTGTGCTCCACACAAAACACCCATACCAAGTTACATCACAGCAGTGCCATGGGACTGCATCACTTGACTCACTGAGAGGTGATTCACTGGGAACCAACAAACTTGTACATTCTTTCAAAAATTAACGATTCTAAGGATACGTATGTAAACACTTCAGAAACTACAGAGAGCTACAAACTAGAAGGTAACAAGTTTTGAAAACTCAGGTGCACATGAGCATTAGTGCTGGGTATTCACATCACCAAAGCAGATGAATCCTTCGTTAAAAAAGGTCAACACCAATCCCGACTCCATATTTTTAATTCACTGCCAGAGGTACAATGGCTCTTACATCTATCAACTTTTTCAATTAATTTAACTAGTAATGAGAAGTCAGATCTTAAGCAGCAAAACTTTTTATTCTGAAGTACTTTCTTAAACCAGTTCCACCCAAGTATAAAAGCATACAGCAGGATTCCCCAAAAGTAATAAATGGACTTTGAATCCATTTAGGGTGATAAAAATATTATCTAGTTTCCAAAGGTCACTGTGAAAGTTGACAAAAAACATTCAGAAGATCCAGGCAACATGCAATGATTTGCATTTACAGAATCAGACAATGAGAAATAATGTGGGGTCCTAAGCATTTACTGTAGCACAGGATAGTTCTGTACATTACGTAAATTGTGAATGTTGGTTCACTTTAAGGAGTCTCAACATTGTTCTAACAGGTTAACCCTGATAAGTTATCCTTGCACCTACAAGTAACCATAATGCTGACTTTGCCCAAGATATCGATTTATCGTTCTCAACTTAATTAAGTATCGTTTCAAAAATTAAATTACCAGCATTGTATAAAAAAAAATCCTTACATAACCTTCATGAAGTTAACACAATAACCACTTCCACATACCAAACCTCAGAGTAACAAAAATAAATAACAAGTGCCTAAGAAACAGGAAAACATGGTTTACATATCCAAAAGCAGCTATTCCCAAAAGCAGTCAGAAAGGAGGCTCCAGATTAGCAGAAAGTCACAGAAATAGATAAAAGATTATAAGAGAGCAAGGGTGATAATCACAGATAGCTGGGCCCTAAAGACCCCAGTGATGACTGACAGCCTCCTCCACCCTAGATCCAGAGCTGGTACTGCCATCACAAGGCTTCTCTTCACAACACATTTCTTTGACTGCAAACTGAACTTGGTTTTCTCCTAGCCTGGGTTGCTAAACTCTAGAAACTGATGACTTCCTCCCTCCCCACATCAAGGTAGGCAGCAGCTCCATTTAGTTTTAGTGCACAGGTCAGTTTGGCCACAGTTTACATGGCTGAAATGGCACAGAGATAGGCAAGTTCCTGATGCTTTAAATGCTGTGTAATGTCACAAAGAACAACTAATTCACTGAGCTTTCACTGTGATGCACATTCTACCTTGGCAGTCTTTTATCAATCCATCAGCAACACCATGGAGCAGAACAACCTGAGCATGCTGGCAAAATGACAACAAACTGATTTCAAATAGGAAGCTTTGCTTATTCCCATTGACAGAGAGGGAATAAAAAGAAGACAAGATGGCAGCAGGCCTTAAATGAAGTGAATGAGTGTTGGTAGACTAAATAATTTTCTTTTTCACATTTAGGAAAATTCTGTCATGTGCAGGACAATCTAAAACAACTGATGCAACAGCCTAATTTACAAGACAACAACCAAAACAGATGATTTTCCTGGGAGTCACAGGTAATGAATTTATAAGGGAAAAGACATTAAAGATTACATTGGATATTTTCAAAAAGTATCCCTTTTGGCTTTGGTGAAGCAGAACATCTTCAGTCATACAGTCAAACAAGAACTTTAACCTATGCAAAAACTGACCCACACCAGAGACAATCTGTCCCTTCTACTTTGTCTTCTTTACAATGTATTTCTAAACTAAACACCTTGAGATGACTTCTCCAGAAAAATTAGTAGCACTCTGAAGTCTCAAATTTTAAAATGAAGTGAATTTGCATTTTTCTCTCTAATCTACACTTTGATGAAAGAAAAGAATCTGACTTTCTAATATCACCTCTTACGTATCACAGACCCTAGCTGCTGTGCTATTGTAGCCAAGGATAAGAATACAATTTTAGAATCTTTGTTATGAAAATGAAATGAACAAGCACCTGTCAGGAAGTACCATAAACACAGTTGCTCCCACCAAAAAGCAAGTAGAAGGATTTGCTAACCTCAAGGCTTTTCAGAGTTGAAATTACAGAGCATAACTCTACAGAGAAATTACAGCAAAACAGTCACTGTGTCAAAACTGAAAGGTATAAACTCATTATTTTCCCCTCACTTAAAAAAATCCAATTTCCAATTTGAGTTTGCATTGTTTAAGCTTTCAATATTAATTCATCCATGTGCTAAAGTTCAACAACTTAAGAAGTCCTTTAACACCAGAATCATCTCAGGGACTGGCTGAGGTGGGAAAGCACCTCTGGAGATCATCTAGTCCACCTGCCACTGCTCAAAGAGAATGCAACTAGAACAGAATGCTCAGAGCTGTATTCAGTTGGATTTTTAATATGGCCAGTGAATGCAACTCCACAGCCTAAGGGAGCTGTTCCAGCACACCTCTGTTGTATCATCTTCTGTTTAAATGGACTTTCTTTATTACAACTTTTGCCCATTGCCTTTTATCCTGTCACTGGCCACCAGTGAGTATAGCCTGTCTCCATTTTCCTCACTCTTTCCCATCATGTGTTTAAACACCTCCAGGCTCAATAGTCCCATCTCTCTCAGCCTCTTCTTCTATATGAGATGCTCTGAGGCTTTAACCACATTCATAGCCCCTCACTGGACCTGCTGCAGTATGTCCATGTCCCCTCACAATGGGGAGCCCAGAACCAGACCCAGCATGTCAGCTGTGTCTCACCAGGGCTGAGCAGAGGGAAAGGATCTTCTCACTCTGCAGAGCTGCTTTACAGCAGGTTTGTCCCAGCCCATGCTGGTACCTGGAATTATTCTTCTGCAGAGGCAGAACTTTGCCCTTCCTTTTGCTGAACTTCATGAGGTTCCTGTCAGCCCTTTCCTCAAGCCTGTCTAAGTCCCTCTGGACAGCAGCGCAACCATCACCTGTATCAACTACCCCCCCAATTCCGTATCTCCTTAGCAGTCAAGTCACTCCTTAATATTAATTTCATAAGGAAAACATTGCTTAAGTAAATGCACTGAAGGGCATTTTCTTCAGACCTCAAATAATTCATGCTGTCCTGTTTAACAGCATCTTCTGATTTCAATATCTTTCCTTTACAAATCCTAGCACGGAATCACATTGTGTCATTTCAGGTATCAGTCACACCAAAACTGTTGACTGAGGCAAAAGTATCCCCACTCTTGTTCATTTTTTTGTACATGCCAGGATGCAAGCCTCAGTGCCATTGCCTCTCAGCCTTGTGCTGGAAGCTGGTGTGCAGTTGCTTGCCCACTACAGGCTTCTGAGAAGTGCTGCTTTCCAGGATACAGGCCCCCTTTCATAAGGCATGGCTTGCATTCCCTGTGCTCTGGCATACAACTTTGCCTTTGGCCGTGCTAAAGACACAGTGTGTCTGAATGTGCCTACAGAGCAAGTTGTGAGGGCTCCATTATCATCGCCCATTCTGCTGGCAATTACTATCAGTAACAGTTTTTTTGTTTACTTCTGTGACAACGATGAAAGCACACCGTAGTATTGGGATTAGGGAAAATACTCACTGGAATCAATCAAAAGGACCCTTTTCCTGCCACTCAGCCAATTTTTTAAACCAATTTCACATTGAGAGTTACTTTTGTTAATCAAAATGCTTTACAAAATTAAATGTATTTTCTATCAGCCTCACTGACATGCCGGACTGCTGTAGCTTTGTTAACTTCCAGCTTTCGGCAGGAGAAGAAGGGTGAAGGTAGGAAGAGCTGGCAGTGGGATACTGCTGGTAAACACTTTTGGAAACACCACAGGCACTCTTTGCAGTGCTGCAGACAGAAGAACTCCATCCTCATAACTGCACACTACTACTTAAACCCTACAGAGAGATTTATTTCAAGACTATTGACCATCCCAAGTATTCTGAAAGTTTTACAGGCACAGGCACAAGGCTGGAAGAGCAGAACATTAGCAGAGGGACAAAGAGACAACACCTGGATTGAAAGCAGAAATTTGTGGATCTATTCACGAGCTTTAATTTCCATTGATTGTAGCCTAAAGTCATGAGAAAGTCCATTTAGCTTCTTGTACTGTGGCCTTCCTCCTCTTTCCCTTTCTGCTACCTGTCCTGCTGTATAACCATGCAGCTATTAGAACTATCCTGTAGGCTAAATGGGATTTTCCAGAAGCCTGGGGAAGTCTTCCAGTGGAATCTAGCACTAAAATATCACCTTATAAAGGCTGCACTAAAAATTCCTTTCTTTAAATAACTTTGAAGAGAGAAGAAATCTATCTACTCAATTCAGGCCCATGGATTCCTTCCCAAACATACCTTAATCTGTTCAGAAGATAAATGACCATACAGTTTAATTGTGCCTTCTTCACAGAAGCAATAACTTTCTCTCTTATGATCACTACACCTTGATCCTTTTCATTTTCAAATGCAGTCCCACTTATGAGTCATCTTTCCCTCCTCTCACACACACTTTTCAGTCTCTCCTCTTCATCCTTTTCCTCTTGTTTTAGTAAAAGCTGTAGGTAGGGTGAACTAAAATAACAAGTTGCACAACTGGACATGAGACATCATTAAATTTAGATCAAATAAACCCTTCAAAAGTACACGAGAGCTTTCCTTCCAGACAGATTTATAAAAGCTACATATAATTATGGAAAGGAATAAGAATAAAAATAGCCTGTGGACGATGCCCTCTCGCAACAATATATGGATAGGAAGGAGGACAGCCTTGTTCTCTTAGAAGCAGGAGGAAAGGTAACTTGAGGCAGCCGTGGGAAGCTCCCACAGCCTGTAGGCTTGCTAGATTGCTAAAAATCCCTAAGCATGATAGATTCCCATAGAAACCCTCATTTCCTACACTAATTGTTTTCCCAATCCTAATTCCAAACTATAATCAAACAGTAAAGCTAAGATTACCCCAGAAAACTTGACTACATCTCACTATCTGGGACTGCAAGTTCTTATCCAAGCTAAAGCAAAGACAGTCTTGGACAAAACCCGCTTTCCCAGTCATTGGTTTGTCTTGGAAGTCTAAAATTCAAGAAAACACAAAAACCTGTTGTCTTGCCTTGACATCCATAACTCCTACCCTTTCAACAGGCACTGCTGATGATAGCAGCAAGAGTCGTCTTACTCCCGAATTTCCTCCCATGCTGTGCACTGGCAAGGAGCCCTCACGCACTCTGTCCCCACTTGGAGCGAGTTCTGCAGCCCAGTCCTACGCTTTCCACCGCAAACTGGAAATTTCGTGTCACTTCAGGTAAATACATTTTATTGAATTAAATGCAAGAAAGTAAATATGGCAGAGTTACAGCGCTCCTTGTGTAAAACACTGACTTCCAAGATAAACAGGAATGCTGCACATCTTTTGCCTACTGCTATCCTGCAAGCGTTTCAATGCACAATGGTGCTAAAGAAATCGGGAGAAAGATGGAAATCCTGGCAGCTGCTGAGGGGAGAACTGAGGCTACTGGCAGTGGGCAGCATGTGTAAGGATCGAGAGATAAACACATCAGACCTTTTTCACAAGTAATCAATAACAAAATAGTTATGTTTGAAAACAGACAACAGATTAAAGTGAAACTCTTATTTCACAGCCCTGTGAGTTACAGGCTGTCTCCAGAGTTAGTTCTGCACTAGCTGAGTTTGTGGTGGAGGTTTACTTATAATAACAATGACACACCTTCTTTTAAGCCAAAGCTGAAATTCAGCAGTATATTCTGGTCACAAAGGCAGAATTCTGCCATAGCATGGAATAAGCAGGGCCCTGGATGCACTCGCTGCCATGCAGGCTGGCTCCACATTGACATTCAAGGGCCAGAAAGGAGACTTTGCTATGAGAGCAGTCACGAAACTCAACCTTCCTTGGCCAACTTTGCATGTGACTGGTATTCATTACCACCCCTCTAACCAGAAGCCCTATGAGCCTTCCCACCTTCATAAGCTACACAAGACCCTTGGCTGCAGCGGCTGTTGACTGTAAAAGACACCCCAGTTGCTATCTCCAAGGATTCTGTGATCTTTCATGGAAGACAACTCCTTTACTTTCACCTATTAACAATCAGCCACATTAAAGCCCTGTTTAGAGCTGTACCTGTCAGACTGTACTTGCCAGAGCAGCACAGCCAGTCTTTCCTCTAGAGGTGTACCCTGACAGCAGCAATTGCTGAGAAGGCCTCCAGTACTGCAAGCTCACTATGTACATAACTTCTAGGCACAAATTACATTTTATCTTCACCTGCTTCAGTGCCAGCCATCAGACTGTAATTAAATTGCAGGTAGCCTGGGAGCCTCGGTCAGGGACGGGAAGACAACTATATGAGGCATTTTGCAAACAGCACTGAGCAGATTCCCAGTTTAAGCAAATATGGCTTTCCTCCATGAACTGAGGATGTTTTCTGCCATAGTTACTCCTCCATGTGCTCACAAACCCACTATACTGCCACCAAGCCCTTCAAAGCTGGGGATGGGGAGAGCATGTGAGCTCCCTCCAGCCCTTGGGCACTGCTGGCAGGCTGGGGCAGCTGCATACCCTCGGTAACCCAAGCAGAGAGCAGTGGCACAAAAGCTGCCTATTTCTTTGCACAATCATCTGCTAGGCTTTCATTCTGCACAACTCCACTGGCTTCTAGGAGATGCGGAGGTCACACACTCAGCGAGGCTCTTGGTCTGCTGCCACTCCAAGCAAGCGTCCTGTGTGTGGGGAGAGGGCACGGCCGGGGGCAACCTCTGCCAGCCACCTCCATCCTAACCCGCGGCCAGCTGGGCCAGGGAGCTCCCTGTGCTGAAAACTAATCACCCAGCCAGTGTTAGCTTTCAGCTGGAGCAGTCCCCGGCCTGACAAACACAGAGGTACGAGGGCAGGCGCCAAAGCAGGGAGGGAGGGAGGGCAGCGTGACCCTATTTGTGTCATGGCACAAATTTGGATCGTGGCTGCAAGCTGACTCTGAAACCACATCCCCAAAGGGTCTCCCACAATGGTTCCAGGAAATCCCCTCTGTCATGGGAAGAACAGTAGCACAGACCTGGTTCCTAAATCATCCTTTCCCTTCCTATCCCATGAGGCAATTAAGTCTACTCTGCCTATGAGAGGATTACATTTCATGTCCAAGAATGTGCAGATAGAAACAGCAGGATATTTCAGTGTCCAAGACAGAACCATTCTCGTGCTGCTGAACTGAATAAATACAGCATTTTGGTCTAGGGCACAATGGTGAGGACCAATGGGAAGACCTCTATCCCTCAATAACCTCCTGCAGAAACCCATCATGACTGAATCGCTTTGCATTTCAATTCCTGCATGAAGCTAGTGACCACCTGAAGGATCTTGACATGGCATTTAATCCTCTTCTCCATGTTACTGTCTTCAGAAATACACAGCAGTTTACCAAGCAGCACAACTGCTTAACAGCATGTGACTATTTAAAATGCTGAAAGCAATTCTTATCATATCTACCCTAAAAGAGTATCCTCAAAGTGTAACAAGGAAACTGGAACTATCAGTTAGTAATATTATCGCTCTTCCCTCACAACAGAAAACAAGGAGAAAAAAGCTAATCAAATACTACCACCTTTCTTCCCCTCTGCTATTGCTTCTGCTAACATTGACCACATTTGTGGTTAAATGCAGGGAGTCAAACTTCCTATAAGCAGTGTTGTTATGGTTCCAGATTTCCACTGTGGTTCAGCTGTATCACAGCTCTGGAAAGGCAAACTGGCACGTGCTCAAACCGCCACCTTCCCTTAGTAGGGTGAAAAAATTCCATATTGTGATTCTAAAAGTTTCTTTACCTGAACCACCTCACTGGCCTGTCTTCTAAAATTAAAGACCTTAATAGTGAGCTTAAGAAAACACTTTGTTGAAATTGATCTTCTGGATAAAAATGCTTAGTGAAAATACCGATGCAATTTCATCACGCTACAGGCGATGCACACAGCCAGTTAAAATGTACCTTCCCTTTGAGACAACACTTCTAATTCAGGGTTCTGGCTGGGAAGATCACTGCACCTGATCCATGCTGGGGCCCATGCCCACGCAGTCATGGAGAGGCACTCAAAGACGAGCCAGAGAGACAATGAGGACAAAAAGCACCATCTCTCAGGGAGAGGTGAAGTACTTGTAGAAGGCATTGGCATCACTCTGAAGCAGAAGGAACAATACATTTTCATATGATTTGATCAACACTAACCAAAGAATCTGGGCTAAATCTGGACAAAGAATCTGACATCAGCTTTTCAGGAGGAAAGCAAACCTTCCAGGACCATTACAGGCAGGCAGGCAATTCCTAATCTTCTAGGCATGGCACCCTTGCACTTTCAGCAGGAAAGCTGGGGTAGCTCTGGTGAGCAAGCACATTTGCTGGGATCTTTATGCCACCCCTCTTACACCACTGCACTATTACACAAATTTCCAAATCTGTTAGCTTTTTCCACTTCAACAAGGTGTTGCCATCCAACAAGTCAATAAGGCAAGCTCAAGTATCTGATATTTTTAGCTAGATATACTATAGCACCTCACAGATGCCTCAAGATTTCTCCCTGCAAGGTCTTGAAGGCAATTCCCCCCTTCTCTGCTGCTGGTTGAACAGAGTTTGGGACCTGCTCTCCACATGCTAAGTCAACTGAGCTTTTTAAACAGCTGGGAAAGCTACATTTATCTACTTGAAATGAACCACAGATATAATCCCAGTCCAGTACAACTGGGGCAGCTGCCTCACCTTGGAGGAAGTAAGGAAGTGGTTTGAAACTGGCATTGAGGCCATCAAAAGAGTGAAAGGGTAGTCAAAAAAGCCCCCAAACTGCACAAATCTTAAAGGGGAAAGAAAAAGACTGAAATTCTGATAATTTCTTACTGAAAACACAATGGTAACTCTTGATTCACTTCAAAAGAGAAAGACCTGATTTTGGCCTTAGAGAAAGGAGTCCATCTTAGTCTTTGCATTGCAGAGGAGAACAATCACATTTTTGCTTGCTCTTATTGCTACATTGATTATTCTCCAGGACTAGGAAAGAGGGAGAAAGGAGGCAGATTGTAATCACCCTAATTCTTTTAGGTGAAGGAAGTGAATGCATCTTACTTTTCCTAGCAACCCTCTTCCCTAATTCTGAAGCAAATAAATCACACTAAGCATAGTATCTTGAATATATGGCTCTGAATAAGAGGGATTTGCCTCCTTTTCTCTTTTTTTTTTTTCTCCTCTAAATTAAATATGCCAGTCCCTGGAATTCCCTACACATTCCATTTCACAGCAAAAGGGGTTTCTGTCCCCCTAAAATACAAACACCACCAAAGAAATTCCTTTGTAACTACTAACTTAATTCTGCCCACAGAAGGCTGTACCCAAGTGTAATATCTGGCCAACTGCACACAACCTGTTCACTACTGTTGCGTTCACTTCCCACACATTCAGCAAACACGATGCCACCAAGACAAGTGAAGGACTTCAGTGCGCCGAGACCAGCAGCAACACGAAGAGCATCTTTACAGATGAACAGGTCATAACAATGCTGGAGGCTGCCAAATGATCTTGCACATTTCTTTGCCATCTCTCTTGTAAACACCTACAAAACACATGGCTCCAAGTACAGAAACTCATGGGATGTGTTGTTATTTTGCCCTTTGCTTTTCCATGCACAAGACACCCCACATTGCACGGTGTGGGCTTTGGATGCTCCCCTGTCTTTCTGCAGGGCAGCTGAAGTGGAGGACCAATGGGAAGGATGCTGCTAACTCCTAGATCTGGAAAAGTCCTTCTACAAGGACTCTACAGGAAGGGGGAAACACCTTCTAAAGTTCCTCATTCCCCTGCCTGCAATCCAAGAAGGCAGCTGGTGACACTGCGTGAAAGACAATCACAGAGAAGTTTTGCCAGTAGGAACGAAAGGGTAACGAGGATGCCAAAAGCCAACGGTCTGCATTTTTCTTTATTTTTGGTAAGCAAAAAATAAAACAAAGCAGCACCAATGTGACCAATAGAAATCAGGAAGGAAATGTAAATGATTTTATAGAAAGCGTGAATCAAAGTCATACCAAAAGCCACCTGAATGTTTCTCTATCATAGGCAATTTCTCATGTTCTTTTATGTCATCTTTGCAGTGTCAGTTTTCGAGAGAACAATTCTCAGCTCAGCACGACAGAACAGCAATACCAATGGGCATGCAGAACATTAGCATGTTATAAATAAACTGCTAATTTGAGGTGGGAAAAATAATCAAGGCAGCTCTTATGATTAAGAATCAGAGAAAGAAAATGAGCAACTTCCTTATGCTTTCAGGACATTGTATTTTACCAAAAAAAAAGAAAAAGCTTTTTCTAACCCATAATTCCTGAGGGAAAGAATGAATAAACCCAGTGAAATACCCAGGGTTGAGACAAAGAAGCCAGTGAAAATGCTATTACAATTTTTAAAGTCCTCCCTGTATCCACCTCAAGTAGTAAGCTGTCTTTTTTACTGGCTGAAAGAATTTTGTGCTTAAGGGTACTACAGCCGGGTTGTGAAGTTTCAGCTTCCTCTCACCCGACTCGCAGCTTTACATAACTCCCCAGAGACACTTTTTGGTCACAGATACCACGCAGCTGAAAGCAAAAAAAAACAAAAAACCAACCCACCCAAAAAAATACAGTGCAGAAGAGGTGCAGAAGCATTATACAGCAATTGAGAGCTGGGTTACTTAGAGCCACTCAATAAAATTCTTACCATGAAAAGTGAAACTTTATTCTGCTGAGCCGACGGCCAGGATTATTCGTGCTTGCGATAGCCCTGATCACCACCCTCCGTCTGCCCCGTGTGGGGTTCCCTTCCCACCCTGTCCCCAAGCCTGCAAGGACAGATAACGCCCCGCCACGGCATGGCTGCCACCTCGGGTATTATTTCTGTCCTGCTCCAGCATTGTCACTCTGTCCCAGCATGACACTTACCAAGCACTGCTATAAAAATTTCTGCGAATATCCATGTTTTCCACGAGCTGAGATAATGGCCTCATTGCAAAAGCCTTGATAAAAGCTCCTACAAGACAGCTTTCAGATATCACCACACAAAAGCCTTCTGTGAGAGCTGTAACCAACATCAATTCCCGCTATGCGAAGACATTAGACAAAGTGTGAACTAGCTTACTGTATGGGGACAAAAAACTGACTGTCAATGTGTGGGACCAACGCTGTCTAAAAACACAGCACTGGCAAGGCAAAATAGCACCAGCATATATACATGGTAATTGCCATTTAATTCCAGAATTAACAGCACAAGAAAACAAGTACTGAAGGCACTATTAGGTTACTAGCATCACTCAAGACATTATAATTCCATATAATTCCATTTCTAGTGTCCCTGCTGGTAGGTAAATGACTTTAGAGACAGCAGATGTTAAAAAACACCCAAGCAGAAGGTGAAAGAAAGCCCAGTTTCCATTACAGAAGCACTCAGAGAATGCAGCAAACCCTTCAGATCTGCTCCTTAGAGCATGCATTTTCCTACAGAATCATGGAATAGCTTGGGGTGAAAGAGATCTTTAAAGGTCATCTAGTCCAACCCCCCTGCAATGAGCACTGACATCTAACTGGATCAGGTTGCTCAGAGCCCCATCTAACCCAGCCTTGAATGTTTCCAGGAATGGGTACCTATCACCTGTCTGAGCAATGTGTTCCAATGTTTCATTAGCCTTGCTGTAAAAGCCATCTTCTATCTAGCCTAAATCCACACTCTTTTAGTTTAAAACCATTACCCATTAATAATCATAGAATAACCCAAGCAGGAACAGACCCATAGGATCACTAAGTCCAGCTCTTGGCCCTGCAGAGGACAGCCCTGATAATCACACTATGCATTGTCCAAAGGCTTCTTGAACTCCGTCAGGCTTGGTGCTGTGACCACTGCCCGGGGAGCCTGTTCCAGTGCCCAAACTGCCTCTGGGTGAAGACCATCTTCCTAATACCCAGCCTAAGCCATGGGAGACAACCTGGGACACACAAACCACCCTTGCACCTATGGTACAAGATGAAACCTTCTCCGTGCACCATTTTGTACTTTTTACATACTTATCTGCTTACACTTGCGTAGCACCTGAAAAGGCAGAAGCCTATTGTTCACCTCGGTGGACTGCACCAATATAATTGCTGGGCCAAGAGATAAGGTTTTTACTTCCAGACCTAAAATTTGCCAGATGACACCTCCTAATTTGAAGGTCTAGGAAGGAGGGAAGCAAGCAAGTCTACATGTCAGTTTGTTTCTGAAAAACATTTTAAAGGCAAACTTGAAAGCTAAGTTTTTAGACAGCATAGTACACTCACCCCATGGAGAAGTATTTCACTCTAAAATTACATCTGTACTTTAAAATGTGTAAAAAAATATAAAATCCTACAGTGCATATTCAGTGGCTTGCAAAAAAAAAAAGTATCTGTTACTGCACTCTAATTTTAGTATGATTTTATAACTAACGGGTAGAACCAAAATTAAGACAAAGTTATATTCAGAGGGAACTAGCAGAGTGGACCAATGAGCCTAACATGACATATAAGAATTAGACTCTTGCAGTGCATGGTGTGCACCACTGAGTCCTAAACCAGAGACCTTTAATGTCACCTTAATTAACAAGGAAGGAAGTTTGCCAATGAGCTCCTTCACCCGCCCCTCTCTTCTAGCACTTAGTTATGCAATATGCAACAACCTTTGAACCAACAGCTGCACAACAAGCAAAAAATCTCAAACCAGAATAGCATGGTTAAGACGAGAATGTCTTTCAAGAAGTTCATTAATGAAAATTACTTTTAGAATCTATGCATACATAACCAGCAGACATACCACAACTCAGGGCAGGAATGGAGCTGAAGCAACAAAGGCTAAGCAAACATCTCTTGTTGTCTAGATGCCCAATACAACTTATTTTTACCAAAAATAGTTCTTTACATGTTTTCTAAAAGTTTTCACAGATGTTTGCAAAACATCTAGCAGCTCACAAGGTCTATATGACAGGACTGTAAAATTTCATTGTAAAAATAAAGAAATGAAGGCCAAAATAATAGCAGCCTCTGCTTTAACAGTGATTTGTCCATTTAAAGCTCCAAGGACTCAACATCTGCAATACTGCAAGCGTGCATCACAGGAAACACCCCGCATCTTCTGAAAAATCAGGTTCTAGACCCTTCAAGTGAGGCACCTGAATATGGTACCAGCCTTACGGAGTGGATACTTCTGGGCCTAAATGCAGCCACATACAAGTTGGAAGAATCTTGAAAGTAGCTGGAGGTGATCAAATTAAGTCTCCTACTCAAAGAAAGCAATGAAACGGAATGCTGGTTTTACCTTTAGAGCCAGGAATAAAGAAAAGCCGTATTTGCCCATATAACTAAGCACATTCACAGAAGAGATGCCAGTTGATTCTGAGAAGGTGATCCTTAATGCTCCACTCTGCCTTCCTAGCTAGTCCTAGGCCAAAGAGCTGAGAGCTGCAGGGCATGCATGTGCAGCAGTGCCAGAGTTAGCATGTTAGTTTTCACACTGTCACAGGTCAGGTCAACAACTGCCCACGTTCATAAAGTGGGACAGGAGACTCGTGACACACACCATTAACCTTAGGCAAGCTCAGCTTGCCAACAGCACATTTGCTATGCATTCATGTATGTATAAAAGGGATGCTAAAACCCATGAAGTAGTACTCTCTAACCACACAACAGAGGCCATTTGCATTAAGCTCTGGCTTAATCAACACCTAGTCAGGCTTCTGCCTTCTCCCTTTACAGGGCTTGCAGATGCAAATATTTACCACAGGGTATGTTGAGCTCACAAGGCATTAAGAACTCCATGAATGCCACTAGATCCAGCAAATAGCAGCAGCATCCAAGCAGACTAGCACAGTACTTCAAGAGACAAAAATGCCAGGCATAGCACTTCCAAGTGTGGTTTTGGACCAACTTTCTTGAGGAAAACAGAAGTTAAATAGTTCCTTTTTAAAGACGTGATATATTGGGCAATTTTGCCAAGCCCATCTTCAAACAGAACTGAAATTGAAACAGAATCCAAATACCTTACCAGCAGCCCCTCCAGCACTGCAGCAGTCCCATCCCAGAGGCACGGGCAGCCTCCCTCCCACTGCACACCACTTCCACCACAGAACATGATGGGGGTTTCTGCTCCCCAGAATTACTGATTTGTGCACAACCCTGGTCTTGAAAAATAATGCAGGAAGTGATCAACTCTGTCAGCCAAAACAAAAGCCTGAAGTCCAACTTAGTCATTTGTAAGGATGAGAGTTACCTCCACATATACACAGTCAGGGCTGCCAGCTGTAAATGGGATTATTTGCATAGACTCTAAAACCGGGAGATTTAGTCACTCTAAGAGCTTTCCATCTGCTGAAGCTCCACACTGGGCTGGGCTGGGTCTTTGTTACCACCAAGAAGCCCACTGGAACTGAAGTCAGAGTCTCCAACTCATCCTTGTCAGGCAGTTCCCCCACAAACCAGGACTGAAGCCCGAGCCACGTTCCCACCCCTGCACACACACCAGCAGCAGGACCAGCCCTGCCACCAGAGCCATGGCCATCAGCCAGGCAGACACCTTCAGAAGTGAGGCCTGAAAGGTACCATACTTGAAGCTACCAAGAAAAGCTCGTCTTCACTTCACCAGTCTCATTCTTGGTGCTCTGAACAGGAGGGATGGGCTGAATTTCCCTCCCACAACCACACCAGGCCTACTGGCCTGCACAGGACTGGGCTCCAAAGAGGAATGGCGCTACTTCACTTTCCTTTTTGCATCTCTCAATGAGCTATTCCCACAGCAGCCATGCCTACTCATCCCCTCTGTCTCATACCTCCCACTCCCCTCCCCAGGGCCAGGTTAAGACATCACAAAACTAGCTGGGTCTGAAAGCGTATCTGCAAAGTGAGTTTAACATGTGTTCCAAACATCTTTCAAAGCTGCCAGTCCACATCAGTTTCACAAGTAAAAACTCACAATTACAGAAGACACACTTGGTTTCACACCCATGTGGCTCCTTTACAAAAGGACACCTTTAGCTTCACATTAATGGCTTTCATTTCAGGAGAAATTAATTGTCTGACACTCTTCAGAATGGAGAAGACATCTGAGGACGTAAGATAATTTATCATAAACTGTGCAGAGAAACATATCAGAAAATCATTTTTCCCTACCACAATATCTAGGATCATCCAAGAACACTATAGACAGCAAGTTCAAACTGGAAAAAAACCCCAAAAAACCAAGAAGCAAGGCAAGAAACAAAGAAAATAGTTCGTTCCTTTCATACAAAATAGCTAAATCATGGCTAGAACTTGTTGCTACCTAAGGTTAGAAATACAGCTAGATTCAAACAGGGATCACAAAAACCACCAGCCACTGGAAGCTATAAAACCCACTGTAACCCCTGACCAAGAAAGTGCTCTCTTGAAGCATGAAGGGCTTTCCTGTGCAAGCCTCCTTCCCTGTGTTCTTTCCTGAAACACTTGCCACAGTCATAGTGAGAGAAGTAGTGGGGAAACCCTTCATCTTGCAAAATATGCAGCTGTTCCTGAATTCAAAGATTATTCTTCTTGTAAATGCTTGCACATACTCACAGATAAGCACACAGTAAAAATTAAAGAACAGCACCAACACACCTGGAATAAAATGGGGGAAAACAAAATGCCTGTATTGGCTCAACCAGGTAGAGCATCCTCTACAGAAGAATAAACAGGACATAAAGTGACCCCTACCCAGATTTTTGGTAAGCAGACTGGTGGTGCAAGAAAAATACACTCACAGAAAGAACAGTAAGACCAACATGATAAAATGGAGGCTTGCTGGGACAATTTAACACCTCTGCACCACTGCATGGGCAAGTTCCCGTCTCCTTCCTTCTCATTCACTCCATCTTGGGCCCAAGATGCCTGCCAGACCTAGTGCTCAGACCCAGCTCTTCTTCCTTGTTAAAACAGAATAAAACCCAACCTGTCAGCACAGCCAGATGCTCCCCAGGCACAGTAGGAGGGGAAGAACCCTGTCTGGCCATAGGCAGAGCAAAGGAGATGATCTAGAGGAGACAGTGAGGGACAAGCAAGACTACTCCTTCCAGCAACACTAAAGCCTTTGAGCAGCTCAGCTGCTCATGGAACCCTGCCAAAAGCCCTTATCATCATCGTGGGGCTACCATACTCAGGAACTCTGGTGCAGATGGAGCCACACCAGCACAGCTGGACTCTGCATGAGGATAGCAAAGCCATCAGCAGGTACAGCCTCTTCCTGTGGGGTTTTAGTAGGATGCCCACTTTTCACAAGATGTTGGTCAGCATGGTTAGGGCCATCATGATTTGTACTTCTTCAAACCTGCCTCAGACAGCTGCACCCAAAGGACCATTTGGTACCTCCTGGGGCTCAGAAACACTGTGTTGCTGGAGAAGAGGGATTTGAACAAAGAAAATCCCTGAAATGCTAGTCAAAAAGCAAAGGTTCCAGACTAATACTAACATTCATTTTTGCTAACACAACATATCAGGCAAAGAAAACAGATCTGAATATGAAAACACCAGTGTCTTCACGTACAAAATTTTTCATTGCTGTAAAATAAAGAAAAGCTACTAAGTTAACTGCCTGCTTCTTTATGTGACTTACATGTTCTTCTTCCATAACTTAAATCCTTGTTCACTATTTATGTCTTATTTGGCTTGCTCCTTTACATAACACCTAGGAGAACAACTGTGTTACCCCATTTTTCTCCTCTTCCAGCTGCATCTTGCTGAGAAGGAGGGAGGAAGGAAGAGGTACTTTCTAAACCACCAGAAAAATGAGAGAGGTACTAAGTATTCAGCTTGGAAATGTAAATCCTCCTGCCCCCTTCTGAAGTATGCCGAACTAGCCTCTCCACAGCTCATGTCATCTAAAGGCCACAGGAGTTCTCTAAAGATATTGTTGTTAAGAGGATTTAGCCCCTTTTAAAAAGGACTTAACATGTGGGTGGTGTCTCCATTTAAGCATTTTCTCATGGCTAAGAAAATGGCCCTCTTCTTAAAGGCTTATCTTTATAGCCCAAAGACAGTAAGAAATTCTCCACTATTTGAATTAGAAACATTTTGAGCAGCTTGCTTTTATAGCAAGCCCATTTCTCAGTACAGGGTAGTGCAAATGGTAGTGACTTTCTCACACCAAGCGAAAAGGCAACCCCAGTGAGAATGCTTTTGGGGTACCTCATCCATTAATTTCTCCAGCATTCTCATGAGGATCCAAGTCAATTCACAAACTCACTGACACTAAAAGAGCGTGGTGTCACAACTCTTATGCCATATCCCTGGCCACTACTTTCTCTTGATGGTCCCTGGCACTTCCCAGACCTGCCATTTAGCTGGTTCAACCTGCTTGCCCAGCAGAAAACCTTTATTTATTTAGGTCAGGGTTAATTTTCCATCCTGGGAAGCCTGAGATTCCAGAAGGGAAAAGGCACCAGCCCCCAGCAGGAGAGCATGGGAGGATGCAGGACCACTGGTCCCTTGCCACAGCACTGACCCTGTCTCCAGAGGCTCAGACTCTCCCAAGAGAGCAAGCTGATGGCTGTTTTGCAAGGGTTAAATTCTTCATTAGTGCTGGTGTTTAAGCCATAGCAGGGGTTCAGATCCACCTGGTAACACTTTCCATTAACTCCCTAGGAATCCTGCACAAGCCCCTCAGGTTGAAAGGGCAGGCAGGCTGGGCCACAGCCTCCCAGAGCCAGGGCTCCCCAGGGCACCGGGGCCCAGTTAGCAACCCTCAGGCACAGGAGCTGCCACAGGGCAAGGAACTGGCTTTGGACACTATGGAGACGCTTGCTGGGGACATGGCACAGTGTGCAAATTCTCCTCAGTGTGGGGCTGGAGAGGCCTGTTGTTATGGACTAGGCCACTTCTCAAGGCCTTTCCAGTAGTGTTACACATACACAAGCACAGATAAAAGAACTACCAAATTCCCAAGGGGAAGCAGCTTATTTGGGCCAAAGAACCTTTTTCATTTGCTCGTGTAGTTGAACACCTCCCTGCACAGCCTAAACTATTCTGCTGTACTGACTCTTTTTCAGTCATACCATAGTTTATATTTGGAAGTGATGGGTGGGTTGCCAGTGCAGTTACATCTGCAAGGCAAGAGTATTTTCATAATCCTAACCAGTGCAGGTGCGCTGGCCAAATTTTAGACTCACCTCTACAGTCTTTTGCATAGCAGAGCCTTGTTTTCAGCTGGGGGTCTCAGACTCCATCCACTACTTGCAACTCAATAATCAAGAGCTAAATTTATATTGGTGCTACTTGCCTAAGCTCACTGCCTCAGCTACCCAGTGTTTTCTCATTCCTTTCACCAGTCCCCAATGCTAGTTTGTCAAAAATAATCAGCTAGGAACAAAGGGCAGCACATCCTCACTTCCCAATCCCAGAAAATCCTCCATGACTTTTGAGGAAAGCTGCCTGGCAGCCACAGACCAGAAAGGACCGGACAGTGTCCCTGCCAAGCAGTTTGAGGTGCAGAAAGTCCAGGCAGAGCACTAGGGTGCTTCAGCCTGACTTCCCAAAAGATGGGTCTGCAGCAAACCAGCCCAGCTCCAAGAAGGGCACTTGCATGAGCACGGCTCTCAGGATGCGCAGCCCCTTTTCTGGTGTGTGCCATACATGGCTTATCGCCCTGCGAGGGTGCCAGCCAGCAGTTGTAGATACTGCTGGCCTGACCGCGCTTTTCCTCCTCCATCCCACATCTCTCCCCAAAGTTAATATGGGGGCGGAGGGTACACAACAAACTTGTCACTTGTGTGGGGACTTTGCAGGCAGAGGCCAAAATCACTTTCCCCAATTCCAAACCTTTAAGGTAGAAACTAGCCTTCCCAGGTTTGTAAGGCCAGGAGTTCCTCCCAGAGGTGAGCAGCATACAAAAAAAAAAAAAAAAAAAAAAAAAGAAATAAAGCACTCAAATCATCTATGAAGGTCTTACAGGACCCATTAATGAGAAAATTTAGGAGTTCCTATGACATCAACATCCCTCCCACAAAGCTAAAAAAGTCTGTATAATTTTTTTCCCAGAATCATCATGTAACATATGCTCCTCTTTATATTCACTTACCACCACCTTCTAGGAATCAACCTTCACATAGGACAGCCAAATATTTACAAAGTGGCCTGAAGTAGCCTGCTTGACACTGAGTGCTATTAGGATATGCTGAAGACCAAGAGCATAAAAAAAATCTATTCTCTTTTACAGCAAAGATGCTTATTTTTAAATGTAAAAAAGTAATAATAATAATTTTTAAAAAAGCTTGGGATGGGATTTGATGAGCCTTGAAACTTTCACCACTAGATCAGCAACCAACACCTGCAGAAACCCACACACAAGGCAGCTCACGCCATCCTCACGGGCCTCCCAGCTGCCCCCAAAGCTCCTCCAGAAGTATTTCACAATTACAGCACCATCCCATACCTGGACCATCACCGAGCAGAGGCAGGGAAAAGGGGGCGGGGGAAGGGGTGCTAAAGCCCCTTTTGCCCTGGCAGGGGCGCAGCGGGGTGGGAGTGGGGAGGAGCGGAGCCATCCCACGCCGCGGGGCGGGCGGCGGTCCGGAGCCCGGGGGGGCAGGTGAGCCCCTCTCGCCGCCCACGGCCCCCGGCGGCGGGGATGCCCCGCGCCCGCCCCCGCGCTCCAACTCGGCGGAGCCCACGAGGGCCAAGCGCGCACCCGAAATCGGCGAGGACAAAGAAAACCCCACGAGTGGGGGAGGCGGAATTATTTTTTTTTTAAGGTGGGGGGTGGCGTAAATGTTAAGGAGGGGGTATAAATTGTAAAGCGGGGGGAGAGGAGGCTCGGTGCTCGCCGCCGCCCCACGAGTCACTGACCTGCTGCAGGGGCATTTCGGAGAGCGGCGGGGGCCGGGGGCAGCCGGCCGGCGGTCGGGCTGTCCCAGGCCAGAGGGAGGAGGAGGAGGAGGAGGAGGAGGAAGCGGCGTCCCCCTCCCCGCCCGCCCCGGCTCCCAGTCACAGCCGCGGCCTCCGCGCACGTGTGCCAGACGTCACCGGCGGCTCCGGGGGTGAAGCGGAGACACCGGCGGGGCACGGCCCGGCCCGGCCCCCCGCCCCGGGGCCCTTCCCCGCCGCCGGCTGCTCGCTCTTTGCACCCGTGCGGCGGGACGTGGCGGGGGATTATTATTTTCCCCCCCTCCCTTTTTTTTTCCTTTTTTTTCCCCCTCTCCTTTTCAATAAGACCCGGCAGCGGGGGTTGGGAAGGAGGCAGGAAAGTTTATTGCAACAAAGCGCTGCATCCGCCTTTCCTGCCCTCCCCCCGCACCCCGCCCGCCCCCCGGGTCCGGCCAGCGGCGGGATCCCCCCCCGTCCCCTTCACCCTCCCCTCGGGGACGGGGGGAAAACACAAAATTACCGGGGGGCGGCCTCCGCCCGCGGCGAGAGCGGGCTGCAGCAGCGCCGTCCTGCCGGCGGGTCCGTGGGGGGTGCAGTACAGCGAGCTGCCAGCGGGCTGGCCCCCATCCGCCACCGGGGCAAAGGCACCGGGAGCCTGGGAAGCGGCGGCGGCGGAGGAGGAGGAGACAACACAGGGCGCCCCCGCCACGGCGCCGGTGCTGCGGATCTGGATGAAGGTGCCGGCGGCAAAGCGGGCCGGGAAGCCGGCGAGGGCTGCTCTGGAGTCCGTGGACGGCGCGGGCGGCGGCGCTGCTGCCGGGGCCGAAGGCTGGAGTCCCCTTCTCATCCTTCCCTCCGGGTCTGTCCCCGCAGCCGCGTCTCCTCCTCCCCCCCGTCCCTCCTCCCCCCCCGGCCTTCCCAGCTCCTTTCCTCCTCGATGCCGAGGCCCCGCACAAAATACTGGGGGCTGCGGGTGCCGGGGGGGCCCCGGCTGCAGGATGCGGGGCGCCGGGGGGGGACGGAGGCGGCGGGGCGGGCAGATGCGGCGGATGGAGCGGGGCCGCTCCCGCTGTGTGGGGCCGGCTGGAAAATGGCTCCAGGAAGCGGCGGCTGCTGACAATGAATGAAGGGAAAGGAGACGGGTTACGCGCCAAGGGCCTCCCGCGAAACTCGGATTTCCCGCCCTCTTTTCAAATCAAATTTGCATGTCCCCGCCCCCGGGGCGCGCCCCGCCCGCCTCACCGCCTCATTGGCCCCCGCCGACCTCCGCGCCGTCCAACGGGGGGGCCGCCTCCCCGCCCCTCCGCCTTCCCATTGGCCCGGGTGCGGCCGCGATTTGCATCCGACGCGGCGATTGGCTGCGGGGGCGAGGATGGGGGATTCCCCCTGCGCGCGGCCGGGATCCCGGTTCGCCGGCTCGCTGACAGTGACAGCTGCTCCCGCACGGAGCGCCCGGCCCGCCCCGGGCCCCGCCCCGGGCCCGCCCCGGCACCGTAACCCACACCGATCCGAGACCCACACCGATCCGAGACCGACCCTGATCCGACACCGCCGGGCTCCCCTCGGCGCGAGGGGCGTGCGGCGAGCGCCGCTCCGCAGCACTCGGATGGCTCCGGCTCGCCCGCCCAGCCGGTGGGCGCGATCGCTGCCGCTGCGGAGCTGCCCGGAGGTGCCCGTTCCCGCGCGGCGGCTCTGCGCCTCGGGAGGGGTCACCTGAGTTCTCGCCCCGGCTTGCTCGGAGAGGCACCGGCCTGCGCCAGCGGGGATGTTCCAGGGAGCCTTTTAAAAGCGTCCCGGAGCGGGATGTCACCTCCGGTAGCTGGGGAATGGCTTTTCCGCTTTCTCCGTGCGCCTCCATCCACAGATTTTCAAATCAGCTCACCCGAGGCGCTTAACCTAATTTTTTCCCCCAAAAAGTGAGCGATTAGCAAAATACCCCCTCCTATCATGGTCTGTATTACCTCCAAGAGGTGAAACAGTGGAAGTATGCTCACTAGCTCTTCCCAGTTCCCTTCACTTACTAAATGCCCACTTAGGATCATAGAATCGTTAAGGAATGGAAAAGATCTCCAAGATAATTCGGTCCAACATTTGGCCAAACACCGCCCTACTCCCTGAATTTAAGCTGTGTTGCCAACAGGCCCCTTTAATTTATTAAATGCCCCACCCTGCCCAGCGCCCACCGGCCATGCCCCATTTTCTCACGTTTTATTTCCAGACACACCTTTCCCTCAACCAATGCTCCCAGCAGACAGCGTGTCCAGGCTGCCGCTGCTGAGTCAGGCAGATAAGGATCCTTTTCCTTGGGAACCTTCCGTGTTTCCATTGCTAGCAGGGGCATGACCAAGTGAGTTTGCTCTATCAAATCCTCAGCCCTGCCTAAAGGTTCTCCTGGTCTGACCCCAGGTCAATCAGAGATTGAGGACTAAGGTGCAATACTGTTGATATTAAATAAGGGCATCTTCTATTCTGGGCATGTTTTCCATCAAAGGAATAAATTCTGCTCTGTTTGGCACTGAAAAAGCCTTGATTACCCTACTGGGTGCAATTTTGGGCACTGCACCTTAGGAAAGATACCACATGGAGAGAATCCATAGAAAAATGGGCAAGAAAACCTGGTCAGAAAAATGTGTCCTTCTTTGTAAAAGAAGAAACCTTTGTTTCTGGCTTTTGTTTTGTCACAGGCAAAAGTAGGGGAAGAGGGGATGATAGTGGTGACCTGATACACAAAAGGTGACAGAAGATGGCTCTTCCTCTGTGGGGCGGGTAATGAACTTTTTAGGAAATATTAAATTTAATCTAGACAATTGGGGATCAATGAACTTTGTGGTAAGGAAATCCTACAGTAGCTCACCATGAAGTCTTTTTAATAGATGAGAAAGACTTATTTTAGCAAGTGTTTTCTACGTCTTTTAGCAAGTCTGCATTTGTGCTCAGCATCCAAGACCTAAAAGCCTTCACTATGGTCCTTCCAGCCCAGGCGGGAGCAGGGATTGCCTGGAAAATTTCATGTTCTTCTGCAGAACTTTAGCAGTCTTTAAAATTTCACCCAAATTATCAGTTCTGCTACTGTGGATTGCTGTTAAGGGGTCAGCCAGCAATGTCCAACTCTGTGCCCCTGCACAAAGTGAAGCAGGTAAAAGTTGTGCTTAACATGCCCAGGCCACAGCACGTGGAGCAGCACCTTGCTGGCTGGGTGAGGCTCCTCAAGGAGAAGCAGGCAGAAACACAAACCTTTCCCTACTGCAGAGTTCATCTCCAGTTTCCTTCTGAACCACCTTTTATGGTTTCTCTCTGCCATGGTCCCTGCCATCTTTAGCTAATTCCCCATCCTGCAAGAGTGTCCCATGGCTGGAGTCGCTGCCTCGTGTAGAACTGAGGCACATCCAAGGGCCAAAGCAGGGAAGAGGCTGAGAAACAAGAACAGCAGGCAAAGGGTGAAGAGAAAGTCCAGACAGAAAGAAAAGTGCAGGCAGGCAGGCAGGCAATGTGCTCAAAGTAAAGATTTAATTTTTTTTATATGTATAAAAATAGTAGCACTACGTTGGTTTCAAGGATCCTGCAAGATGGAAAGAAGAAATGTGAGCCTTGATATTTCAGCATAAGGAAAGAAAGCAATAAATAAAAAAAAACACAGCAGAATGAGGATGGCAAAACTAGAGAGCCTTAGAGCAAATCTTTAAACAGAAAGAACAGCAAAAATTAGAGTATAAAAAGAGCCATGTAGATGTGACTAGCCAGGATCCCAGGAGCAGAAACAAAGCACAGTTAAATTGAGGGAGTAAAACAGACAGTGCATGGGCTAATGCATGGTACACTTCAGAATTCACTTTCATGTATTGGTTCATCATCTAAGTTTCTAGGAGCTCATTGCTCTGTCAAGGGTGTAAGTCAAGTAGTTGAAATAAAGTAAAGCTAAACAATTACCAGTTAAATCCTATCTTACTTCTTTGTGTGTTGCTTTACTTTTTGAAGGAAAGGGTCTGGCTTAATGCATAAGAAAGGTTGGAAGTTTTCAAGAAGCAAGGAAAACAGTGTTACTCTCAGAAGGACACTTTAACTGAACTGCAATAAACCCAGAAAAAAAACCAACTATTTTTACAAAAGAATGGAAAATAAATCCTTACTGCAGATTTATGTCTGTAACCAGACATATCGTGTTAAAAGCTAGTCCCAGAGTTGTACAACAGCCAAATGGGATGGCCAGGTCACAGGGCCCGTATCATCTGAATGGGAGGGTCCTATGTTCCTGTCTTCTGGAAGTGGAGTTGTGTTGTGACTGTGGGTGCCTGGTGGAAGATCTTTAAATAAAAAGCATGGGGTTCATCTGAACAGCAACTTTGCTGTCCAAAAACTGAAATCTGCAGAAAAATACTGTGGGAGAAGAGATGTGTTGTTCTTTTCTTGAAACACAATTCTGGGGCAGATATTTCAGTTTGCAGTGGGACCTGTTAAATGT
The DNA here is from genome assembly GCF_027579445.1 of Ammospiza nelsoni. NCBI lineage: Eukaryota > Metazoa > Chordata > Aves > Passeriformes > Passerellidae > Ammospiza > Ammospiza nelsoni. Next base: position 62,818,234 of record NC_080633.1, read on the forward strand.
GCATTTCACTTGCTGGAGCTAGTGGAAGGAACCTAAAGAAAGTGGAAATTATAACATACATAAGAAGTATACAGAGAGCTACATAAAGGAAGCTAATTGCAGGCCCAAGGACTTCTGTTGGTCTATAAAAAACAAATTACTGCCTAAAGGGATGTCATCATCCAGGTATCTGTTGCAGAGAAAGTACCCGGCAGAACACAAAGGCTTGGGAGATACTATAATTAAGGCTGGTGTGCAGCTGTGATTTATCTTTCCTTGTGAGTATGGTTCTATGGTAGTGTCCTGCTATCCTGGCCAATATGGTCTTTATCTGTGTGATGATAAGCAATTTGCAGTCATTTAGGGAAAAGGCTGCATTTGTCCTGAAAATAATGTGTAATGAGAATTGCTTTTTTTGAGATTCTTACTTGTTGCAGGTAGTGGAAGCAATAACAAAATCTTTGCCTAGATGTTAAAATGGTTGAATCCGACTTGAAGATCTGGATTCCAATCAGACTTCTCCCATGAAGAAGATTCTGGATAATGTTACAATGGAGACTGCAAAACATTCCTAAGTGAAAACTCTCTCTAAGAAAGTTTGTAATAGGAATAGATAGTAATAATCAATGGATAGCCCTGCATATGGAATAATTATGAGGGCAGTAAATACTGAAAAGCTACCTACTCCATGAAACTTTCCCATCCTTCATACTGAATGAGAACTGTGCAGGAAAAATGTCCACATAATAAAAGACCATGTCATTATGCATACATGTGAGGAGTAGAACTGGCATTGTACAACCCCCCCCAGCTTGCTAATTATTAACCTTCAAGTAATTAATTTCCTGCATTTTGGAGCTTGATTTTACAAGCATGCAAGGAAGAGTTGAGAAGGGAAGGATGAGATTGTGCTCAATACTGCACATCTGGAACACAACCTGTGTGACAGCAAAGGGACATCTGGAGGGAATACTGAGACTGATGGGATGTGTGTTTCCTGCTGTCACTGAAAGTGTGACATCCCATAATCCAGGTCATTAAAGAAGATGTTAAACACTGTCAACCCCAGCATTACCTGTACCAGACACCACTAATGGCTGGCCTCCAGCTGGACACTGTGCTCTGGATGAGAACCCTCTGGGCCTCACAGTTCAGTCAGTTTTCACTCCACTTCACTGCCCTTAACTTACCCAATGCTTCATCCATTTTTTCATGAGGTATTACTGGAGACTCTGTCAAAAGCCTTAATGATGGATAAATATCATCCAGTGCTTCATCCTCATCCACTGAACTAGTGTTACTGCAGAGGGCTATCATGTTGGTCAAGCCTATCCTTGTCTTCATAAGTCCAAACTGACTACTCCAAATCATCTTTCTGTGTTTGGAAATGGTTTCTGGGATAATTTGTTCCATTACCTTCTTTTTAGGGACTGAGGTGAGGCTGACAGACCTTAGTTCCCCAATCGTCCTTGCCCTTATGAAAGACAGAATTGATAATTACTTTTTTCTTGTTGTCGGGAACCTCTCCCAGTCTCGGTGACCTTTCACAGATTATCAACAGTGGCCTCACAGTGACATTGGCCAGCTCCCTCTGCACTAGTTGGTATATCCTGTCAGATCCCATGAACCTGTATATATTTGGTTTGTTTAGATGTTCCACAACTTGGTCCTCCTCTACCTAGAGTAAATACTCTTTTCTCTAGACCTTCCCACTGGTGTCTCAGAAAGCTGAGATTCCTGAAGGCAAATCTTGCCAGTAAAGACTGAGGCAAGGAAGGCATTCTGTACCTCAGATTGCTCCTTGTCCTTTGCTACCAAGTTCCTTTCTCCTTTGAGCACTGGGCCCATATATTCTTCCATCTTTCCTTTGCTGTTGAGGTACTTAGAAGAACTTTTCTTCTTGCCTTCCACATTCCTCTCCAGATTCAGTTTCACAAGGGCTTTCACTTTCCTAAGCCACTCCATGAATTCCTGATCAACATCTCCATATTATTGTTGGGCCACTTGTCACTGCTTCCACCTCTTACATTTTTCCTTTGAGTTTTGTCAGGAGCTCCTTGTTCATCTATACCAGCCTCTTGTTGCCTTTGCTTGATTTCTGGCTCATTAGGGTGGGACCATCTTAAAGGTGGAGGAGGTCATCCATGAAAAGCAACTGATCTTCTGGTCTCCTCTCCAGGACAATCTCCCATGGGACTCTTGGAGTCAGATAACTGGAAAAGCCAAAGTCTGTTCTCTTTCTGTCTGGATTGTGATGCTATTTTTCGCTCCCTCCACTGATGATTGCCATCCTAGGATAACATCTTCTGAATCTCTGCTAAACAATTGTGAGCTGAGATGTTCAGTATGTTTTACTTTCAGGAAAAGAAAAATTCAGAAAAATTGTATTAGATTTATTCTTGACCAGATTTCAAGGCTTTACTACAAAGAAAAGCCTGTCAGATTTTTTAAAGACAGCTCGTTTTCCTTTGCCTTGATTCTCAAGTGATTTCTGTGTGAAATTTCAGACCAAATTATATAGCTTTTAGAAGGTGACAGAAGGTTGAAAGCAAGGTGTCCCAGAATAAGAAAGGCTGAATAACCTTAAGTATAGGCATGTCTACCCTCCCAGAGAGTAAGATACAGGCATCCCTTCTAGGAAGCCTTTTGAGAATAAACACAAATAAAAATCTGAGCAATTTCATGCATCACATCTACACTTCTAAAATTTACAGGGATTATTATTATATTTTATATTATATATATATATTAAAAAAAAAAAAAAAACAACACCAAAAAACAGAGGAATGAAACTAAAATAAATTGACTTCCTTAGTCTGTAAATTCTTCTAAGAATGTGATCTGAGAATTTAGAAACGAAATGACTGTTACGAGCAGCATGTGATCTAGTTACTGCATGGGTTTACCTAATAGTTTCTGGAAAAAATGAAAGGATTATTTTTCCTTAATTTGCCAAAGGCATCAACCTTGAAATGTCACTTTGCCATAAAATTATTTGTACATGAACACAATTTTTTTTTTTTTAATTAATGAGACGTCTCTCCTATTTCAGTGGTTTCAGAGAAAGGAGGTGACCACCTAACTGGAGCAAGGACATACAGTTACAGAGCATCATTTGGTAGCATCTTCTCATCATTCCTGTGTAGCATCCATTAAACCTAAATATCAAAAGAACCGTATGGTGAGAAATGAATGCCTGGTTCAGATGAGTTTACTTTTCAGGGTTAATGAATTTTTTTTAACTCTAGGCAAGGTTACAATCTGTTGATGTTCCAAAAGAATTTCAATTCTTTGCAGGTAGCCATGTATTTATGTTTTAAAAAGTCCTGTCTACATCTATAAACTTATCAATGTCTTCCTTTTCTATACTTCATTACCTACATACATTGGCAAATATGTAGTTTTGATTTGCAGCAAATGCTGCTTATGAAAATAAAACAAAAATCATGCATGCATTATAAATTCTGTATGTCAGCACAGTTCTGCTTTGGGGAGGGTTTTAGTGAGGAATGTCAAGCCTGACCATCTGCTTGATGAGAGGGAAGGGTGCTCTCTCCTATCATGGAGAGACAGAACATACACTTGACCTTATGCAGGCTGGTTATCACAAGGTGACTTTAAGTGTCTGTGTGTTGCAGGATTAGGGGATTGGCTGCTTGCTAGACTGCTGGTCCTTCTGTTGCAACTTTCTGCCTTTCCCTTTGCGAGATTACTGCACATCTCACAGTTCTTGCCCTCTGAGGACTGTGGCAGGGGGTTTCACTGGGAATGGGAAGAGATATTGGGTCTGTTCCTCTCTGTGCAGTTCCACTCCCTTTTGTCAATTCAGTCCAACTCTGCATAAAGAGTTAATGTCCACAGTGGCCTTCTGCACCATGTCCTGACACAGTAATCAATTGAAACCTTGTTCCCCTTGATCAAGTGTTACTTAAAACACAAAGCAATTTAATGTAAAGCTGCTCTCAAGCCACCTAACCTCTTAAGTCTACTCCTCAGACCTTCAATCTTTTGGTTGTTTCAGCCTTTGTCTAACTGAAAACCGTTTGCCTCCCAGCAGAACAAACAATCTCCTTGCAATAATCAAGGCTAAGCAATTGTTTGTAAAGAGACTCTGCACCCAGAGGGGATTGCTTCACCTCAGCTCCTTGGCCTCCAGAGTATGTAGGTGTCTGTGGGACAGCTGTTCATGCAGGCACTGAACCTCTCATGCTCTGAACTTCATGGGAACAATGGGTTTTCAAAAGTTTTTGAGATCAGGTATATAATATTGACAATATATGATTCATTAATTTTTGTGTATTTTGTATTAAATGTTTTTTATTAAAGAACAAGATTTTTAGTGACTTTTTGGGGGAAATACAGTTTCAGGGCATTCTGATTAGGCATCTGTTTCAAACTTCTGGAGTTTTCTTCAGTTTTCCACACTAGACCAAGGCTTCAATCCAGGTTTTTGGTTCAGTTACTTGGAATCATTTGTTGAGGGTTTGCTGTGACAGTGGTCTGGCTGGCAGGGGAACAACTCCCTCGGAGGGTGCCCACAGCCCGTGCACTTTCCTAGGGCAGAGACACATGCTCAAACCCATGTTCCGAAGTAAGCAGAACACAAATTTGGACCCAGGCCTCTGATACCTTTTGTTGTGGGCAAACAATCAGAAAAAACTGCACTTTCTGCCTCAGTAACTTGCTGTGAAGAACTGGAGTAAGATCCTCTCTGAAGCTTCCTGCTCATTTTGTTGGTTTTTTTGGGTTTTTTTTTGAGTGTGTAAGGCCAGTTCTTCAGTTCTTAACTTTGAGTGCCTGTTTCTCTCCACTCAGTGGATAGGAAGAGCTTGAGTGCTTGTTTCAGACCCATAGGCTTCACCAGGAGGCCGGGAATGTTGGCCAAGCACACGGCTGCACGGTGGGAGCCTGGCCTGGGCATGAGCCTAGGCTGCAGGCAGAGGATGAGGCAGAGTACCAATGGCCAAGTGTCTGTCTGGGAGACTATTTCCTTGCCACAGTCAGGGCCTAAAACACAGACACCACAATACCCAATTTATATCCCCTCCCTCAATCCAGCTTGAAATTACCTCCAATTAGAGGATACATGAGCAGAACTACTTTACTAGGGCGCTGTCTCTTCTGTAACTAGAAGACTTTCATCTCTGTGTACACAAGGTCTCCTTTATCCTTCTTTAACTTATAAGTGGGCTTATTGTAGGAGAGTTATACTGGTGGAATGCCTTAATTCAATCCAGGTTTGTTAAGTCTCTTTTCCACATTCGTCCAGATCAGATAAATTGCATGCTGTATTTACTTTTTGGAGTAGTTGCCTAAAATGTTCAGGCACTGAGGCTGTTTCTCATAATGTGCTGACTTTTGGAATGAACTCTTTATTTACAGGCTTTGGCAAAATGGCTAGATTTATTATTTATTAACCAGAAAACCAACAACCATTTCTCTTAGAAAGGTGCAGAGTTGCATGTGGCATACTGTGCTATAAAACTTAGTTTTGTTCTGGATTTTTTCAACACTCGTATTATCTATGGTAGATAGAAGTAGAAATTGCCATTTTTGGAGAAGGAAATCCTGCCCTTCCTTCTCTTTTGCTTTCAAACTTCTCTAACACTTCAGGAACCCTTTTGCATCAGAATATTTGTCAAGTTTGCTTTAAGATCACAGATTTTTCTGGGCCTTGTGAAAAGGCACTTCTTTACTGTGTTTTTAATTTTCTTCCTAAAATAAATTCACTTTTCCCCTCACAGTGCGGTTCTGTAAGTAAAGGTATTCTTGTCATTATCTTCCTCTTTCATATGCCTGTGTACAGTATCAGTTAGTACTTTTCTTTGGTTTGAATTGATTTGCCAATATGGCTTTAGCAGGAATATGGCCTCAACTCTCCAATACCTGCAGCTTGTCCAAAATCTCAGACTCCATCATCACAGGAGTGTAGCTGCAAGAAATACACTTTGGAGGCGTCAGAATTATTTACAACAAATACTAATACTTTCAAATAATCTTCAATATTATTTCAGCACATAAGGGCTTCAGAAACTCATTCTATTTAGCCTGCAGTGGAAACCAAGTTAGCAAGAGCCCCAGGTTTCCACATGTGGTCAGAACTACACCTACGGGACTCTCTTCTGTCTTCCCTCCTGTCAACATGCCATGGTAATTATGAAGACATTTGGGAATTCCTGTTTTCTGACTTCTGGCCTCTTGCTTTGTCTAGAGCTGTTCAAATTAGGTACCTTTTGGGGAAATATGAGCAGGGGGTACAGGCAGAGCAATCCAACGTTGCTCCAACAATTCAGGCTTCAGCACTGAGGCCAAGGGCCTCTGCTCTGGGGCTGTGGGTACATGCACAACTTGAGCAGGCAGAAGTTGTCACTGCCAACAGCAGAAGCAGTCCTGCCTTTCACTTATCAATTGTTCCTGTTCCTGTGCTACCCCTCCCTTTTGCTTGTGGCTGGGGAACTGATCTGAGTTAGAGCCAACTTTTACTTGGGCTGGGTAACTCTTGTATCAGTTCCTGATCTGTTTCACTGTAGAGCTGAAGAGAATTTTTCTCAGGCCGACACAAGAACAGAAACAACATGCAGACAGGAATGGTCCAGGTGCCTGGGAAAAAGGGGGCTGAATGACAGAAGCTAAAAGAGTTAATGAAACTCCAGACTTTTTATCAACTGTGCTTAACAGGAGTTCAGTTAATGAGGCCAACGTGTTGAATTTTTGCCGTCTTGCCAGCAAGGTGAGGAATGTCCTCATCCATTTCTGTACAACAGGCGACTCACACGACTTCCATTCCTGTGTCCTTAGCTTGCCTGCCATTCTGCTTTCCCAGGTGGGACTTTGGGAGCCCCCAAGCTCGGTGGATCCTGCGTGTCCCAGCTGCCCGCATCCCAGGCAGGAGAGTGGAGTCTGGTGGCCAGAGAGGAAACTGCAGCCGAGGAGACCTCACTGTCCCCCAGGGCTCAGCAGACAGCTCCTGCTGCCCTGCACACAGCCACACACAGCTTTCCTCCGGCCTGAGCCACAGCTGGACGAGCTGCTCAGCTCTGCCCTGCAGCAGCCTCGGCTCTCTCTACAAGGGATCTTAACAGAGCAAATGCATTCCGGTTTGTGGCCTGGGCTGTGTTTGGTTTGCTTGAGTGCAGCTGCAAAATCGTTTCCTCAGACCTGGCAGTAAAAGCTGACCTAATAGAGAACAGCTTGCATTGTCCCACCCTCCAGGACTCTTCTGCATAAAATGCACCTAGGGGTGACACCATCTGCCCCCAAACTCGAGAGAAGATCCAGCTGCAGATGCAGCTGGAAGAACCAGCTCCAGGAGCAGCTGTTGGTGGGTCTCTTACTCTCAGTTTTAATACACACCTATCACTGGCAAGGCCCTGTCAGCCTACTTTTCTTATTATTTACTTAGGTTGGCTTTTCTCAGAACCTCCTCCCACCAAACCAGGCCATTTCCTGCCACCAATTCATTGCACTTGACTTTGCTTTGAACTCACCAGTCTTTGGCTTTTTAAAATAAAAATGATCTTTTTATAACCACCCATCATTGCACTCCATGGTTACCATTGTAAGAACAAGGATCATAAATATTTTATAGTTGGCTGTTGAGGTTGTGATTGATCATGGTGAGCTGGGAAAGACTCGAGTAATATCACAGAGGTGGACAAATCTTACTCCCTTTCTTTGGAGAACCCCATAAGCATAAGTGGAGGTGCAATGATGTGGCTGTCAAAGTCTTATAAAAAGATGAAGCTCGTAGAATGGACAGTTGTGAGATAAAACACTAATGCAAATTGTTATTTACTTCTAGAAGGAAACAGTGTCTCTTGGGACGCGTTCCTTCCCCACAAGGAAAACCTCTTGTCAGGTTTTCTGCTCCCTTTGTGTCCCCATGGTTCAGCACAATCTGGTCATGCATAAGGATTTTAGGATTCAATTCTTAAAATTATTAATCCTGCTATGCATCTTTAAAAAACCCAAAGAGATTCAAGTCCATGAGAATCTCATTAGCCAGACATCAATATTCTGAGACTAGAGAGAGTAGCTGTTGGAAGAAGCATATAGTTGCAAAGCATATTATTATTTATAAATGTTTACAAATGGGAAATGTTTCTCTGATTCTAGCTCTTTTATTCTTTTATGGTTCTTTTTAAAGTATCCTTTTTCTTTTAAATGAGAACAAAGATAATTTGTGTCTCAGATTTAAACTCTGAACTTAGCAGAATAGAAAATAGAGGCTTATGCTCTGTTTTTCATAATTTATCATTTCAGTTTCAGAAAATTGTATGATGCAGGAGGTTAAGTTAGCTGTGCTGAGTATAAATGAGTTCTTGTTTTGGTTCTTAATTCACTTTCATGTCTGACTCATCTGGGAAGATCTTGTCTTTCTGGGAAAGAGATGGCAGCAAATCAGTTGGGAAAGGAACAGATTTCTTCAGATCTCACATTCTTCTGATTTTGCAGAATGCCATTTCTAAGCTTGTGAGACAGATGGGAAACCTTGGGAGCCTGGAAACTTTGAGACTGTTGCACTGAGATTAGTGAGATCCTCATGAACTAGTCAACCACTTCATCAATGTTGTATCAAATGTTAAATGTCTCTGCATTCCAGGAATCACCATGGGTAAATGTATAATCTCTCAGAGATACAAGAAATCTCATTTTTGAGGTAAAGAGCAGCAAAAAACAACAGGATAATTACATACTCTTGATTCACCCAACGGGGCAGCACTACTGAAGCACACAAAAAGCCTGAGGAACTTTACAAAATGTGCTGTCTTAATATTGCTTCCTTGATCCCAGGACTGCCAGAAGCCTCTGAAGGGGAGCCATGCTGCTGCACAATGAGCCAAGCATTGTGTAGAGGTGCTTCACAAGTTCACATGCTGGTGATAGAAGGTGCTGGCATTAATTTAGCAGAGAGCTGTGGAAGCAGAGAGGGCTGCCAGGACATGTGGTGGTCGTGCAGGTCAGCCTCCTCCCTGGAGCTGAAATATTGCCTGACTAGGTCAAGCAATGTGATGTGACCTTGAAATGGAAGCGTTGTTAGAGACAGAAGGAACAATCCCCTGGTTATTAAGTCCCCAATAACTAATTGTAGATTTTGTTTTTCTTTCACAGGCACTGGTCAGAACTTTACCCACACACACTTCCTCAGTTCACTTACAGCTGTCTGTTCCCTTCCAATTTATAAAGCTCTACTCACTGACCAAAACACCTCCTTGCAAAATAAGAACAAACAAAGAAAAATATACATATCCAAGTTTTCTCAGCTGTTTCTCAGAATCCCTTTCCACCCACTGCCAGCTGAATATAATTTTAAATTGTTGTGTACTTAAGGAAGCTAGGATTGCTATTGAGAAAGTACTTAGAAACTTAAAAACTAAGTGCTAACTTAGCTTTTTTAGGGACTGGGTTTCCTTGGTGGTGCCTATTGAGGCTGATTGTGACTTAAGCAAAATCGACTGTGCTAGTACAAGTATGAGGTGAGTGAATAATTCTGTGAATACTGATTTCACAGGAATGACAGCAGAGTATATAATGTGAATGCTGAGCAATACAGCCTGCTCCTGCCTGCTGTTGGGGCTCTTTGTCTAAACCAGTTTCGAGTGCATCTTCTTGGGCTCATTGACATTATAACAAGTTAAAACTGTTACTGCACCTGCTCACTCCTAGGCTCTGAAGACAATGTGAAAATGAAGTGACCCTTCCTACAGAGCTAACTGGTGACATCAAACTGACACACATGCATTAATGGCTTCAATTGGGATGTAAATGAGAGGAAGAGCAGAAATAACCCTGCTGTTAGGAGATATGGAATGGGGTGCAGGCTAAGGAACCAAAATCACAAAAATCAGCTGTTTCTGGATGTTGATATTTCCTCATCTTTTGTTTCAACAGGACCCATTTACATTCAGATGATGCATATCTTGAGATCTTTTGGCACCAAGTGTGCAGTGTTAACTGTCTGGGCAGGGTGCATTTAGAAAACAAGGGTTGGAGGGTGTTGGGAAAGGAAATGTTTTTCCTTCTTCCCCTTCCCCAGCTGGCTGGAGATGGGCCTGAGGAAGGTAGGATGAGATGAGTGGGTGTGTCAATTCAATGTTCTGTACTCATAAACTGTTCTGTTGCGTCATTTTTCCCCTGGGTTTTGTCCAATTTACAATTTTGCTGAGGAAGAGCTTAATTTTTGTGTGCTCCTGAAGCATGTGATGTTGCATCTTAGGCCTGAATTAATAAAATGGCCTAATTTGTGCCTTTTCTGCAAGAAAGAGAGAAATAAACTAAGAATAGATGCAAAAGTCTTAAGCGAGGTTGTCTGTCCAGAGACTTATGTGTTACTAAGAAATTAAAAAGCGTCTGGACCTTGATTTTTTTTATTATTATTTTTAAATTATATAGAATAGTTGCTGGCATGATTATGGTCCTGACTAACCATTATCCCACATAATTTCTGGGCATAGTTCAGGAATTGTTGCAGGCCTGGGACCATTCCTAGTAAACCACTTGATGTAGCCATTCTTTTTTGGAGGATATTATGGATTCTTACTTCTGACTGATATCTCCCACTATTTCATTTAATAAGTCATATTTCATTAGAATACTACACTTCAGTTTCTGGAAATGAATTTAAATCATATTTTAATATCAAAATAGATTAAACATTCCCCATTTTTTGGACAACTTGTTACTCTAAATCATTTGGGCTTACAATCTGTTTCGAAGTACATGGCTCCAATTTCCAGTCACTGATTGTAATTTTGATTTTCTTTTCGGTACTTCTTTCTTCAGAATGTACTTATACACTATAATCACTGTCATATATATGCAATATATATATGTATACTGTATATATATATTACACTGTAATATATATATGTATACATATATACTGTAATCACTGTAATATGATTTTTATAACAGATTGTGGTTTTCAGGTCTTTGTCCATAAGGCAGTTTCTATAGCTCTGTAATAAATACTGCTGCTCTCTTCCATATCAATACCCATTTTTAATATCCTTTTAAATAATGATGGCTAATGAGGTTTTTACGGAATCCTAGAATCGTTTGGGTTGGGAGAGATTTTAAAGCTTATTTGAATTCAACCCCCCTGCCATGGGCAGGGGTACCTTCTACTAGCCCAGGTTGGTCAGAGCCCCATCCATCCTGGCCTTGAACACTTCCAGGGATGGGACACCCACAGCTTATCTGGGCAACATGTGCCAGTGCCTCTCCATCCTCACAGTAAAGAATTTCTGTCCCATGTCTGCCCTAACCCTTGTAAAAAGCCTCTTCCCTCTTGCAGGCCCCTCCATGGTACTGAGGGCTGCCATAAGGTCTGCAGTCGTGCAGATTTCTGGTGCTCTTCCTTCTCCACTCTCTCTCCTTCCCACCATTTCTCCCTGCAGTATTTTCCAAGCCATTCCAAACCTCAGCATTGCACTCACTGGAGGCTTTGTCCAGCTGCAGTTTCCTGCAGCTCCTCCCAGAGTCACCGCTGCCCAGGCTGCAGGCAGAGCCTCTGCTCCCTGTGAAACTGCACCTTTACTGCACCTTGTTTGAAAAGGGCCAGGTTATCCCAGAACGACTCAGACCACTCTCTGTGACTGCCTGTCCCTTCAAGTAACTGTGACCAGGCAAAGCTTTGCTGTCCACAGATCAAATGGGAAGTGGCCTTGAAACCATTTTACAGCCTTGAAACCATTTTTCTTTCTTCATTTAATAGCATCCACAAATATAATAAAAATGTCTGACTAACAAGGCCTTAAAAAAAATCTTTCTGCCACAGCAATTCATTGATCTTTATTTCCATTTAAAAAAAATTATTTAATTTTCATTCTACATTGGGTTGCTATATCTTCATCCCTTTTCCATTTATTAAACATTTATTTGAATACTGTCCATTTTTTTATTAATATGAGTTTTTTCTTTAAAAAACACTATTAACAAAATCATAGAATTGTTAATTTGTAAAAGACCTCCAAGATCATCAAGTCCAACCTTCATTCAGCATATGTTTTAATAGCTACTACAAATCAGATGCTCAGTGATGGCATTCAAGCTTCAGTATTCTATTTTTTGGCACAGATTTCTGTGGGTATGGATGGTTTCTTAAGAATAAAAAAGCTTTAGTAAGGGAAAGTCCTGAGCCAGTTTCATTGCAAACTATAAGGGAAAAATGTCAAAATGGAGCTATCAGGCAATGAAAATAGTATTTGAAAATGCAGGCAGTATTGTGGAGAAATTTTTGCCTTTTATAAAGTATATCTAATTCTAAAAAGCAATCTATTAGAAAGCAAAACCCTCATGATTTAATCTAAGGAACAGCTGATGATTGTGACTGGTTGTAAATCTAGAGTAGAGGTTAAAAATTTTTCCTCACATGTTCTGATATACCAAACACAGAGCAGAGCCCTCCACGAAGTTCAAGGTTCTCAAGTTTCCCTAGGCCAAAGATATATACATAGTTTATAGAGTCAAAATAAACAATTAGTACAACTTTTTAAAAATGGCTAATGTGTTTCCATGTGTTATTAGCCCAGCAGGTCAATAATGTGCTGAGAAGCCTGCTAACCATCCAGAAGTTCCCCCTATTATGCCCCTGACTATGAATGATATACAACATTCAGCACGAACTATTTACAAGAGACTTTACACTTTAGCTGTTAAATGGGCCCTTGAAATATTTGCTTGGAGTAATAAGTACTTTCCAGACTATATTTTCTAGCTTTTCTTGTTCACAGTCTCAAATTCCAACATGAACTTCAAGTGCTAGAAGTTCAGTTTTACTTCTCAGCCCCAAGTAACTAGGGCTATCTCCTAAGTTACAGAAATTCACACTGGATAAGCTGCAAGCAAAACAATCTTCAAGCACAGTCACAGACTTAGGAAATAATTTCTGGTCTTTCCTTATAGCTATGAAGCAATAGCTGGGTTTTTGTTATGCTCAGGCTTCTCAGCCTGAGGAACCCCAAAGATGATGCCAGAAACTAGAAAGTTATTCAGTGATGCATGGGACAGCCTCAGACATGTGTTGCAGAGACACAGGATGGTTTGTTTATCCACAGGGAACATCCTTGCAATGTTCCCTGCAAGGATGTAAAACTACTGCAATTTGCAGAAGTTATACAACAGAGAGTTAGCACCTACTGAAAAGACCACACTTTTCAGAACTGTGTGTTTTTTGGATCCATAGCTTGGTTCATAATTCTTAGCAAGACATAATATCTTGACATTACAAAAACATTTTAATAACTTAGTGGTTTTAATTTTGTTTTCTTTCTGTTATGTCCCTTGGGAATATTAGAATTACCTGTGTGTTTTGCACTCTTTGCTGCATCCAAAAGTGAAGATGAATGCTACATCTGCAGGGATCTTGAAACAACAAAATTTGGACTTTGTAATGTGTTATTTTTTTCTATTTCATGGAACCATCATGTGTGAGAAACCAAAGAAACAGTTCGAGCAAGCAGTCAGCACTTAATTATCTGCACACCCAACCTGAGCTGAATTAGGCAGAGGCAAATTAGAATGGGAGTTGCAACATGAGGTCATAATTTACCATACTGTAAACACTAGCACAGGCTAGTTTTAACCTTCCAGAAGGCTAATGTAAAACTCTGGGATGTTTTTATCAACCAACCTGTCCTGCCACTCCTGTGACCAGAAAAATCTTGCAGGAGGAAGGTTTGCAAAGAGGACAAGCAACTCTGCTTTTTCTTCCCTCCCCTAGAGTCAAACCTACAGTGTAGGGATAGATGGAAAAGTTGGCAAACCCAATGGAAAGAGGAATCAGGGACTGCTCAGAGTCAATATACCTTCATCAGTGTTAGCTCTCTGTTACACTCTATTGTCTTCTCCTGGACATCTCAGGAGTCAGAGTGCCTTTGGGGAGAGTCAGGCCGTCAAAGCACAGGGGGAGCTCCTCCAAGGTGGCTGAGGAGAGGGCTTTGCCTGCAGACATGGGAGCTCAAGATGGATGTCCTGAGCATTGCTGTGCTTCCGATACTGTCCCAGTGCCTCTTCCTTTCTCTGGTCCCACAGCATGGGTGTGGAGAAGATGCTTCCCACTGGTAGGCACAGTATAACAGTGGAGCTGAAACCATTCTTTGTCCTCTTCAAGACAAACAAGTAGCTGCATCCCTCTGTTTACATGGCAGATGTAAACTGCAATCCTCTACCAAAATCATTACATTGCTTGGTTTCAAGAGGTCAGGAAGCTCTCTCTAATCCCCTAAAATCAGTAGTGACATTTGAAAAATCAACATAGCTGGAAAAATGTTGCCCATAGTGGCACTGTGCACCAATGTATAGGACATTATCTGCAGTCTAGTTGGAGAAGATAAATTCAGGTTAGATCAGAAGGCTAAATGCTTCCTTCTAGGGATAACTCAGGCAAGCTGCAGGCACCAATGGAAACTACAGGAGTACAATAACTATGTAATGATGATCCCCCTCATTGTCAGCCTTGCCTATGCATGGCATGGGAAAGGAGACCTTTCATTAACTGTATAGGAGGCTGGCACCACAGCAGATCCATGTCATACCCTGTCACACAGGATGCCATTTGTCAGCTCCTGCACAGAGAATGACGATGATATCTGTTTAAAAGCACGTTTGCAAGCAGTCAGCTGGCAAGTGCATTGTACACTGGCCCATCTGTTACCTCAGTAATTGGGTCACCCCTTCAGAAGAAGCTGTTTTGCCCGTGGAGTGACAGCAGCAATGACCTCCTATGAAGAAAGCCTGCACTGGACCAAGGATCCTAACAATGGGATAGAGGAAAGAAAGTATTCCTATGGAACCAGCTGGAAATGGCAGAGCCCCATTAGGCACCTGTTCAGCTGAGGTTCTGGAGCAGGTCTAATTGCTCCTCAGAAATTATGCTGAATGAAAGCACAGAAAAAGGTTCTGAGAGTTATCACTGCCAAGGGGACTGCACCCTGCCAAAGAGAAGGGTGCCAGGACTGGCTGTCTTCTTGTCCAGCACCACAGATCACCAACCTCAGCACCTTTCTGTTAACACCTGATGCTGTTCCTGTGAAAAAATGGTATTGGGAAGGAATTGGAAGGCATTTTTAATTTGTAGGTTGGCATTCTTGTTTTGGAATTTCCTATTTAATAAGAGTTAATAACAGAGTTGGTTTCTGATTTAAAGATAATTCGGATTGTGGATACAAATATCACAAAGTTGTAGCTTCTATTTTACCTGTTCATGACAGGAGAATCAGTCCTTCCTCTACACCAAGTATTCATTTTTCACCTCTCTGTCTGTGTCTTAGGCCAATTATCCATTGAAACAACTTCAATAGGACTATAACTTTTTTCTATCCCTAGCAATTTTAAAAGTTAGAGAATCTGCCTGTCTAAAGTTAGGCTCTGGTCTGAACAAGAATTACCTGTTACAAAAAGCTGATTTTACTGCATGAGTTGGTTGCCCTCCCCAGTCTTTCACCCTATTTTCTGAGACAAGCTTCATTACCATGTGTGCAGAATGAATTTCTGAGTTCAGATGTCCATGATGCCTTGGCCACTTCCACAGTACAAGCTTTTTGTAGTGAAACTCAACAGTTTCTCACTAATGCAGACGTAGGGAACACACACAAAGAGAACTGAAAAAATTACCAAAACTTCTCTTCAAATGTAAGGGAAGCAACTTATGGCTATTTTTGGTGCTTAATATCTACATATAGTGCATATTTTCCAAATGAAGTCTAAAGCTGATTTAGTGTAAAGAAAACTACAGAAGGAAGGCAAAAAGAAAGCTTAATCAAGTTAAAATCAAGCTTGTTTGGACTTCATGACCATCAGGGTCACTTCTGGCCCTATAGCCAGTGAATCTCTACCAGCAGTATGTGAGGAGTGAAGCTTTCAGCTACATTAACCATTTCCATCACTTATTTCACACATTTTAAATCCCCCAAAGTACTTAAGAGAGTGATCATTTGAACAAGACAACGCTTACTGAAAATCAGTAATGTTTGACTTAACCTAGAAGAGCGCACCACTGCCAAACAACCCATTTCTTAGATGAGCTGTAAAATATGCAGTGAAGAACATTCAGCAAAGACAAGCTCATCACATTTCTGCCAGTTTATGTGAAAGGCTTCTTGCTAGCAGTAAGGGAGTGACTTCTGAAAAAGGGGCTAAA
Source organism: Ammospiza nelsoni (assembly GCF_027579445.1). Lineage (NCBI taxonomy): Eukaryota > Metazoa > Chordata > Aves > Passeriformes > Passerellidae > Ammospiza > Ammospiza nelsoni. Next base: position 62,834,354 of record NC_080633.1, read on the forward strand.
TAGTAGGACTGAGGCAGAGATAAATACTCAAACATCTTTCCAATAGATGCAGTCTTGTTATACATAAATATCCAGCCCCTCTAGATTTGAAGGATCTTTGTGTACTTTTCTGTTGCACCATTCTGACGACACTTGGAGGCCCATATTTCTATGCACCATCTTATCCTTGTGGGAAATGCATGCTATGCCATGAGATTGGTCTAGTTGGATCACTAATAAAGCTAAACTGTAATTTGGATGCCCAATTTTATAGTAGGACGGATGATTACTTTTTATTTTATTGCACTGCTAAGAAACCTGGAATTTGTTCCCTTAATACTGTAGACATGGTGCTCTCTCTGAGCAAATGCTAAAGCAGACAGTGGCAAACTTAATCTAAATTGTTCTCCTTAACTACACTTCCTTTTTTAAATAGAAGTAGCCTCACATTTATGAGACAACCAAAAGGTGTGCCAACATCCATGATAACTTTGTAAGATATCTGCTCACAGATGTGATTGACATGAGACTTTGAATGTGAGCATCTCAGTTTCTCTTTCTTAAAAGTATCCACAATTTTTTGATTATCCTGGCTTGAGGCAGCAGAAAAGACTGATCCATCCAGGAGGATCTAGTAAGTGGCTGCCTTTAAAACAAACATCATCAATGTTTTACAGATCAATCAGCAGGGGTCCTGCTTTTGCCAGTAATGAAAATACACCTAAAGATCTCATTGTTAACTGGGTCATGTTCTTCCTGGTAGGAGTTTACTAAGTGTTCAATCCAGACTTTCCCCACACATAAAAATATTACATGCATAATGATAATCCTGGCAGTAGTACGTTTATTATGTTTTTATCACTGTGCCAAGCAGCTGCATTCATGGAGGAAGACCCTGTTTTGCTGGATGTTACACAAGCTCAGAATAAAGCAGGCAGCTCTGGCTGAAGGGGCTAATGATCTAAGTAGGAGGCAGGACTCAAAGCTGGATATAGACCAGCTGGCATAGAAGGCCAAGGAAACAATAAGACAGCACTAATCAGTGAATATGCTGTGATCTCAGCATAACAAGTCTCTGTTGACAAGCTTTCAGTAGAAAAGCATTTCCCCCTCCCCCTTGAAACAATAAGAAAAAGAAAAGTTTTAAGAAGTAATTAAAAAGAGGATAGTTTTTTAATCTTGCATGGTTATTGGGGTCAACTCCTAATTGTAAAATGGCAAGTTTAGAAAAAAAAGCCAAGAGTGCTCATTTGAAAATCTAACATAAGGGCTAACGCTTGTCTTAGAGTGGATGAATAGACAATGAGAACCCAGAAAAGGAAGAATGGCATGAGAAGGAGTGAAACAGAATGTGCAAAAATAAGAGTGACGTGTTCTAAGAAGTGAATTTGGAAAATACACTTTGCAGCAGCTTTCTGATAGGACAATGTCTGATTTGCCAATGCTGGAGGAAAAAAGTTCAGTAATCACAAGAAGAAACAGTGATAGGGTGCATGAGATTTTAGCTGAGCAGGTGTTAACCAGATCTCCACAGGTATTCACTCAAGCAGGGTCATGAAGTACCAATTAAAGATGAAAAAGGCAAAACTCAGAATTTATTGTAATTACATAATTAATATATTGGTAATCCTAAATAACACTAATCAGCTTCAAACCATGCTTATCTCTAATTTCTTTTTTTCCTTCGGATGTTATTTGGAAAAGTAATGACTGTCCACAACTAGAAAAATAATGCACACAATTAAACCTCTTTAACCATGTACTGAAGGACAAAGTGTTCAGCTAGCACTAATATTATTCTAATATATCTTATTCAGGCTATACATGCTGCTGAGCACTGCTGTCCCTTAGCATTAGTAGACAAAAAACTTTGTAGATCTTGGCTGTCTCAATCTATGCACCAGTACTGAATGATTCCTGCAATGTAATTGAATCTTTGCCATAAGACTTTTAACTACAGTTGAAAGGGCTTGTTTGAATATAACAGTTTCTTTTCTCCTTCTATAAAACTGGAGTGTTATACCTACAGCTTTAAAAACTCTGAAATATCTTTCTGCTAACTCTAAGTCTTGACTGGTCTCAACAGCTATTTTTACCCACCTATTATAATTACTGTAAAAAGGATTTCTAAAGAAGAAAACATTTAAATTATTCATCTAACTTGCTGAAAAAGTTATTTTTTTCTGTGCTGTACAGTTTCTCCTCTAGATGGTAGCAGAGAACAAAATCTAAGGGACCCGCACTGTGAAGAGTGGGATGATATTAAATAAAAACCTGCTGCCAGTGAATTATGACTTAAAGAAGCTGAAAAGTCGCTCTATAGTAAATTTTTTTCATGTTCAGTTTTCATTTGACATAGGTAAGAAGAGTTATACTGAAAACACCAATGGTTCCCAGTAAACTGGAGTTGTAAAGGAATTTTATTATCAAAAACCTAACTGCTCTATGATTTGCCTTTACACAGCTGTTATGCAAACCCTTCCTTAAAAATATAAATATCGTTATTTTAATAGTCCTAAACATCTGCTGTTTTCTTTATAAAACCTTCGCTTGATTTCCTTAAATGTAGTTGAACTGAAATCTCCTGCCATGTCCAATAGTTACTGGGTCATGAAGTATTTGCATGAACAAAGGTTCATGCAAACTTTTTTTCATATTAGCTATGAGGAATTCACATTAATCTTCAATATTTACAGTTTCTCATTTTGTACATCAAAAAATACCCTGCCAGGTTTTTAGTTTCAAGCTGTATTACAGAGGCTTCTACATCTCAAAATGTTCTGTGAGCAGTAGAGCTCACAAAAAGATCCCATGCAAACCACCTTCCTTTCAATTCACTAGGAAATGAAAAAAAGAGAATCCTTCTACACATACATGTGCCTGCTTCATGACCACTGGTTTTATTAAAGTCAAGACATCCCTCTGAGCAGCAGGAAAAGAAACTAGGCTGCAACATCATCTCAAGCCTGGACATGGAAGGCCTCATGTTGATATAATGAATCACAAGCTAAGGGTGTGTGTAAGCCTCCACTCATTGTCTTCTGTTGCCTTTCATTTCTCATCAACAGATTCCGATTCTAATTCACTATTATTTGCAAATATTAAAAATCATTATTCTGTGATCTCTGAAGACTCCTTCAGCAGGTAACATTTCTTTTGGATAAGGGTGAGTGCTCCCTCACAGCAGGAAGGATCAGCAGCAGCAGCAGCAGCAGGAAGGGGCTGTGCTGGCCCTTTGTGATGGAGCCTAGGGCGCAGGCCAGATGTGCTCCAGCTGCAGCAGGGCGCTCTTTGGACAGCCCCTAGCACCCCCTGTGAGGAGAATGGCATGCTGCCCCAGCCCATCCAGCTCCTGGGCATCCTGCAAGCAAGAAGGGCCTGTGAGAGAGGGGATCTTCCACAGAGCTGCCAGCAGAATAGCCCATCGTGAGCTGATGGAGATCCTGGGTGCTGGCAAAGACAGGCTGTGCTGCTGCTGGCTGACCTCAAGGTGAGCCCTTCTGACCTGACACTGGAAGAGCTCCTTCCTGGCCTGGAGTCTCCAAAGGGAGACTTGAAGGACTCCCTGCAGAGCATTCCTGGCAGTGCTTCTCACGACAGAGCTCTGCAAGGAGTGCGTGGCAGCCACGCAGAGGAGCGGGCACAGCTGGAGGAACTGCAAGCATGAGCAGGGATTGCAGCCTGCCAGAGGAGCAGGCACTGGGAGGGGACCTGCACTTGCCTGCCCAGGGACTGCCTCCTTCAGAAGCTGATGTTTCTGGTAGCTCACCTTTGCTGAGGTGCACTTGTGTATTGGGGGGAAAAGCGTGGACAGCCAGCCTTCCATAGTGTGGGCTTGGCTGGAATCAATGCTGGGGAGCAATGCTGGGCTCCCTTCCCTGCTCAATCACAGGAGCCCTGATAGCTGTCTCAGAGCACAGCTGTGCAGCACAGCTGCTGGCTGCCTCCTGCCCCAGGCCAGCTCTGGGATCAGCTTGGTGAACCTTGTGCTGCTGGTGAACCTTGCTCAGCATGGCTCAGAAGCCACCAGCAGCCAACCTCCTCCTGAGGCAGCTGCTGGCCTTCTTTCAGCATTCTGGCCTCAACACCAGCAAAATCCCTCCAGAGAAAGCTTCCCAAAGCAGAGTCTTCCACAGAAGGTGGTATGGCACTGAAGGGCTCTCTGTCTCACAAGAGCAGAGGAAATCCCAGTGGAATAAAGTAGACAAACCTTTTCTCAGCTGGAGAGTGATTGCAGGCTCCCCAACCCATGCAGCTCCCCAATGAGCCAAGGGTCACACTCCAAGTGAGTGAATACTGTGTTCCCAAGGCAGGCCTTTGACCCAAGGGATCTCCTCTGCAGAGCAGAGACAAAAGTGGGACGGAGCCTCTTCCTGCTCCAGGCTGTCCCTTGTCACCTGCAGACTCCAACACCTCTGCTTTAGGCACCCATTCCTTTGTCTCCAGCCAGCCCAGAGACTGGGTTAGGCTGTCTGGTATGTGCAGGAGAACTAGGGAGCCTGTCAGAGGAAAGAAGGTAAAGGGAGGCAGCTTTGGTTAAACCAAGAGCTGACTGCAGTTGATCCTACCTGTCCCTATCTCATCCCGCTCTGGGGTAGAAAGTTTTGTACGTTCCTCACAAGAAAGCAAAAAGCCAAGAAAAAGGAGGAGAAGTGAACCCTGGGCAGAGAGGGAATGGCATCCAGCAAGGAAAAAGAGGAGACTGAAATTAGGCATAAAGGTCCAGAAGAGGAAGGGACCCAGTTGAGTACCAGGCTCTGCTGCCCATTTTTCCCAGCTCTCAGCCCTGCTCTGAGTCTGTTCAGCTTGCTGGCAAGGGACAGCCAGGACAACAGCATCCCTGGATGGTGTTGCACTGGCTTTGGGAAGAAGTCCATGGCAGCTCCCCAGGGGCTCCACTGAGTCCTGTGCCTTGGCACTGGGGCACTGTGCATCTCTGCACAAGCATGGATTCCTAAGGACATTACTTCCCAAAGGGATGAGGTGCTGGAGACAGCCTGTCACCAATGTCAGCACTAACTCTCTCTTCTGGGCTGTAAAAGATTCCCTTCAAGCATGTTTCCCAGAGCAAGGGGAACCAAGGCATGCCTATTCCTGCCTCTGGAGGTTTATCAGTGCCCTCTGGCTCTGCTGTTGCAGGTACTGATCTCCTGTCCCTGGCTGAAGCTCTGGGACCCTCGGGCTCCTGCACCCAATGTCCACCAAAATAAAAGGGGCTTTTCTCTCTCTCTGTTTTACTCTGTCTTATAGTTTGTGCCTGTTGCCTCTGCTGCTCTCAGTGGGCACTCTGGAGAAGAGCCTGGCTCCCTCATCTTCATTTCCTCCTGGCACATTTAGAAAGAAACATATATTTGTGGTTTTAGTTTGTGTTTCTAGAGAGGTACATATTGAAAACACATGCACCCTGGCCCACAGTGACAGAGGAAAGGCTTTCTCTGGGGAAGAGCTGGCTGTGAGATGCTGAGAGGGAGGAAATCCTCACCAAGATTTTGGTGGTAGGTGGGAAGTTCTGAATCAGAGAGGGATTGTCCATCTTCCAGAGCACAGCACTGGTGGCTGTACCACAAGTGCTTTGAAGACCTGGCTGGTGCTTCTTTCACACACCTGGAAGCCTGGAATGTAGCAGCACCACTTTCCTGGAAACCACTAGTGTTGAGGCTGTGACTTGGGAGTTCTGGAGAGGAATTTAGCCTCAGACAAGCTTTTTCATAACTTCTTTTGGAGCATGGTGAAAGCAAATGCCTTGAAAAATTCCTCTATGGAAGGAACTTGGATTAGGAACATTTCTTCACCTGCTGCACATCAGTGCTGGTGCAAAACCTGGGGTCCGGGTCATAAAAGTGAATGTCCAGTCAAACTGCTCTTAAAGACTTTCATAAGGCAGTGGTTTATACATTGAAATTCATTTACACTAATCAGACAGTTAACTGTATAAATAGTATGCATAAAACTTGTACCTTTGAAATCTATTAAGCATAATCATGAAATGATGTGTTCTTGATATACAGAACTGTGAATTGTTTTACAGATAATTAATTTCCTTCTAGTTCATTCCAAATAAGAGATTTTTGAAACCTTTTTAGAATTAAAGAGTAGACGCTCTCAACTAATAAAACATTAATTTTTAATTAAATTTTGTTCCCACTGAGGACAAGGAAAAAGCAGGGATTCACTTATAAATTGCAAAAATAAGTGCTAAGTATCATCACAGGTGTAGGTGACAGCAAGAAAAACATGAACATTTAAAGACATTCTTGGTAAACACAGAGGTTGTTGGAATTCTGCCTACTGCTTCAAAAAACCCCTTTGTTTAAGTCAGATGTTCCCCGCACTGTAGTTAATACTAAAGACCTTTCAATGTTTTGGTATCCCATGTGGCAGCAAAGACTTGTACTTTCTTTCTTCATTTTTCCAAATCCTCTCCATTTCCTTATGAGCTGTACAGTTCCCAGTTGATTTTAGGCCACTGCTGGGTTCAGCAAAGCACCAGTGTTCACATAGCATAGAAAGATAGAGCACCCTTCTCATGAGGTTATTACTAGATTTAGGTATACTTTCTTGTGAAATTATAGCAAATTTCAGCTGCAACCAATAATATTTTCCATTCACTAACATTATAAGAAGATTAAACTATTAATATACGCATGAATTGTGTGTGCAGTGTGTGTGTGAGCACACAGCAAATGCCTGCAGTTTCAGCACTCACACACATCTGTAAATTGATGGATACAAAGGTGCACACAGAGAATATTCCACAGAGAGCAGGTGGCTCCAGTGTCTATTGCCATGTCCGCAGCACTTCTTTTAATCAAAACTTGGATTGAAGGCTGTCAGTGACCCAGAACAAAACATCCTTGAGTGCATCCCATTCAGTCATTTTGATTTCAACTACTTAGTAAACACACACTTCCTGGAGACACTTCATTTGGTATTTACATTTATTATCTAACTATTGTTTTAATGTACATTTGGGGTAATCAATCAAAATACCCTAGCAATAATCATCTTCCTATATTTTAAAATAATCAGAATACTCATACCGTTCTATTCTTCACACAGGTTTGTTTCACTGTACTTTAGATGAAACTGAGCAGGGATTATATTTTCCTTATTTTCACTCATTGTTTTACACAAACTAACTTTGTTTTGGCTCTGACATGTCAAGGCACCACAGCATTAGTTAAAATTCAATGAAAACTGCAATCCTGTAGGATTTAAGCCTATGCTTTATTGCTTTGCTGAAATTAGGAATCAATGCAGGGAGACACGTAGAAGTTTGGTCATTTTCCCAGGAATTGCCAGTGAACAGATAAAACTCTTGTCATTTGCTGAGTATTGCCTGAACAGTGCACACATCGCAATAACCCAGGCCTAACCTGAGCTGTGACATTAAAAAACTCCCTGAGCAAGTTTAACTGCACTAACAGTCTTACATTTATAACTATGTATAAGCTACATTGTCAACATATTTTCTTTCACAGTTACAATAGGAAAACTACCAAATCTTTTGGGGATTTTTCCAAGTTTTAGTTACAGGAGAATTCTATGAGCTGCAAAACTGCCAGCTTTGTAAAATTAGTTACTTATTTATTTATTAGATAGTAAAATCTATTTACTATCAAACAGGCCTTCATACGAAAGAGAACACATATCTGTATGCTAGTTCTCTCTAATAGCATATTACTTTAAGAATCAAACAAAAAAAAGTCTTAAGAAGCTCACAGCTGCATATAAGTTTAATAACATTAGACAAGCTTAACAGAATAATGTGTTTATCAAGTAAAACTCAGTTAAGCCATTGATGAGCACAAATTCAGACAGGAAAACTATTAGCAAGACCACCTGGATGTTTCTTGCCTAATTTCTAATTTTAATTCAGAATTATTTGTTACTCATTAACAGTTGGTTTCCCTAAAAAAAGGAACCTGATATAAAATTAATGTTGTCAGTGTTGTAAGGTAAATGATAAAATAGTTATATCTCTATTTCCAAACAGTCTGATATACTTTTCTGAGGAAATATATCCTGTCTTTCTTACAAGAGAACAGAGGGGGAAGCATTTTAAAAGTTAAGTAATGCTCACAGGGAGTTAATATTCCCATGAAAGGAAATGATAATATTGGACTGTACTAGAATTTAGTGTAAGCTTTTAAAGTACTCTTATTAATGGCTGTGAGTCTTTTAAGCATGGAAGACGCACAGAAAACCATGGTATAATGGGAAAACTATAGTCATTGTACAGAAGTTATACATCACAAATCTATTAGTGTTCTCTAAACACCAAGAGTGATCCTGTCAACAAAGTATATTTGTATTTCCAGATACAAGAAAGGGGTAAGGTTTCACACCCAAAAACTTTAAACAATCACAGAATCACAGGAAATACTTCCCCTGGGTTTACTAGCTGTTTAAAAGAAAATAAATAAAGGATGAGAATAAATTGGAAGTTAATACAAATAAATCTGTCCCGTTGAATACTCTAAGGTTTTGGAAAGGGAGATAAGATGACCAAGTTAGCAAGGATATGTAGTAGTTCAGCATATTCAGAGCTTTGTTATTGAGCTGAAACAGATTTAACAATGTTGTATATGGTGCAATTTAAATAGTGTTAGCATTTAATATTGGTAAATGTAAGCAGGAAAGAGCAAATCTTGACTACACATACACATTAGGCTGTAAATTACCTACTACCTCTGAGAAAATAGACTTTGAAGTCACTGGGGATGATATCAGAGGTTCTCGGTAAAGGAATGTAGAACAACATAGTTCATTGCCACAAAACTTCAGTCTCCTCCTTTCAAAGAAAACAGAATAGGGTGAAAAGGAAGGACAAAGATACCAGTAACTTTCATGTAATAGGAGATTAACTGGAGTCCTCAGTGAGGACAAGAGGCAGCTCGGGGTATATGAAGTTATGACAAGCATGGGGGAGATGATTAAGCAATGATTACTTGTTTATTTCTCAGAGCACAAGAGCAAGACAACCCTCAATGAAATTACAAGGCAGCTGCTTTAAAGCAAACCAAGGGAAGTACTTTTTCATGCAGCACATAATTAAACAGCAGAACCCATGGGATCCTGTGGAGGTCAAAAAGATAAGCTAATTCAAAATATATTAGAAATGTAAGATAGGCCTATGGGTGGCTATTAAACATGATACCCACAATGAAATTTCCATCTTGGAAGTCCTGATGGCGACAGTACAAGGTAAAAGGATTGCTCTGTTCCATTGTATCTGTAGCCAGCTCTGCTCAGTTCCCTTCACCGAGCTTCTTGTGCTAACCAAATTCAGAGCTGCCATCTCCTTCCTCCTTGTGCTCTTGTGCCTGACTTTCTCCATCTGTCTTTCCCTCCTTCCAGCTGTTTTCTGGATCAGCTGTTTTCACCACCGCACAAAGCCCAGATGGCTGAGCCCTGAGCACAGAGAGACACGCAGCTCCTGTGCCTGGAGCTGGGTGATATCCCGTCCTGCTCCTCTAGTGGCAGAAATAGGTGGAGTCCAGTCACACAGAGGAAATGTGAAGGGCAGAAGAATGCCTATGGCCTTCAGAAATATTATGTGCTGAGCCCTGAGTATCCACATGGATTGTCTGTGGCTTTCCTCCCAGAACTCTGGCTGCTGATGGCTCTTGGGCAGTTTCACAAACACAGTGAAAGGCATTTCCTTGATTCAAAAAAAACCTACCATGTCTAAACTTGAAGTCACCCTCCCAGAGGTACTAGATTTCCACAGTGCAAAAAAAGCTTTGATATTATCAGTACTGTGTGTGTCATAAATCACTTTTATTCTGTTCCCAAAAGCAGATCAATGTTTTTAGCCAAGGCTCAACAAGCAGCCTGCTTGTGGCAGACACAGCCCATGGAAAGTTCCATCCAGAGAGTTTCAGGCTGGCAAATTTTAAACTGGAAAGAGCAACTTATAATGGAAAACGTTAAGAACTCTCATGCATGGCTATCCAGTTCTTCCAAACCTCTTACTTTTCCACATGAAGTATGTGTGTGCATGTTTATATTTTCACATGCATTCAAAGTGGCACCACTAAAATGATACTAAGAGAATGTTACTTCTGTAAATCTCCTTCCCCACTGAACAGCCTTTGCTTGGGTTTTCCCTTGCACAGCACAAGCAGGGCATTTCAGCATGGCACAATACCATTTTAAGCCACTGCCACAGTTTCAGCTACCACAGTTGGCAATTGCTTGGAGAAAAGAAAACGACCGGCCTATTGAAGAGCGTGTAACCGAGCCCACAAGGACCCTTTGGGATATTCCAGGTTGTGAGCGCGCCAGCAGCTGTGAGCCGAGCAGGGAGCTCGCAGAGCTGACCGAGCTCTCCTTGCAACACAACCCCGCATTGTCCAGGCAGGCGTAAGAACACTCCTCCTGCAGATAAGACGAGCTTTCTTGAATTTTCCAAATTCTCTCCACTTCCTTATGACCTGCACAGTTCCCAGTTGATTTTAGGCCACTTTTTCCATTTTACTACAAGGCTTCAAGAATTCTGAGCTGGGTTCAGCAAAGCACCAGTGTTCACATAGCATAGAAAGATAGAGCACCCTTCTCATGAGGTTATTACTAGATTTAGGTATATTTTCTTGTGAAATTATAGCAAATTTCAGCTGCAACCAATAATATTTTCCATTCACTAACATTATAAGAAGATTAAACTATTAATATACGCATGAATTGTGTGTGCAGTGTGTGTGTGAGCACACAGCAAATGCCTGCAGTTTCAGCACTCACACACATCTGTAAATTGATGGATACAAAGGTGCACACAGAGAATATTCTACAGAGAGCAGGTGGCTCCAGTGTCTATTGCCATGTCCGTAGCACTTCTTTTAATCAAAACTTGGATTGAAGGCTGTCAGTGACCCAGAACAAAACATCCTTGAGTGCATCCCATTCAGTCATTTTGACTGCAACTACTTAGTAAACACACCCTTCCTGAAGACACTTTACTTGGTGTTTACATTTATGTTGTTTTAATGTACATTTGGGGTAATCGACCAAAACACCCAAGCAATAACCCTCTCCCTATATCTTTTTTAACGGCCGTATTTTGCTTGCCATGTAAACTCATCGCTTAAAGCTTACTGCTCATTTTTTTCCATTTTTTTTTCCCCCGCGAAGGGCCTCTGTATAAATAAATAAATAAATAAATAAATTTGTTTGTTTGTTTGTTTGTTTGTTTATTCCTAGGACTGTTTTGGCTGTGACACCCCAAAGATCGGGGGGGAAGCTGCGAGTTCTGCCGGGTGCCGGAGAAGCAAGCTTGTGCTTTTGGCAGGAGCCTGGGGCCGGGACACCCCGCTCACGGCTCTCCTGGCGCGCCCGGCCGCACCGAGCCGGGACTCTGCACAGGGACACTGGGACACTGCACCGGGACACCGCACCGGGGCACCGCACCGGGGCACCGCACCGGGGCACCGCGCCCGCCCTGGGGCGGCGGCCGGCGGCAGATGCGGCCCCGGGCGCGGCGAGCGCTCCCCGCTGCCCGCCCCGGAGCCCGCCCCGCCCCGCCCCGGCCGTCGGCGGCGGCCCCGCCCCGCGGAGGGCCCCGGGCGGGCGGGCGCGGAGCAGCGGGAGCGGCGGGAGCGGGAGCGCGCAGGTGGCGGCGGGGCCGTGCGGCCGCCCGGGGGGGATGCGGCATGGCCGAGGCGCCCGGAGCCCCGCACCGCACCACCGGCTCCACCCTGCTGCACCCGCTGAGCGCGCTGCTGGGCATCCCGCTGGACCAGGTGAGGAGCGGGAATGCCGCGGGCCACGGCGGCATCCTCGGCCGGCAGGGAGGGACGGCGGGTCCGTGGCTGTCGCGCCGTGCCCGCCCGAGGGCCTCGCAGCAGCGGTAGGAAGGAGCGGCGTTGGGCGGGGGTCGGGCTGCTGTCACCGGGGAAGCGTTTCGTTTTTCCCGGCAATGCCTGGCGCTTCTCCTGCTCTCGCACGAAGTCGCTGCTGGATGCTGCTGGATGCTGTCAGTCACGGTGCTGGCTGACTGGGGCAGAGTTTGGAGTGCTTCGGGAGCTCGGGTGCTGGTCCAGCCCTGGGAACCGCGTGGGGACATGCGGGGTGCCCTGTAGGGAATCCTTACGTTCCGGCACTGCTTTCGTGGCTACGGGACTGTAGAAGGGAAGCTCAAAAGCCGCTTCCAACCTAGTCCAAGTGCCTGATGGAATCGCGAAGTGCATATATGGAGATAGGCAGAGCACACAGACACACAAGTGTTCTTCTGGGAGGGCAAGTTTGCATTAAATCCTTCACAGCATCATAAATTTTAGGCTGTGGTGGTGCTTTCTAATTCTTAATAGTCTCCTAGTTAACTTTATCCTTAACAGGCAGAAAAACGTTGCTCTCCCCTACCCACTGCCTTTTATTGTCCCTGTGCCTGTATGCACCTGCTGCCTTCCTGCATTCTTTCAGCGACAAGGAAGTTCAGTCTGGAAGTTTGTGCTGGCCCGAAAAAGACTCCACCAAGCTACTAGGAAGCTGACCTGTGCTCTAAGAAACCAGGGCAGCAGAGGTGTGCTTGGTAAAATATCAACAGAAGATTGAGATTTATTTGTTTTCTTCTGTTTGCAGAGTGAGTGGTGCTATGTGTCATTTTTTACTACTGTTTGTTTTTAAAGCTGAGTAAGGAATATGTCGTTTTGTAGATTAAACTCCTTCATCTAACCATGCCAGTTTTCCCTTTTTTGACAGAAAACGGGTTTTGATGCAAGAAGAGAGATATGTTGCTCAACACTAAAACAGTCAAACAATAAAGGCCTGTAATTATCTGTGAGCCATTAGATTAGGAGAAGGCACATGAATAGTGATAGCTTCTATTTCGAGGTATTCCATGCCATGATTGATGAATACAGGAGCACCAAAGAAGCCAGAAGCAGCAAACATTTACTGTTCCAGCTTGTTTGTGGTGCCACAGTGTTCGTACAGAGTTAGGCTGACTCAGTTCCCAAACAATGAAGTCTTGACAGGCTGCAGTTTTTCTTTCTAAGCTTTGAAAATCTTGCCCTTCCATTCAGCTGAGGTGACACAAAGATGGTGTTGTCTGTGGAGAAGATTCTTCTCATGCTCTTCTGGGCCTGAGGACGCCTCACTGCATCTGGTTATGTGCTGTGTTTGTCCCTGGGCTCTGGTCTCATGGGTGCTGGTGCTGGGCACTTCTGTGGTGGCTGGTTTGAGTCTGAAGCCCACAGCAGAAAGCAGGGACCACTGCTCTGGGCTCAGCAGTGTGCCTGGGCTGTGTGAGTGTGCCTGGGTGTGTAAGTGTGGCACAGGGCTGTGTCAGTGTGCCTGGGCTGTGTGAGTGTGTGTGCAGGTGTGAGTGTGCCTGGGCTATGTGAGAGTGCCTGGGCTGTGTCAGTGTGTGTGCAGATGTCCCTGGGCTGTGTCACTGTGTGTGCTGGTGTGAGTGTGCCTGGGCTATGTGAGAGTGCCTGGGCTGTGTCAGTGTGTGTGCAGATGTCCCTGGGCTGTGTCAGTGTGTGTGCAGGTGTGAGTGTCCCTGGGCTGTGTCAGTGTGCCTGGGCTGTGTCAGTGTGTGTGCAGGTGTCCCTGGGCTGTGTCAGTGTGCCTGGGCTGTGTCAGTGTGTGTGCAGGTGTGAGTGTGCCTGGGCTGTGTCAGTGTGCCTGGGCTGTGTCAGTGTGTGTGCAGGCGTGGCTGCTGTCCCTGCCATGATCCTGCTGCCTCAGGTGGCACAGGGCAGTGATGGATCAGGAGGAACCCCCCTTTTCTGGGCTTCATCACAGAACTGCAGCATAGCTGCAATGAAATAGAACTTTCCTCACCTGAAAATCCCCCTCTTTTATTGTCCCTGTGAGATTATGCCATCAATACTTTTTAAAATTTCCCCTGCTCCTCCTGCCCCGCTGCAGCATGCTGCTCCATGCCAAGCATCAGGTACTTCTGCTGTCCTGGAACAGGATATACCCACATTGTGGGTATGTGTGGGAGCACTGTGCCACCACTGTTCCCTCAAATCACATGAGTCTCAACTCTGACCTGCAGTGCTAAGGCCCTCAGAAGCAAAATACAATCTTTTTAATATGACTCTTCTGCCAGGTGGATTGCTTCCCTTCCTCACAAGAATGAGAGAGTGTATTGCTGAGGAGGGGAGAAGTTTGGTTACTTGCTCCTCTGCACAGAATGGAGCTCTGTATATGAAAGACAACTTTGCCAGATCTGAATCCATGTGGAGCAGGGGCTGGTTTTACAGGAGCCCCTTAGTGCAGTGCTGGTGGGCTCTCTGTGCCTTCTGCTCAGTGCCCAAGCAGGGGAGGCATCTCTGCTTTGCCACTCTGTGTCTGCATCCTTGTGCTTAGCCTGTTGGAGGGTGACAGCCCCAATCTCCCTCTGCTCCCTGCAGCTGGCAGCTCCCTGTGGCTGGCCCTGAACCTTCAAAAATGCCAGGATGTGCCTGGACAGCAAGAGGTAGAGGTGGAGTTTAGACCCTCCAGATCACTGTGATATGTGAAAGCCATATGTCTCTGTGTTAAATGGACAGAGGACTTGTCCCTTCTTTTATACAGATGATTTTCCATGAAAACTGTGCTATGAGAGAGATTTCACTCTATGTAAAAGACCAGAAAAAGTGTTGAGCTGAAGGTCTGAGAAATTAAGGTTGTAATGGTTATCCTTTCATGGCTGGGGCAGAAAAGCTGTGGTAATGGTACTTGGAAAATGTTTTGTCATCTCAGAGGCAGCTGTTGTGTCACTCAATATGGGAAGCATGGATGACTGTGAAAATGTTGTTTTCCACATTGGTGGTTTTCTTAGGCAAAAAATTGAGACTTGGTTTTAAAAGCAGCCCAGAATTACAGAGGATGGAGCTCCTCTCTGCACTGTGTACCTGGCAGACTGCTCACATCTTGTTTAGGAGACAGCACTGCACAAGGACATAAAGGTGTTTTCTGCTTTAGATGCTGAAACAATCCTGATGTGTCAGCATGTATTTGCAATCTCTTCAATGGATGATTGATCTTTGAATTTAGCATTGAAATATTATTTTTAAAGAAGTGCTATATGTGGTAACAAGATTAATGATCTTGAAAGAGGATGAAAAGCCTCTCTGTGTTCAATTAATTCTCATATCTCAGGAAAGCAGACTTTGAAGTTTAGCCGACTTGTGTGCTAAAAATACCTGTCTAGGTCAATGATATACCTTCAGCAACATTTGCAAAAGAATTTTGGGGTGCATTATTTTCCATAGCATGTATTCCCCAAATCATTGATGCTGGAATATCATCCCTCTCATTTCCTTATACAATGACTTTTGGCAAAGTATATACTTTTTTGTTATACATGCCCAAAATCCCCAATTTCAGAATATAGTCCTATACCAAAAGTCAGTGAGATATGGGAAGTTAAACATTAAACTTTTAATACTGTAATTTATGTAAACAGAGTGTGTGCATGTAAAAATACTGTGAAGAAATAAATATACTGTTTCAAGCCACATTTAAAGTAAATTTAATGGCATTGTTTATTCATATGTAGTTTTACCGTGCCTTCCTAAGCTCTAGGTATCTTTAGAAGTAGTTCAGGCTCAGATGGTTAAGACACATGATTAAAAAGTTTCGCTTCCCAAGGTTATTTTGTAGTACCCTTCATTTGCAGGTTACTATTGCTTTAGAAGTAGCAACCCTAGTGCAAATGATCAACTGCTGTATAACAAACCTTACATTTTAACAGGTCTTGTTACCCTGACCTGTTGTCAGACAGTACCAAGGCTGTTACTTTGACAGAAATAAGTTCAGAGGAAATTCCCTCAAAAAAACGGTATGAGCATCTTCTCATGTTTATATCAGAGGAATTTTAATTTTGGTGTTTTCATTGATGAGGCTAGCCATGTTTCCCCAAAGAGGAAAAATAAAAAAGTCCACTTGAACTTAATTTTGGCTTTGTCTTCTGGTGGAAATGAAAAATTTTTCATTTTAATTCTTTCATTGTAGGTCATTTGCATATTTATATTTTGGCAGCAGTTTAAATAAAAAAAACTAACTGTGGAGGGATTCTGGGACACGTCTGAATCTTGGGATAGTTGGAGTATGAAAAATGTCTTTTCACCATTCCTTAAGTTTGAAAAACTCTCTGCACAAAGCATGCTGGTAAACTGGTTTAAAAAGGAGAAAGAAGAAAAAAAGTATATATATATATTTTAACTTTTACAAAAATCAGGGATGGTTTTATTAACCTTTTTTTTTTTTTCTTCTTTTCTGTCTGGCTTTAGTTTTACTTCTCTGCTTTCTGATTAACTAGTCAGAAGATCTGTTAGCCACAAGCCTCTTGGCATGACTTTTCTTATCCAGTTTTTGGGCAGTGTAAAGTCAAATAAAAAACTAACTTTCTAGGAACTTAACAGACTTTAGTCTGTGAACTTTGAGGATCCTTTAATGGCTGTCAATAGAGCCATTAAATGTAATGCTGAGGAAAGAAAGGTAATTTGTTACAGACCAAAGCGAGATAACTGAAGATGGAAGTTCATTAAAGATTTAAGTGGGGTTAGCATCAGGTTTTTAACTGAAAAAAGCTGCTCTGAAGCTCTGGAAAAAACTGTCATGGTTGGTATGAACTATGCTGCATTGCAATTTCCTAATGTTATCATTTTACAGTTCAAAAATTTACATTTCCATTTTGAATTGCAGCAGTATTTGTTACATTAAATCCCTCCCTGCCTAACACATTCAACTGCAAAAAAAACCCCAACCAAACAAAAACAAAACAAAACAAAACCCCAAAAAACCATGTAAATCTTAGTTATTTGAGGAGCAAAAAGAAAAAATGAAATTTGAATTCAACACATTTATAGAAAAATATTACTTGCATTGCCAAAACCAACTTTAATTTTGAGCCTTTCTGACTTTTGAATACTTAGGTTTTATAAAACTGTTTTCCTTAAAAGAAATCATTAGCTTCATATTATAATGCCATGAAGGAGAAGGCATGATGTAAAAAACAGAGGAAGAAACTTGCTGATTCTCATTTGGGTCCCCAGTTAAACAAGTGCTTGTGAACAGGGCAGTTCATAGTGCATTTGCAGTAAATCCAGTCTCTTGTTTCAGTCCCTTGTGCAAGGTCCAGGAGTCTGTATTCTCCTGGGACAGAGGTGTGATACTTTCTTCCAAAGTTTAATGCTGTCTCCAAAGCATTTTTTTTCTGTTCAGGTCAGCTATCACTAACAATTGCAATAAATACATATTCTCCTCTGCTTTAGAAATGTGTGCTGCCTTTTCCAACATGTTCTCACTGTGTTTGGCACTGTAGTCTTGAACCTTATGGCTGATGTCTTGATACTATGAGTGTAAATATTTCCATATCCCTCATGCCTTGAAAACAAAGCCTGTCCTATTAAGTTTTTTAATTTGGCAAGGGACAAAATTGCAACTGGAATCAGCTGCTTACAATTTCCCCCCTTTTAAGCACTTTCCTTCTCATCTGTGTTAAACAAGATCTGGAAAAATAAACGTTGAAGGGCTGCATGAAGCTCCCTGAAACCTTCCCTTCGCATTAATCACGCCAGCGCTGATTTAGTGGAGCTCTGCAGCTATTTTGGGAAAATCTCAAGTAGTGGTGAAGACTCTTGGGCTCCAGCCTAGGGGAGCACAGAGCTGGCTCTGTGTTTTCGGGGGAGCCCCTGATGCCTAGGGATTGGTTGTGCATTTGCCAGCCTGGCACGGTGTTTAATCCTCTGGCTGCTCCTTGGCTCCTGTTCCAGTTCCCAAGGACGGGCAGCGCTGGAGGCAGCCTTGCCAAACTGCAAAGTGCTGCTGCTGGGCCCTGGGCAGGGCAGGCTGCAGCACTGGGCTTGGCATTGCTGCAGGAATCCAACCTTTTCTACTTGTCCAAAATCAAGGAACAGGTAACATGATTTTTAAAACATGTCAATGGGCCATATTTTACTTTGGAGTGAAAAAAAAAATCCCTCTCTGTGTTTCTCAGTAGTTACAGATAACCTTGAGGGTACCAAACCTCATCTCCTGGATGCTTGGATAGTCTAGTGAGGGTCATTAAGGAGATCTTCCAGAAACTCAGGCCTGCTCTTAAAAGTACAGCCTGATGCAAAAGTTTCTACAGTTAGTTCACTAATAGTGGTGAGAGTGTTTATGTTAATATACAGCTCGGACCAGGAGTGTGCTTTGGGAAGGAATCCCTTTGCTGTCCTCACTGGGCACACTTTGGACACAAAGTGTCCCTGGAGCACCTACACAGGGTTCCTTTATGGGAATGAGAGGCCAGAGGGTGCTGCCCAGGGACCTGCAGTGCCTCAGCTGCTGAGGGGCACACAGCCCTTGGTCCAGCTCCTCCGACCTCAGGCCCTGCAGACCATGAGTCACATGGAGGAGGCACCTCGCCCTCAGCTGCTTTGCTCTTCAGAGCTGTTTTTGCTCCACCTCAGCACCTCAGTGCAGAGATGGACAAGGTGGAATTGTCTGACCTTCATCTGGTGGTGCCTTCAGCGAGGAGCACTGGTCAGGCTTGTTTGGTCACTGCTGAATGGGTGGAATCCAGCCCGTCCTGCACAGGGCTCGGCCAGGGCAGCCTCTGCCAACAGAGAGAGAGCAGCCCCTGGAGAGAAACAGCCCAGGGAAAGCCTTTGGGTGGTCCTTTCCCAAGTTTGCATCATCTCCCTTCTTATGACCTTGATTGGGAATGTTTATCTTCACCAGTCCTTTTTTCCCCCCCCGGCTTAAAGCATTTTACACAGCTTTTGCAAAATCACAGGTGAGCACAGATGCACAGCCAAAAGCACACATTCTGACATAAATGGTTTTTTTTGAAGTTTTTTGGATGGGGTCTACTTACAGTATGTTGTACCCTTAATGGATTTGGGTGGAAATATTATTTCTCTTGTGTTTTTGGCTTCCCTCACAATAAGAAAATTCCAGGCTTTAAAAGACCAATCTTAATAGTGTGAGGAGAAAAACCCTTGTAAACATATTTTTTAATAAAATATGTTGAATCATTTACAAATTTCCAAAGAATTTGTTCTCAATCATTCCTCTAAATGTTAGTAAAATACCCAAATAGAAGACCATTTTTAAAACCCGAATCCTAGGTATTAACTAGACAGTTTTCCAGCCAGGAAAAATTTTTATTTTTTTCTTCCACAGGAAATGGTACTCATTGTCCTGAAAACTTTTTATAAAGTTAATCAATCAGTCTGTGGCATGTGTGTTGCCATGCTATCTGGTCTGAGGCAAAACAAATACTAAACTTAAGACCAATTCTTAATTTCCCTCTTTCTGGTTGCTTTGTCCTTGTAAGATTTGGCGCTTACCTGGTGACAGACTGGCTGGATAATGGGAGTTTTGCCTGTGCCCTCATGTCACACCCTGCAGTGTAGTGGGTGGGAAGCTGTCTCAAAGCATGTGAGCTGCCTGCCTAGAGGACTTCAGCAAAAAGCAAATAGACCTGAGTGTGTCTGGCTGCTAAATCCCAGACAAAGAGCTGGCAACCCGATGGAATAGCAAGTTTTAAATTTTTGATCAGCGAGAGATTATATTCTGTGGTCTTCAAGTTCAGTGAGTGTGTCGGGTTGGGGACATCTGGGATGGAAAAGGGAGGCAAGAAAATACTCTTTTAAATAATTTATTTGGATTACATGCAGAATACTAGAAAAACTAAATAACCATTTCAGGCCAAGAAACAGACTTCAAAGGCTGACTGTCATGAGCTGGGTGAGTCTTTGCTGCTTCCATAGGCCCTGGTCTTGTGACAAAGCAATTTCTTCATTTGTGGTTTCTTGCTCAAGTGCAATTTGGCCCTGGTATGCAGATAGGGCAGGAATGGGGAAGGCAAAATGACAAGGCAAAACCTAAAACAGTTGAGGACCCCCTGCTTTCAGTATTTCTTAAATAACTCCTGTGCTTATTTTCATGCTCATGTATTGTTTTTAAGTAAAACCTCTTATTTTTAAAGGATCACTGAGTAGAAAAGTTTTAATTTTTAACTCTTACATCTGGCTCAGATGATATTATAAACTGGTGAAGGTAGGTTGTTTTTTTTCCCCTTTTACCAGTGTGAGGTAGTGTTAAAGAGAGTACAGCAGTGGCTGTTCATCTCATGTGCACACACACAGAGGGCAGATTCAAATCCCTGGCTCCTAGGGTTTGCACTAAGTATTTATACCAGCAAATTCCAGCTGATGGATCACTAATTTATCTGTTTTAGAGAGAGTTTTATAATTACTCTGCTCACTCACAAGTGGAGTTTAAGTAGTCTGACATTTACACTTCTCATGTGTCAGGGTTTCTCAGGGTATTTTGCCAACTATGCTGTGTTGAAATTGGAAACAAAGTGTAGACAAATGGAGACAGTGACTGAGAAGTTAAAGTTCATTTTTTAAAAGTTAAATTCAGTTTTTGATGGCAGCATTAGGCATCTACAGTGAGTTGTAGGCACTGTTAGGACCCACAGTTTTCTTTGCCTCAGTGTGTATGTTTGTGTTCATGCTAATTCTCTAGAGGCAAAAAATTGTGGTCTGTAGTTGCCACAGCAACAATAACACTGCACTCAGAGTATGGGTGGGTTTCCCCTACTTTGTACAAGAATGCTGAAAGTGTAGGCATATTGCTGTGAGACACTGTGAAACATGATAGACTCTTAAGAGAGAAAACACTTGTTTTTTGTTCAGAGAATATGATTTTAATTTTGTGTTACCTTTATTGCCACTTCTCTGATAGGGTGTTATTTCCCAATTTGCAAACCTAACATTGCAGAGAGAAAAATGGACTCAGCTGTTTGGAAAAAGAAAGTTTCAGAGGTGTTCTGCTGATGCTAATCAGTAAATAAGATGAGGATTAGAACAAAGAATGCTCAAGGCAGAGTGACATAACTATATTTCTGTTCCATTGTGGTCAGTTTTGTCAATGAGAAGATGACTGTAGCTGTTCTTTGCCATGAACCAGGATGAAAACTGGAACTAGATAAAAGAGAAAAAAATACAGGGTAAGCTTATTTTCTTAAACCTGCTAAAGCAAAGTGAAGGGACAGAGAGGTTTGCTTTAGAAATGTGACTTTTAAGAGGGATCATGGTGAAAGTGTTTGTGAGCGGCATGAAAGAAATGGATCTAGGCCTTAGAGTAATAGAATATGTTGAAAGATCATTTAGCTTCAACCCTTATGCCAGGGAACTTCCACTAGGCCATGTTACTCAGAGCCCAGGTGGCCTTGAACACCTCCAGGGACGGGGAGCTCACAGCCTTTCTGGTCAAACAAAGAAAGGACGTACTCCTTTCTGTCTCCCAGTGTTTCTTCATGTTGAGAGAGACATGTGATAGGCTGCAGATTCAACAGTGATTAAAACTGGGATGTTTTTCATGTGGTCCAGACCTGGCTGTGAAACCCTTTCAACAGGAGGCTGCGAAGGCCAAGAACTTGGCTAGGGCCAGAGTGGACTTTGATGTTTACATGACTGATATGAGTTTGTAGGGTAAGCACAGCTTAAAAGAAAAAGCTTTTGGAGGAACCTGTTCTTTTGCTGGCTCATCTCAGGGCTTGTTCCCCCTCCAGGCACTGTTTTCTGTCAGCCCTGCCTCTGGTGTTGCTGATGCCTTTGGGATCCCAAACCACTGCTGACAGTCCAAAGCATGGATGCTTCCATTATGGATGGCTGGCTCTGCTAGAGTCATCATCCCCTCCCAGACCTTGACTCATGCTGGGTTTATTCCTTGAGTTTCTTCACATGGTGATAATATAGCAGGAAGCAGCAGATCTCTGCAGGGAAGATTAGCCAACACCCAGGAGAGGTCACTTCTCTCACATCCCACTTTCAGGCAGCGCCAGCTGCAGCTGTCCTTCTGTTTATTAGTTTATATAAAAAGTAACTGGCTCCTTATATGTTTTGAAATGTATTCCCCTGTTGGGTTATCCTCTTACTTTTCTGTTCTGATTTTTAACTGCTGGGGGATTTTTGTCCATATGCTGAGCACTTCCCCTCTGTTCATTTCATGCTGCATATCTTTAATGCTGTATTTGATAGTTTCGTGATCTGCATATATTCTTTGAATAGATTATGCCAGCAGATGTCTGGTGAAGTCTGCCTTCATCCTTTGATAGGGTTCTGACATCCTGATCTGTAGTCTGTTATCTCTCTGTTTATCAGTCATACATTTTTATGTGCACCATTAGTCACCTAGGGGCCTCAGTCTTGTTTATTTTTTTGCCTAGATGGAGTTGAGTTAGTGTTTAAATGATTGTCAGGAGAAAAGAGATTCTGTATCTGCCTTCTCTCTTTCCTTTTCCTTTGGCACTTCAGTTTTTGAGCATAGTCCCTATTAAAGATGAGATACTTGCCCAGTTTTAGAAGACCCTAAATGGCAAGTGTGCCTGTATGCTGTGTCTAGGATCGTGTTTTTGCCATGGCTTGGAGAATTTCTGTCTATGAGACGAGGGCCTCATTTATTTGCTGACAGGTGAAACTAGTGGCTTGTGGCCTGGAGAAGCTTCAGGTGGTCTTTGGGGACCCAAAGGGGTCTCTGGTCACCTCCAGCTCCTGGATCTCCTCTCTCTCATCCCATATAAACTCCGTGCTGCTCATTGCTCCCAGCACCAGAGAAACTGAAACCCTCCCCACATCCGAATCTGCACCTTAGTGCTACAGCAGCAGTGGGAAGAACACCATGTGCATTTTGAGATAATGAAGTTTGCTAAAAATCAGACCTGAAATGCTTTCTCAATGTGCCTCTGAGATACCCCGATGTTAGGGGTATAAAACCTTGTGATAGAGAAGTGGAAATACATTTTGTAAGCCAGCTGGGCAGATCGTGCAATGTCCTAGTTCTTTCACAGCATGTTTTTTTAGGCTTTATGTGTAAAGCACTTGCTTGAAAGGGAAATGATAATTGTTTATGCAACTTAAAGGATTGTTGAATTTCTTTTCCCTGGCTATGTTCAAATTCTTATGGTATTTTGAGAAGAGTTCACTCGGAGTTTTTGGAATTTTGTTGTTGTACTTTGTTTCTTGGATAATAAGTTGCCTGTCACTGCACAGTAGCACCATCACTGCAATAATTTTAAAATGTAAGGACATTCTTCTCTTTTTTCCCTAACTCTTGAAGAGGAAAAAGTGAGACTTATTCCTGTTGCCTAAGAAAAGCAAGTTAAGTTTCTGCTATTGCTGACTCATAAGCATGGCAAGAATACAAAAATACCATGGTTAGGTAAAGGTGAGTGAGTTTTTTCCTCCTCATATCGCAGTTATCTTTGGAAAATATCAATGTTATAAACCAAAGCTCTGCTGCACTGCATGCAAATAGAACTACAGAGCTCCAGTGGGGGGATATGTAAAGAAGGCTTTAATGAGGCCAGGAAATTAAATATTTTTTCTTAAATATAGTATAATGCAAATAAAATTAATTTATAGCAAAAGCCAAATATCTCTTTTTTGTTTGTTTGTTTGCATTTCTTTATTCACCAACTGATGCTTGATCATGCTGTGTGTTTTCCTGTTAGTTTTTGTTTTGATTTGGTTGCTAAGTTTGAAAACTAGGAAATGTGGGGTTTTTTTTGTTATCATTATTTGTTTGTTTCATTTGAGGGGGCAACCCCTCAAATTCCTTCAGAGCATGCCTTTTTTGAAAGGTACTGATGATTTCCAAATATGTTAGTTTAGTGGTGGTTGAGATGCTTGACTTGTGCCAAGTCCTGAGCACTTGTCATCTCCAAGTAACTTGTTTTCAGTAGTGTCTGAAGCTGAGTGCCTAAAATTAGACATGCTCCTAAGTTCAGCTTTCAGAGATACTTGCTGTAGATGTAAGGTGCTTGTAACAGGCACAATTAAACAGCTGGGGTTATGTTCTTGTCTTTTTGCATGGTTCACCATCCAAAATAAATGACCATGGAGCAACAAGTATGCTGCAAATTCTGAGTAGAAATAAGGAAGGAGGAAAAAAGCCACAACAGGATATTGTCACTGTGCACATTTTGTTGGTGTCTTCTCTTCCTGCCATGGTTCTGAAGGGATTAAAAATAAGTCTGCAGCCCACATAAATGAAGACTAGACAAACATGTCATATATTGAAAAAAAGGGCAATAATTTTACTTTTAAACTGTAGAACAATAGAAGGACCAGTATTTTGTGGTTGTGAAAGTGAATATCTAGAGCTGGCAGTTAACAGAGGTTTGCAGATTCCACATGGTCACCGTAATAGCAAAGGAATTAAATGAAGATAGTTGTGTTTGAATTAGTAAAAAAAGAAAAAAAAAGCAGCACATACAAAGTTCTTTGGAAATAGGCTAAAAATTAAGAAAATAGCTGTCTAGAAAATCTGCTGGCCAGCAGAATCAAGTGCCTTGGGGGAAATGTGTGACTCGGCAAGCTGCTGGAAAATATAAAGTTTTCATTGTTTTTGGAAGCAAAAAGAGTGAGTTTTACTATCTCTTATGTTTGCAAATATAATTGTCTAAGTATAAACTGAGTTTCCCAATTAAATGGTTCTGACTAAGGTTTACTGCCAAAAAATGTGATTGTGCATGTATTTCCTGCCCTTGTGCTATGCTTCTTTTTTACCCCATGTGATAAAACCTCTCTAAAGTACATCAGGTTGAGGTGACTGAAAATTAATTCTAAAGGAAAAAAAAAATCTCTGCAGATTCACTGCACATTTTCCCTGGCCCTCCCTGCTGGCTTCCCAAAAGTTTTGTGTGTCCTCTTCTGCCCGTGGAAGGTAGCTGGGAATACTTTCTGTACCTCTTCCACCAAATTCTGTTGGCTGCATTGCTGGAGAGGGTATGGTCTCCCTTTATTTTGCTAGGTTGGAGCATAAGACAGCAACATAGATCTTCACCTTTCCGTGTTGATGTACCCCAATATTGTGTTTGTGTGCTTGTCTGAAGCATTTGCTTTGCTCTTCACTCCCTCTGCAAGGGCTGTTCCTGTGCATTTCTGAGACAGAAAACTGCTTGGGCAAGGAAGAGGACAGGAAGAAGCGAGGTTGTAGCATCTGCCTGGGGAAGCAGGAAACCGAATGTGTTTGACTATGCCTATTGTGTGGGAGCATTGTTACCCCAAAACTCTTCCACACGTATCTAGCACTAGATATGCTAGTTTGCTTTTCTCCTGACTGGCCCATTTTGTATTTTTTTTTTTTTTCGTTCATTTGGTTTTAGGTTTGTGTTTTGTTTTGTTTTATCCCAGTTCTGTTTCAGGCACTTGAAATTAGTGTAGAATACCAGCTTCTGGAATACGAAACCTTTTTATGATGTCTTCAAGTGTTAAACCAAAAACTGAAGTGTGAGAAGCTATGGGTCATTTTTGAAAACTTCATTTCTTACAACTAAATGTAGTCCAGTTTCACAATCCAGGGATTTCTTTTTGCTTCTGGTAAAGTGAGTGTGTGTAGTATAAATACTGTTTATAAATCTGCACTGTACATTTCTGCATCTAAACTTACTAAACTTAAAGTACTTTTACAGTAGAAGTACCTGTTTTAGAGTTATGCTTCAGAATTTGATGAATTCCAACCTAGAATTGTCTTTTTTCCTCATTGGAATGAAAAGAAATTTAGATGGACAAGTTCTGCTATCTAGATGAGTGTAAGCACAGATAAAATCTATCCTTTTCTCTAGCAAAGTCCATGCATAAACTTTTTAAGCACATCCTAATAGGCTAATTTTACAGCACCCTTGTTTTAAGTTCCTATGAACATGACTCGGTATTTAAAGACAGGATGTTCCAGATTTTCTGTGTTTAAGGGCCTAATAAAGGGTTACATAATACCATTGCAATGTCTGAAAAGTTTAGTCTTTGATCAAGCCACTAATTCCAAGGATAATGTGCTTAAATTTAGCACAGTGCTGACAGTTTCTACAGTGGGGAAATAAACCAACTTTCTTTTGGCATAAAATAACCTTTCAAGTTGGCACTTTTTTCCCCTCACTGATATTTGTTTCTTTCTGTTGTGTGCACTTACTGGGACATCACTGGGCGAATGAGAACAAAACTGCTCTGTTTGTATTGGTTTGTTTTTTTAAAGACCACTGACATTTTTCTATAGAAAAGGAACTGAAAATAGAATTGCACAGACATTGCAGCAGCAAGAATGGGGCAAGTTATTTTAGATGTGCCAGTTCCCATTCTACTGACGGATTGCACTTTAAGCCTACTGTTTTATTTTTAAATTGATGAATATGTGCGGGCTCAAGGCTTTCATCTGGCCTGAAAGTTAAGTGTGTTGCTGAATTGGGACTTTACAAACACTGCTATAAGGATCCTGCCATCTCTGCATTCAGGCAAGCCCCGTTGGTATTTGGGGAAGATAATTTACATTGAAGTCACAGAAGAGTGGTTGGGTAGACAAACATTTGTCTGTATGCCTTCTTTGTGTTTTGAATAAATCAGCTGTGTACTTATCAGTTACACAGACAAAATGAAAAGGTGCTTGGCTTACTGTGTTTTGTTCTAAGTTTTTAAAAACTAAACATTTAAATGTTGTGGGAGATAAATCAGGTCTGTGTTGATGCTATTCTTAGTGCTGCTTCTTTGAAGTTGCCTACTCAAGAACGCACATGTAGAAACTGGGCTGAAATCTCAGGATCAGTGCTTGAGGCTGGTGAGCTGAATCATGTCTAATGAGACCTGTCTTGGTCCTGCTTCCTTTTTGGTGCTGTGGTGTCCATCCCTTGTCTGTGGTGGATGAAGGGACACCGTGTTGTGGATTGGGAGCTCAGCAGTGCTCTTGAGAGGAGGTGTGGAAATACCTGTTTGGGATTTGGGGCATTCATCACTTCTGAAAAGACTAGCTGGGGTCAGTATCTGTTACCCAAGAATTCCTTTGTGAGAAAAAGGTGGGGAAGTGGTGTATTTAATGATTATGGAAGGATCCAAGCTCCAGATAGGTGCTGAGCCCTGCAGGTGGCTTAGAAAGAGAGGGGGGAAGCAGTGCTGTGGTGATCCCCCCCTGGGAACTTCTTAGAGTTCTAGGGACTTTCAGAGAAGGCTTTGCAGGACTCAGGTGTCTGCTTTGTTGTATCTTAGTCTCCTGTAGGTATTTTCTATGTTTCTGTTAGTTTTCACTTAAGCATCTCTCTCCTAACTTTACATATGTTTAAGTGGGGCCTTCTGAGCATACCTGACAGAAGAGCTGGAGTGATGGAGTGATGTGGTGATAGAGGGCAGATGGTACAAGATGCCATCTTTCCTATCAAAAGTTCTTGATCCAAGGGACTCTTTTGTGAAGAAGCAAGGCTGGTAGTTCTGGTATTGGGTTTTTTTGCTTGCTAATTTTGTTGGGATTTTTTTTTTGGTGTGCCAAACTTCTTGTTTGGATAACAACACTTCAATCCTCTTTTCCTTTTCTTATTAAATTATTCTCTATACTCTGACCTTCTAGCTGTAGTTCTGCTTTTAGACATGTCTGACACGTAATACTGTGAAATACCCCACCTGCATAGAAGTATGTAAAATTATTCTTTTTAAGTATTTTTGGACTTAAGGTACTGTTATTAGTGTGCTGCCTCTCTGCTGAGCAGTCTGAAGAAGCAAGACAGATCTTCTAATAACCTAGAGGCATTCTGGTTTAAAAGAACCACCAGGATGACTTAAGGCTCCAGATTGTTTGATTTTCCTGCTGTTCCTATTACAGGTAGGAATTAGTGCTGACTATCTTAGATACAAGGGAATTTCATCATTTGGCATCACTTGCTGAGAGAGCAGTAATTAATGAGGTACAGGTAGTGGCAGAACGTTGCTGCACAGAAATGATCATTGCTTAAACATCTGCTCAACATACAGAGTCATTACAGCTCAATGTGAGAGCTGTTGACAATGAGCTAAAGCTGTTTTTGGATCAGGTCCACGTATTAAATTTATCAAAGGTAAGAGTATGGGAGTGTGACTTAGCATTATGATGTAGATTTGACTTCTCAAGCTTACTTTTGACTTAAATGTTTTTCCTTTAAAATTTTTGATGACTCAGGGTTTAATCTTTAATTATATTTTGTGTCCTGCTAGTGATTATTCTGCTAGTGGTTTCATAGAGGTAATCCAGAAAGAACATCTGTTTCAAGTTTACAGTCTAAATCATGGAAGGATATTTGACCCTGTAAGTAGGGAAACAGAATTTACCCAGGAAAACAGCACAACAAGCCAAAATACTGTCAGTTTTGTATATTCGACTTCACCAACTCCATTTTCTTCATCCAACTGCACAAAAAATGCCAAGGCTGTGACAACTTAGTGCTGCTTCTGAAGAGGACAATAATCTTTAATTAGTCATGCATACATGCTTTTTTTCTGTCTCTGTCTCTCCCATGACAGAAATTCTGTTTTCAAGCCTTTGCTTCTGCCCCCCCAAAATCTTCCATAGGACTCCTACAACACAAAGCCAGAGAAATAAGCTGTTTCTGTATAGTTCTGGAGATGTGACATGTCAGCAGTGGAATCAGTATTTCCCCAATGTAAGTTAATTTTTCTCCCCTCTGATCCATGCTGATTGCAGTCTGCAGTGCCTGGCTATGAACAGAAGATACAGCGTCCTGCAAGTGACAGTCAGTTCTGCTTCCTTTACAAATAAAAGCCTCTTTGTGCTGGCTCCCAGTGCACTGAGCTCTGTGCAAAGCAATACCACTGTGGGCAGTAAGGGGAACTGCATGGACTGTGTTACACAAATCCTTTTCCTCCATGGAAGCCTGGGTCAGAACTCTAGCAGTGGGAAACTTGACATGGTCTCTATGGTATTGCCCTCCTTTTTGGAGGTGCTTGTCCCCTCCCTGTGTAGAGCTGAATGATCTCTGCAGAGGATATTTGTCCTTATAGTTCATAAAAATAGTCTGAAAGATCAAAATATTTTGAGAAATTTCAGCAAGTATCAGATATCTTTGAGATCTGATTAAAGACTATTCCATCTCTCATTCTTAACACGCCCCTTCTAAATATCACACTTTTGATGTTATGAAATGCTATAATAACAGCAGGTCTGTTTTTCAACATCAAAGTAGAAATGTCTCCTGCAAAGTGAACTTAAATATGTTGTTTGCCAGGTGTCTTTGGTTATATGTGCAAAATAATCTTTTAAACATGGAAAACAAATTACTGCATTTCTGTAGCTCTTGTTTTATTCTTTGGAAGAAAGGCATCACCCTGGAAGATGGGTCTGATCTCTGGCAGAGTGGAATGCTTTGTAATGGCATTCCCTTTCCAAAATACTACCCAAGCACTGTTGTACTCCACAGACAGTGGTTTGACTTGAGCTGGCAGTAGTTTCTGTTAGCAAGGTTCTTTACGCTTTTCCAAATACTGAAAAGAGATGTCTGGTTGTCTGTGCTAAGTCTGTGAATAGAGGAGAAAGTCTAATTTATGATAAAAACCTTGTAGCAATCTTCTAAAGCAGTGCTTAGAAGCTCATTAGTACATGGCAACAGAGTATCTTCACCATGAGATGTAACTTCATCTTTATACTGAACCACCATGAGAGGCCTCTGCTCTCACACTTCTGTTCAGCAAATGAAATGCAGATTTAAACTTTTATTCTCTCATTTGGCTGATAAATCCAAGGTCTGGAATAAATTAGAGGCATCTTCTGCCATATCTCTAACCCAACTGCATCATCTGCTACATGTAGAAGTGGACATGGACCTGGATGCTGGCTGGGAATATTCTGACAGCCTAGCTGTGCTCAAACACACTTGTACCTCTCTCTGGGAATGTGTAAATGTGCAATATGCCTATTTTTTATCCACAGACTGTGCCCTTGAGGACACATCAGCACCTTGTCATCAACAAGGGGCAAGTTAGCAGTGTGACTGATTGTAGTGATTGCCAGAGTAACAGCATTAACAGGAGTTTTGCTTACAGAGGATGGTCTGATTTGGGTAATGGACTTAATTGGCATTTGGAGTTTGGAGAGAAACGTGTGGTCAATTTGTTATATCCTCCTAGATTTCTGGAAAGTGAGATCAAATTTTCTGCAAGCCTAAGGGAGGAAAAATGTAACAGAGGGAAAAGAAAGTATTTTTGTGGTCATAACTGAATGCAGGATATTTCCTTCTGATACTTAACTGTAAGGAAAAGGTTAAAAGCCCTAAAATAAGAGGCTATGTGTTTGTACTTAACTATCTCTTCCTAGAGTGTGATCTAGTAACTCTCAACTGTGTATTGCCACTTTTTCAAACAGGGAGATTTGCAGATGCAAGGCTTATGGGGTGAGCAGAACTGAAACTTCCTGAAATGGGTTATCAGTAGCCTACCTTCAACTACAAGAAGCAGTGACCAAAACTCTTGGTAATGATTTGGTATAAAGGTGTATAGTCAGATTTTGTCTCCTCTCATAGTTTCTGTTTCCTATCTCAAGAATTTCTAGCTAGGAAAGGCACTTTCTCTTTTCTCCTTTTCAGATTTTTGTGGAATTTTTTCTCAGTAATTTTTCAGTGTACTAAGCAACACTTTACCTCTCTCTTTGGAAATCCTCTATGGCTCCATGGCTTTCCTGTTATAGGGATTTGACAAGTTACTACTTTTGTTTGAGGTTTTTTTTCCTCCTTCCCAGCCTTCACCATGGAGCCATTTTGCCCCCAACACAAAAAGTGATAATTGCTCCTATTCAGTGTTATCAACATCAGGCTCATGTCCTGCAAAGAGTGAAATTTTTAGATGCACCTATTTAACTCCAGGTATTTGGAACCTTTATTTTGTGATTCGCCAGCTGGCATTTGCCCTTAGAAGTGCCCACTTGCATATGGTTAATTGGATCAAATAAAATACTGAGCAAAGATTTCCTCTGAGAGTGGTTAGGAAGTTGAGGAGATGACTTGCTATGTGAAAGGCCCTGCCTGTTGATGGAGATGACTGAAAAGGTGGCTCCAAATCCCTAGGAGTTAGTGCTTCCCCTTCACACAGCACCAGTCCAGTGTTTGCCAGGTTTCATCCTCTTAAAAATGGGAGAAGATACAAAGGCTCAGGACAGATGGGACTGACCTTTTATGTGCTTTGAGGGATTGGATTACAGCACAGTCCAATAGGGGGATCTTGAAACCACTGTGTTTGGCTATTCTTGCATCAACATCATGGGTGCTTGGTGGGTTGGTTTGACCTGATTGCTAACTTTGTGTAAAACTCAGATTTGCTATCTAAACATCACTGCTGAGTTATTGCTACTACAGAATTTGAAAGAATACGAGGAGGAACTACAGTTTATTTTTTTCCTTTGTTGTTCATACCTGCTCTGGATCCATCAAGCCTTTTAAAGTTGAGACTAATAAAGAATTAAAGGATTAATTAAGCAGACAACAATAATGATCGACTCGGTTTCACTGGAGCTGTTCCAGATTTTCTCTCTCTCCAGAAGTGTGGATATCTTGTTTCTGTATTGCAAGGCTGTCTCCAGCTGGCTGTGACTCAGACACAAGTCTTCCAGATGTCGTTGCAGAATACTGTGATGAGACTGCCTTTCTGTCTTCCAGTGTTCAATCATGGAAAATGAAAGGAAGATACTGTCTTCTTTTGGCACCATATCATGTGCTCTGATTCCTAATTTTATTACTTCTTATTCTCTAGAGCATGGAAGAAAGTGACTGTAAAAAGCAAAGGTGTTTCCTTTCTGCTAGCAATCTTGAAAGCAGATGTGCAAAATTTTGGTGGCAACACCAAAGAGATGTGGCTAGCTAAAAGCATGTGTCAAATGACTTGCAATGCTGTAAAAGGTTAATTGGCATATAATTTTTATTTCCATGTTGTTTTTGCCTGGACACCATTCATCAGTGTTCAGAAGCCCTGAATTTTCTGTTTATAAAGTGTTTTTAGCAACAGTGGAAATAACCAAAAGGGAATAGTATGAATCCTTTTCTCTTTGGAAAGGGAAAGGAAGGAAAGTGTGACTTAGTTCACTTGTGATGCAGCACAACATTTGTTAAATTCTTAGGGATCTGTTTACTTGGATGCCTTAAGTATGTAGAATGAAGGATAAAACTAATGTCAAATAGAATGCAGTAAAGTCTCTGTCAGATGAACTGTCAGCCTTTGTGTGCATGCATGTGAACACTGCATGTGTTTAAAATGGTACCTAGAAATAACTAAGTAGAGGAGGTTATATGAAAAGCTGTTGCATCCCTCTATTCCCTTGTGTAGTACTGG
Organism: Ammospiza nelsoni; assembly: GCF_027579445.1. Classification (NCBI taxonomy): domain Eukaryota; kingdom Metazoa; phylum Chordata; class Aves; order Passeriformes; family Passerellidae; genus Ammospiza; species Ammospiza nelsoni. The sequence continues at coordinate 62,866,399 of NC_080633.1, forward strand.
TGATCTATGAATAGCACACTCTGAAGGTACATATCTATAAGTAACCTGAACAGAAAGAGAGATAATAATTGTTTTCATTCTTCCTCTGTAAGTTTCCCAGGCCTGAAGCTGGGAAGAATTCTCTTCAACTGAACTGAGAATCTCCACAGTGTAGAACAGAGCAAGTCTGGTCCATTGCCAGATTATTGCTTGCTGAGTGCATTGGGCCTGTGATGTTTGGCTGCTGTGCAGGAACAACCCTTAGAAACCAAAAACTCATTGAAACATGAGGGTGATGTTTTGGCCTGGTACAAGGCTTTGCACTGACACTTGCTGAAAGAGCACGGAGTCTGGGTTAATTGTCTTGGTTCATTTGCACAACAAAATGCAGGTGTGACAGTGGCATGGTTGGTAGCACAGGTAACACATACTCAAAGGCCAAGGCAAGCAGGAACACGTGTATGTGAGGCTGCTGAGCTGCTTGTGATTAAGTCTCTGCCACATTATCTGCTGCTGCTGCCACTGTCATTCCCTGCCTTCGCTGTTTAAATAATGCTACAAGTGTGTCTGCTCTGGGTTCTTGCACTTTCCTTATGCTGTGTGTGTGTGAGTCTCTGAGATCCCAGCATCCTTAACATCTCAAACTGGGCTTACAGGGGCTGAGTGAAAGTAAAAAGCAAATGCCTGCTTATCGTGATGGCTTTTCCTGGTGTAAAGTTTCTGTGAGTGGTGCTGCACAGAGGGGGTATTGTCTTTCAAACAACCAACCACATCAGTTTCTGTGAGTCTTGCACTTTCCTTCTTTACTCCAGATCAGAGAAGCTCTGCATGCCACAGAGTTGAGCTGCACTGGATGTGCCAGTGTGACCCCAAGCTGGAGCAGGATGGGGGGATTAAGGTTCACTGAATTGTCACTGATGAGCTGGCACCCATCAGTCTTCTCCCTGTGAGGGAGAATCTTGACACTTTCTACCCTCTTTGGAATATACTTTGCTGTCATCTGCTTTGGGTGGTGAGTACTTAGTCACCATTTAGACAAGACTTGGGTAAAAATAATTTTAAACTTCACATCAGCTCTTTTGGATTACATCTTTTTAATCTGAAGGCTCTTCCACTTGCTTGGAAAGGATGCAATCAGAGCAGCCATGTAGGGGCTTCAGCATTTTCTGCTGCATCCCTGTCTGTGGAAGGGTGGGAGCAAGGTTAGCATTTTGAATGTAACTCTATGGCAACAGACAAGTTCAGGATTTCTACTACAGCATCTGGATTTTGTGAGACCTGTGCAATTTTGTTCTTTTTGTTCTCCAGGTCTTGCACTAAAAATGAAAAGTACTTGCTTTGGTTATAATTCTGTGATACTGTTTATTATAAATGCTGCTTGCTTGCATGAGCAAGAAATAAATTGATATTGTCTCTGCTCCAAACAACTAGAATTCAACATACCTAAATATTTAAATTATTGCATTATTCTATTGCATGACTGCCTGCATCACTGAAATAGAGCAACTGCACCAATGGAGCCAACAAACCTTTAATGGAAGCATTTTCATGAACAGCCAACACCACGTTGGACGTGGTCCACCAGAATAAAAGCACTTTGGGGCTATAGTATCTTGTTAAACACATTGTAAATGTTTTTGACAAGAAGCCTGGCAGAATCCAACCAGCCCTGGACAGCCAGCATGTCAGAGCATTTCCGAGTGAGATGTATTATCCTGTCCTGAACTGATAGCTTCGGATAATCCTCTAATCCAAGTGATTGCTTAAATGTTGCAGCCTGCTTAGTTTTGCTTGGTCTGGGATGACTTGCTGCTGAAGAGCTCAGGGTGAATTAAAAAAAACCCCAAAAGATTAAAAAGAAGAAGAAAAAACAAAAGAACTGTGACACTGTGACTGAATAAATGAATTTACCTCCAGCTGTCCAGGGTCCAGGCTGGACTTAAGGATGTTGTATCCCAGTGGTGTATTTGCTCTGTTAGAGACAGCTCCTGGCTCTGTTTTGACTGTGACTTTGATCTGTTTTTCCTCTGACTTCTGGGATTTTTGCTGAGGGCATCAAAGAGAAGGTGACTTGAAGAAGGCAGCGTGATGTCAGTTTTGCTCGGGAGGACACTGAGGCTTTTGCTTGTCCTTGTGCCTGACAAGAGCAGCCTCTACTCCTGTCCTGTTTGCCCTCTGCATGTCTTGTGCTCCCACTGCCATCCATACCTCCTTGCAGTGAGGCCAGACTGATTTTCACATGCAGTAATCAAAGAACATTTGAGAAGCATATTCCTTTAGGTGTCTGCTGGATGGCAGAGCAAAGTTGTTTGCACTCAAACCACAAAACAATGGGGAATTGGAAGGCCTGTGTGGAAGATGCTGTGGAATGGAGGAATTCAGCTAGCGTGGCTGCCCTGTTCTTGCTGCTAGTGAGCAGTGTTACATCAGCATTGTTGATCTTGCCCTTGTGTTGGGGTGGGGGACAGTCAGGTGCTGGGGTAATATTTCAGTCCCAGACTGCTTCCTGCCCCTTACCCCTCGCCAAGAGGATTGAGAAAGGGAGTGATGTGCCCTGCACCTGGGCAGGCTGGCAGCAGAGCGGAGCCTTGCTCCAAGGAGAGCGAGAACCACCAGAGCCCAGCTGTACCCTGGGGCAGCTGGAGCCTGACCTTCCTCATCTGCTTCAGGCTGTGTGCCTGTTGTATTCATATTGTTGTTATCATATTTCTAGAGTCCCATACCTTCTGGGTGGTTTTCTCACAGCAGTGTTGGTGTTGTTCCTGCTTCTTCATCAGGGCTCCTCCAAGGCTCTCCCTGACTGGCCAGCCCACCCCCCTTTTATCCCAGTTATCTTCATTAGCCACAGCTGCCGCCCAGTTAAGGACATCACAGCTGCAGCCCATTTAGAACAACTAGGATCGGGGCAAGGCCACTTATACACTACAGATATTTTACTAGGACTCCTACTATATTTCCCCCTTTTCTTTTTACTTACAGATATTCAAGTACTATACAGATATTCAATACAATACATACATTTCCCCATGACTCAAAGGCCATGTACAACACCCACAGCTCCTTGCTCAAAGGCCATGTTTCTCACAGCTCTTGGCTGTCACATGTGGCTGTTTAATCCCTTCTGTCACTGGCCGAGGAAAGTTACCACATGAGTTCACAAGTGAGAATGCTGAGAAGGGAAAGATTCCTAGCTCTGATGATTTCCCCCCCTTTTCTTACCTCTGCTCTTAATTGTTCTGAGAACAGGGAGAATCCTCCCCCTCCTCCTCCAAGAATCAAAACAGTTTTTTGTTTTGCTTGTCTTTTACAGATCAATTTTGTGGCCTGTCAACTGTTTGCACTTTTGGCTGCGTTTTGGTTTCGTATTTACTTGAGTCCCAGTCATGCCAGCTCTGCTGTTCGCCACGCATTTGCCACCCTCTTTGGAATATACTTTGCTGTCTTCTGCTTTGGATGGTGAGTATTCAGTCACCATTTAGACAAGACTTGGGTAAAAATAATTTTAAACTTCACATCAGCTTTTTTGTATTACATCTTTTTAATCTGAAGGCTCTTAATGCTACCTTAAAAAAATATCCTAACCAACATAACCATTCCAAACCCTCAAAGTAAAGTGACTCATAAAAGTATTTTTAAGTGAAGTATTTAATTTAATTTGTGATGTTTGTTCTGGAAGTTAAGGCCACACCAGTCTGCTGTGACGATACCTCTTCTGGAAAAGATGTATCCAACTTGAATGTGCACTTTGAGCCAGGCTACTCTTTCAGTTAAACATACGGATAATATCTTTTTAATAAGTATCAGTCTGTGTTGGATAGTCAGGCTATAAAGATGCCCTGTGGTAATCCAGGTTCACTGGTAGCCTGATATGACATCACATCAATGTCATTTGCATGGAAAAAATATTCTCTTGCTCTGAACTGCCAGCACTTCCAGGTAAAATAGAAATTATCTAAATAATCATTTTGTTGTCTTCAAGGTATTCCATTCATCTTTTTGTCCTGGTGATGATGAACTATGGCATTATGAACATGGCGAGTATTCCCAACATCCACAGGTGAGCTGATGTGGCTGCAAGTCTACAGCTGCCCCTCTGATAACTTCTCTACTTTCAGGGAGAATCGCGAGGAGTTTTTAGAACCACCTTTTCTTCTTTCCTTCCCTTCTTTTCTTTCCCAGTTACTTGCAGAAGCTTTTTTCATGGAGTTACAGAAGCAGCTGTAATCTCAATTTGTGGGTTTTTGGGTTGATGTATTGCTTTTTCCTATGAAATTGCTGGCCTCAAAATTTGACTTTTGCAAGCATAATAATTTATGGACAAACCTTTGATTTTTTTAAGCATAATGAAGTCATGTTCTCCTTGGTCTTGTATTCTTCCAGATTGCAATTTATAATCCTTTTTAATGTGTTTTCCCCATTGCTGTTTGGCCTTTAGGTATTTTCCACTTATTCTTGAGTTAGGTTGTTCAAGTAAGGTCACTGAGGCAGCTTAGCTTAGTGATCCACAAAATGAGGTCTTGCTTTTGGTACTGGGCTTTGTGAAAAAGTAGAAAATACCAGAACTGTTATTGCTTAAAGCAGAAGCTTATGGTTTGGGTGTGTGACAGGTGTTTTCTGTCTCTGCACTGTCTGGCTGTCTCTGCAGCTGCTCCTGAATGCTCAGAATCCACATAAATCTGGGCTGGGGAATGGAAACCTTTTCTACACTTGCCTTCAAGGCCAGGGCTGTCTGAGAATCTGATGGTCTGATAATCCTCTCATCCTCCTTTTTTTTCCTGAAGAGACCCCTCTCTAATATCTAAATGGGAACCCTACTTATGATTTTTCTAATATTATTCAGAAATGTGAACTATAAAAAGCAATTCTGTCTACAGCAGTTACTTGCATTTTGCACCAGCAAGATAGGGCATTAATGAGATATTTTTTTCTACCCTCTCACCCAGTGTAAAACCCAGAAGTCTAGAGATAATTAATAATGTCATAAAAAAGAAAGGCAATTGGACAATGTTTGTTAAAGAAATGCCATCCAGAGACCAAAATAAAAAGGTGTTACAAGCTTGTATTATGGTTTTGTGGTCATTGTCCCTGCCTGTCATGGGGGGAAATGCAGGAGTTAGTGGCTGTAGATCAGAAGAACCAAGTGTACAAAGGAATCATCCACTAGTTATTTACATCTTCCCAGACAAGGTGGAGTGGTGATAAGGAAAAGGACACAGCTTCCATGGGAAACCCCTTGGAAACAAAACAGCTTTAGACTGAAACACAGATCAAGCCAGTTCATATAACGTCACTCACTGCTGCAAGACAGTCAAGTGTTGATTTGAGTCAATGTGAAGTGTCCATCCAACATGCTGAAAAACCTCAGGAGTTCTGAGGGAGGACTGGGTTAGGAATTTCTGTTGTGGTCTACTAGCCATAGCAGTGTAATTCAAAGTGCACCCACATTGTTAATTTTGGCAAAGTAACAACATATTCAAACCAGCTGAGAGTAAGCTTGAACAAGGGCACTTGAAGGTCTGGACCTGTTCATACATGGAAACAGATCCCTCAGAGTGGGGCTTCAAGACTTGGCTCTTTATTCCCTCATAAAAACACAGTGGAAGAGAACAAATTAAATCAACTGCATAATTTAACTTTCATTCTCTTTTCCATGGTTATTTTTTGCTAGTTTGCTCTCTGGTGAAGCTGCTAGCCTTCAAGGCCTATAAATGGATGAATTAATCCAGCATCAGAAATGCTCCCAGCTGCAGCAGCAGCTCAGTGTATCTCTCCCTGCTTGCCCCCTGTTTCAGTCTAAGTGCTTTGCACCTCAGCATGGGGGCTTGTTTTAGATCCTTCATCTTGTCTCTCGCTGTTACATGTCTGACTCGCCTTTGGATGGATGCTTGCCATTCTCCCTTGATGAGAGGGGAACCCAAGGACCTTGCTGAGGCAGGACTGGATGCCTGACCCAGATAAAATACCATAAATTCTACTCTGAATCTCCTAAAGAATCTGTCATATCCCTTTAGTCTGCCTTTCATCCAGCTGTTTGCTGTGGGCCACATGACCTGCAGGTTGCCTTGTGATCCATCACTGTCACTCACACTGCAGCTTATTAGCCCCCAGGGAGGAGAAACTCATTTCTTTTAAAACCAGCCATAATTTGACAAAGGCCTGGCTCTTTTTCAGCTGTCTGCTGTCTCCTCTTGTCTGATTTCACCTTTAGTTCTCCCCTGTGGTAGGTGCCATGGGTCTGTGGAGGATACTTCTTGGCAATGTGTGCTGACCAGCCCCCAAGGCTCAGCCCTACCAGGCACGCAGGATGTGCCATCTCCTTCTGCAGTCTGTTGGTCTTTGCCTCTTCTGCCCTGCATGGATACCACAGAACAATAACCTCAGCTATGGAGGATACCAGCAGACCTGGTCCTGGCCTGTCCCTGTGGTGCCAGCCTTTCATTCTGGTGTCGCAGCTCTCTATTGCATGGTGTAATTTGCTTCATGTGTCAGTCTATCTCCAAGCATCCATCCAGTTCCTTTCTCCCCAGAATCCTCTTCCTGGCTCATGTAAATACAGGCAGCAGTTACTTGTATGAAAGGCTGCATCTGCCTATGCAGACACTGCAATATTCTCAGTCTTCAGACTGCTCAGCTATTAAGGTAGAACCATGCTACTGCCCTGCCCAACAGAAGTGTGCTACCATCTTGAAACGCAGAACGAATTTATCACATCCTACCTAAGGAATGCTTCTGAAGTGATCTTCTGTTGTTATATTTCTAGAGTCCCATACCTCCTGGGTGGTTTTCTCACAAGCAGCTCTTCACAGCAGTGTTGTTCCTGCTTCTTCATCAGAGCTCCTCCAAGGCTCTCCCTGACTGGCCAACTCACTCCCTTTTATCCCAGTTATCTTCATTAGCCACAGCTGCCACCCAGTTAAGGACATCACAGCTACAGCCCATCAAGAACAACTGGGACCTACCAGGGCAAGGCCTATATACAGATATTCAAGTACTATATTTCCCCTTTTCCTTACAGATATTCAAGTACAATACAGATATTTTACTAGGACTTAAAGGCCACCTCTACTACATTTCCCCCTATTCATTTACTTACAGGAACAGATTTTACATATCCTACAATACATATCTTTCACTGTGACTCAAAGGCCACTTATATTTCCCCAACTCAATACATATACTTTACTTATGATTCAAAGGACACATTACTATACATACATTTCCCCATGACTCAAAGGCCACATACAACACACACAGCTCCTTGCTCAAAGGCCATATTCTCACAGCTCTTGGCTATCACAGCTCCTCAAGTCAAATGCTATGCTCTCCTACAGCTCTTGGCTGTCTTATCCACAGCTCCTGACTCAAAGGCCATGCTTCTTCACAGCTCTTGGCTATCACAGCTCTCAGCTGCATGTCTCTATCACGCTGGGGTCACCACTTGTTGTTATCATGTGGCTGTTATAATATTTCTAGAGTCCCATACCTTCTGGGTGGTTTTCTCACAAGCAGCTCTTCACAGCAGTGTTGTTCTTGCTTCTTCATCAGGGCTCCTCCAAGACTCTCCCTGACCAGCCAGCCCACCCCCTTTTATCCCAGTTATCTTCATTAGCCACAGCTGCCGCCCAATGAAGGACATCACAGCTGCAGCCCATTTAGAACAACCGGGACCCACCGGGGCAAGGTCTATATACAGATATTCAAGTACTGTAATCTTCTAGGTCCTTTCCAGACTATCGGATTCTATGATTTTTCTGGAAGATGGTGTGCTTCAGTATGGAGAGCTGAAAAGATTGAGCTATGTGCCATCATCTGCCTTTATATAAAATTATGAGAGAGAGAATACCTTAAGCTTGAAATATTTCAGTCTTTGCTAGGTCTGAGGAAGAGTTGTAAATAAAGAACGTTTACAGACCAAAATGCAGTGGATAACTTCAGTGAATGACATACAGTATCATCTGGTTTCAAATACTTAAGTTGGACCAGAAATTTCAAAATAATATGTGAAGATGGGAGCTTTGAAAATTCAATTTTGCAACTTGAATTGATCCTATTTCTTCTTCCATTTTTTCTCTACCCCCTGAATGAGGAGACACCTCTGTAAGGTTTCAGCTGGGTACACAAAACTATCAGCCCCCTTTGAGAATTTCTCCCAGGTCTTGTAGCATAGCTCCAGACTTTTAAACAATCTGATTTGAGAAAATCGAAACAAGCCCAACCCAATTTGAGTGATTGTAGTTCTTGTTGGTACTTGTGTTGGTAACTGTGTGTTCTGTGTGTTCTGTTTTTAGGTACTCCTTTGTCGTAGCCATGGGATACCTCACACTGTGCCACATAAGCCGAATATACATTTTTCATTATGGCATTCTCACTACAGACTTTTCCGGGTGAGTGACTCTGCAAACTGGTTCCCTTGTCAATCAGTATTAGTTGATTTCAATAATTGTAAGAATAATTTTTATCTTATCTGCGGAGCACCTGCAATTTTGTTTCCCTTAAGCTTTTTCTGAGGCTTTTGTTGTATTCTTTGGGGTTTTGCTGGGATTTGTTTTGTTTTGGGTTGGTTTTTTTGTTTGTTGCTTTGGGTTTTGGTTTTGTTTTTAAAAAAAGGAATAAGCACTGTATGATTTTTGCGCTGATTCATTGTTTCTGTTGTTCTTTTGCTGGAAGGTGTACAGCTGGGAAGGTAGAGCTTAGTTAGCTAGCTAGGTTTCCCTGCAGAGCATCCTGGGAGGGCAGGTTGGGCAGTCTCTCCCTGGAGCTGTAGGAGTGACTTGTGTGGATGATGGTGGGCTGCTCTCCTTCCAGCTTCCTAGGCACAACTGTCAGCTCTGTGTCTCCTCTCCCCCATTCTGATTTACCTTGAAGCCCCAGCTGGGGAGGTGTTTCCCAGCCCAGGCTCTCCGGGGTGTGAGGGCAGGATTTGGGCAGGGGTGAGATGCTGGAGGAGCTGGGGAGTAACCCAGGCACTGAGACAAGAGATCAGCTCAGGTTGTCAGCACTGGTTCTCTCATGGAGCCAGCTTGTGGCTGCTGCTTAAACAGCACAACTTTTTGCATGCTGTGATATGTGTGAAACGGTTTTCATACACACTGTGGTCTCTGATTTCACTCAGAGAAGCAGTGGAGGATGCTTTGCAAAGATAAAGACAGCTAACCAACCCTGTGTGCTTTGTTTGTGGGAGGAAGGTGTGCTTTTGTGTGATTTGAAACCAGCGTGCTAATCTGTATTCCACTTGTTTAATTGAATGTCTGAAGGCACAGTAATTAGTAACATACCAGGAAAAATTTCTGTAAACTTGCACAGAATCTTTTACATGGCTCTTCCAAGTCTCTTTCATCTTGCAGGCACAGAGTAGGAGAATGAAGGTTTTTGCTGTCCTTGTGCATGTGTCTCTCTCTTTGAGGTGATGGGTTTCAGCATTTAATTAAACTTCAGGTGGCAGAGGGGAAGTTTTTCTCAAACTCCTGAGGTTTTTTTATTAAGGAGGCTTCAGTAATGGGAACTTATATGTTTAAAGAAATTTAGTTCTGTAATTTTTTCTGCAGTTCTTTTAATACACAAAAGCATATCCTCAAAGAGCATGACATACCAAGAAGGCTATAAATGGGATTGGAATGCTATAGTTCAGTGTGTGTAAGAGACAGAGAGATAAATGTGAGAGATCATGCTTTTCTGAATGATGTGCTCAGAAATGCACTGTCAGGCATATTAGCTCTCTCTCTCTGAATACATTTAATAAAGAGCCAGCTGAGACTGGGGGTGAAAGAAGAGGAATGGTGGTTGTTTGTTATGGATTAGGTAGTGTTCTCTGCTCCCTTAATGGAAAAGTAACTACTCTTATTTAATGATGAGCTTGGGGATAATAATGGTACTGGAAACATAATGCTTGAACTTCCTCTGTTATTTGATTTTAACTTGGTGTTCAAGATACACACCAATTCCTAAACTTCAGTCAGAAGTAAAACCTACCAAGTAGTAAACAAGTGGAAAATGTACTATGGATATGAATTGCACCTTCATGGTATATTTTAAAAGCTAAGAATAAATAAAAATACTGTAGTGGTATCAATAAAAACTTGCAATCCAAAGTGTTGAAACCCAGATCACCCTCATAAATCTATCTTAAAACCTGTTTTCTTCAGCTGTCAATATGTGCCCATTGAAGTTTTTGCACATACCTGAAGAGATGTGATGATCCAGAGAGGCAAAATATACTCCCTGGACACAGTTTTACCATGTATGAGCAGCAACTGAGCCTCTTCTTGCTCGTTTTTTAATATTTGATGGTTCCTCATCTGTTGCATGTGGCAATAGAGAATCATAAGGACAGGGTGTGGCTGGGAGGATGGCACTGAAGTTCTCCCTCAGCGTTTCAGAAACGAGTGAGACAGAGCCATGGAGCTGTGCCCATCTCCCTCTGGCCTCCCACAGTTTTGGGGGGCAAGACACTGGACTTGGGGGAATCTTTAAGGTGCAACAAAAGCCCGTCAGCTGCTGGCTTGCATTTTGAGGTTTCAGTACCCCATGAGTCAGGTGATATCTGGTTGCAAGGAGGAAGTTTTAATCCACATCAAATAGGCACATAACCAGTTCTATTGCCATTAGCAATAGAAGTGTCCCTGAAGTGACAAGCCAGATGATCATGGAGTGTTTCCCAGTGGCAGTGCTGAAAGCCAGCATTCCTCATTTGCTCCCTTGGCCTGCCTTGTGCACTTAATAACTTGCATGCATAACCCTTTTGAAGTGTGCTTGCAAATACATTTTTGGGGCGTTTTTACTATCAGTTGTGCTATTTGTTTGGAGCCCTTCTATTTTGAGAACAGAGCTTATAAAATGCAGGTAGAGATGGAGAGAACAAAGTAACTTCTGAGTCATATCTTAAGCAAACTGGAAAATGAAAGATCAAGCTATGGCATATCACTTCCAGGTTACAGAATAAGAAATAAGGGACTTCTTACCTGCTGGTGACTAGTGAATTCTTATCTCCTGCAAAGGGAAGGTCACTGAGTCCCACTGTCAAAACTGTATTCAAGCTGCTTGCAGCTATTTCTTGATTTAGGAGTTTTTCATGTATTGCATAGTACTTAAGGAAAAACTCTTTTTTTTTTTAAGAGTTTACTTAAGGAAAAACTGTTTGTTTTTTTTTAAACTACTGCCAGGTTTTAAGGAAAACAATTTCCAGCTTGCTGCACTTCCATTTTAATTACTTTTAAAAATATGTATATATGTTATCAAATTTCTTTCATTTATATCAGTTATATTATTTCTCAAATAAGTGATGATGTAATTTAGGAATTTTCTCTTTAGCACTTCCTCAAAAATCCTATTTGTTTTGAATGCTAATTATACAATAACTGAATCCTGTGCTTCCTTCTTAATTCAAATCAATCTTTGAGAGACACATGCGTGTTTCATTTTACTTGGTTTGCCATGACATTTGTACATTGTACCTGGAAAAACTAAATCCTAACTCTTTCTCTCTCTTATTTCTTCTCCTTTATGCTAAGAGGATTATGCTGGTAAGTTGCCTGCCTATATAACTTTATAAAAACCGTAATAATATCATGCAGTTTGTGTTTTTGCCCTTTGTATCACAGGCTCAGCTTGAGTGTAGCAATATGATAGCTTTAAGGAAAACTAATTTAAAATAATGAATCTTGATTCTGATTTTTTGAAAGTAGTAATAGAGTTTCAGTGTAGCAACCTTCATGACCAAATACCATATGCACACGATCATCCAGATAAAATTCAGAAGGTATGGAACTTGTGTCTGTTTCAATCCTTTGCTTGATTAGGGTCATAGAGCTTTTTAGTTTCCTCTTTGAATTCTTCAAGTGTCTGAGCAAAATTCCCTAATATTGCAGGTTATTCAGTGAAATGTCAGAGAATGATTGTGCATATGGGAGTTTCTTTCACATATGAGTAGTGGCTGAGAGATCTGGGGTTGTTTAGACTGGAGAACAGGAGGGGCCTTATCAGTCTTTACAACTGCTTGAAAGGAGGTTGTAGCACGGCAGGGGTAAGTTGCTTCTTCCATATAACAAGAGACAGGACAAGAGGAGATGGCCTCAGGTTATGCCAGGAGAGGTTTGGACTGGATTTTAGGAAGAGTTTCTTCATGGAAAGCGTTTCCAAGCATTGGAACAAGCTGCTCAGGGAAGTGGTGGAGTCATCATCCCTGAAGTGTTCAAAAAAGATGCAGTTATGGCACCTGGGGACATAGTTTAGTGGTGAAGATGGCAGTGCTGGGTTAACAGTTGGACTCAATGATCCTAGAGGTCTTTTCTAGACTTAATGATTCTATGATTCTTGCTGCCATTCCTTATGGAAGAGAAACTCAGTTTGTGAAGATCCCCACAACACACAGTGGCACTGTTTTCAATCTTCTGTTGGTCTTAGAGAGACCCTAGCTGAAGTACCTGGAAGACTTGAGCAGTTTTCCTCCCCACGTGTCAAATCTGTAGCTCTTACACAAGTGCTTTGGTGGACATCACTCCCCAGACACCACCTTTGTGTTCACCCTCTCCCAAAGGCAGAGCAGCAGCAGCATTCTCAGCAAACCCCCTAGAAAGGGATGATTGTTAAGAGAGCCCTCAAAAAGCCATATATATAAGCAGATGCTTCAGTAACAAGTGTCACTTCAGGCAGTGAATTTTTGCTGGGTGGTTAGTGCTTTGTTGCTGGCTTTTCCTCTCTCAGTGGCTTCTTGTTTCAACCACAAAAGGAAGGAATAAAAGTACAGCAGCCGCTTTTCACAAAGGAAATACATTTGCTGATGAAAGCAAAGATAGATGTTACCATGTGAAAACACAGAGCAGAAATATTGTCTGGTCCTGCAATTTCAGCTGGTTATTTTTATTTTCTTGTCTTCTAAATGTATGACATGCAGTACATTGCTCAGTGTCTGTTCCTGCAGCGCTGGGGAACCTTGGTGTGCAGCTGGTCCCCAGAGGCAGTGCAGCGGTGCAGGGTGAGTAAGGCAGGGTCAGTCTGTTTTACATGCCTGCTTTGCTGCTTGGCTGCCTGGCTGGGTGCTTGTGCACTGAAACAGCCCTGAGATCACTTACCACGGGAGTCACAGGAGCCCTGCAAGAGCTGCTCTGTGGGAACTAGGCAGAATTCAAGCAGGCAATCACTACTAGAGAGCTCCACACATCTAGTATATCCCTGGACACTTCTCCAGAAGTAAACACTCTTTTAAGTGAAATGCTTCTACCATGAAGCCTTAAGAAATACTGCTTGGGAGCTCTCACACGCAGACACACACAGAGGCAGTGCATCACATGAAGGAAATTGTAAGTTGCTTTGGAGGTGGCAAGTGTGTTTAGTGAAGTGTTTTTCCTCTGATGTACTTCAGTACCTCTTCCTTTTACTGTTGAAAGCAAAAGTAGGAGCTCACTGCCAGCTTGGCCATCCCCTTATCAGCAATGGTTATTGTCACAGCAGGGTGTGACTGTGTGAACTTCTTGTCATGGCTTCAGAGCTGCAGAGGTAACCCTGAAATACATGTTTGCTGTTCTGGACTCTTGTCTGCTATGAGCCTTTTGACTCCACCTCCTCTCTTAGTGAAATCAGGTCAGTGGAAACTATTTCTAGCAAGCGTGTGCCAGACTTCTCCACGGGATTACCTAAGGTCAAGCAGACTGTGCTTGGAAAACGTCTTTTCTCTCGTAAGCATTGAAACTTGCTCCGTGCAGAAGCCAGCCTGTGATGCAGTGAGGACCCCCACAGTGGCCTACAAACAAAACATCTGTACTTCCACTGGCCTGTGCTTCTGGCAAATTTATTGTCTTGGGGCAAGCTGGATTTAAAAATTATATTCACTGATATGGTTTCATTTGGAAGGTTTGTTTAGGGGAGTAAACCCCTCTGTTGAGCATTCTCTGTAAACAGTTCCATCTTAGTCTTGTGTTATTTTTCAAGGCATCTAACATGAGGTAAACAAAACCCCAAAGCTGTCTTCACCTTATGTTAGATGCCTTGAAAAATAAAATTGTCCCTGTGTCAATTTCTTGATTTCTTTTTTTTAAATTAAAAGTTGACCACTATGGTTTGTGTGTAGGAGGTACTGCACAGCTACAACCTAAGATAAAACTCATAGCCAATACATAAAACATGGGAAGGGAGGGGAAATCACACCACACATAAATCAGATTCAGTGTTTCTGTGGTAGTTTGTAACTGTAGTGCTTAATAGCACAGGTGGAGAGGGTGTGGAAATACCACTCAGCGTGTGGCTGCAAAGCAATCAGTAGGTGTTCAAATGTGATGGATTGCAAGTTGCTTAGGCTTCTAAATGTGTTTTATTTCAAATGCTTCCTTCCTAGGGATAAGTCTTTGTGCTTCATCTGCAAGTGCAAGTGTAGTAGGCAGATTTTCTTTTTGAATTCAACCTAATTGCTCCTCTCCAAAAACCTGTGCATCATAAAATTTGGGAGTAAGAAAAGACATTGGGAGTTTTATAGTTTTGTTAACTTCCCTTCTTATTTTTAGCACTACTGACTTTTTCCAGTAGAGTCTAAGGGTTAAAATAGTACCATGTTGGAAACAGTTGACTATATGTGATATGGTGCTGTATTTAATGTATTAACTTCTGTTAATGTAAACATGTATATAAACTCAATGTTTTATTGCTGTTTTAAGTTACAGCTTGCCTGAGAGGCTGAATAGAAATGGCAATTCGATACTCTGGTATTTCAAAGTTTTAATAATCAAAACTCACATGTTTAGGAATTTATGATTCTTCCCTCCCCACTCCCTGCCCTTAAGAGAGAGTTCCAATAATGTCATTATTTTGTTGTGCTCTGCCTTTTGCTGCAGCATAGACATGGGCCCCCTGAGATCAAGTAAGAGGGGAATGGTGGGCAGGAGGAGAGGAGGGAGAAAGATGTTCCTTGTTCACCTGGAACATTGCTTACCCTTTGTGTGAAGTGCTGGCTGGTACCTGACACTATCTCATGAAAGATTTAGTGTGTGTCATCTCATTGCCACTCTACAGCAGTTTTCCACCTTCCTGAATAGGGTAAAAAAGAGATCACAGAATCATTTAGATTGAAAAAGACCTCTGAGATTGTCAAATCCAACTTATGACCACTACCATATCAACTAGACCTAGTGCCACATCCAGTCCCTCTTTAAACACCTCCAGCAACAGTGACTCCAACACCTCCGTGGGAAGTCCATTCCAATGTCTAATCACTCTTTCTGTAAAAAATTTCCTTGGATGTCTAACCTAAACCTCACCTAACCTGGTGCAGCTCAAGAGAAGAGACCAACTTCCACCTGGCTACACCCTCAGGCAGTTGTAGAGAGTGATAAGGTCCCCTCAAGGCTCTTTTCACCAGACTTAACAATGCCAGCTCCCCCAGTCACACATCACTGGACTTGTGCTTCAGACCCTTCCACAGCTCCATTGCCCTTCTCTGGACTTGCTGCAGCCCCTCAGTGTCCTCTGAATTGCACTGAGCACAGGATTGGAGGTGCGGCCTCACCAGTGCTGAGTACAGAGGGACAATCACTGCCCTGGTCCTGCTGGCCATGCTATTGCTGACACAGGCCAGGATGCCATGGGCCTTCTTGGCCACCTGGGCACTGCTGGCTCTTGTTCAGCTGGCTGCTGAGCAGCACCCCCCAGGTCCTTTTCTGCTGGGCCACTTTCCAGCCACTCTGGAAAATGCGTATGTCATGTAATATGATGATGTCAGGAGGGAGAACAGGAGGTATCTAATGATGCCTCCTTCCCACTCACCCTGGCAGACATGTCACTTTTGTTATCCCTTGTCTCCTCTGGAGCTGGGAGATTTGAGGGAGAAAGACTGTCCATCTTTTCTGATGAAAGTACAGGAAAGGCTGACTTGTTCTGTTGGCTTACAATGTGCCATCAATGAGGCAATGACTTCCTAATATAGATGAGGAGAGCCTCTCTCCTCTGTGTTTATATGCAGTTTGACTTCAGTGCAGGCTTTACTCCTGCTGCCCTCGGATTGTTTGCATTTTGGCTCTCTCTGGTTTACCATGGGGGCCTTGTCTAAGACAAGTGTCTAAATTTAGACACTTGAAGTCATACGGTTTTGGCTCAGAGCCCGAGGTTTAAAGTTACCCACTTCAATGTTGGCGTGAAGTCCTTGCCATAAGAAACATATGCAACAAATTGAAGCAATTTGAAACGAGTGGTAATGTTCCCCCATAAAGCTAAAATGGTCAAACACTTTAAAAAAAAATTGTGTTTATTGCAGTAAAACTGCTTCATTCAGTGACAGCCTCTGTGTCTCTTAAGGATTAAAAAAATCTGCCTTTTCATATGCTTAAAGGATTAGGATTTATGTATCTTTGAAAGCAAAGCTAAATTTTGTCTGGGAAAATCTACTTTGAGAAACAGGATGTTGAAGATAATGGTAAAAACAGCTTATAAATCACTTTTCTTGAAAGCTTAATTGGAATAAAGTTTAGAATGACTGTTTGACAATATTGCTGGAAGGTGAAAATCACTGTTGAATTTGTCCATTCCTTAGCTACTATCAGTAGTCTAGGTGACCCAAGAAAAGCTGCTTACAAACTCCTCCATTACAATTGTATTCAAGTTCTGTGTATATTTAAGCCTATTCTGAATTTTTTGTGCAAACTTTTTTTCATTAGCAGTTCAAGTAGGTACTTCTGAAATGATAAAAGCAGTTTCTGATTAAGTAATTGGCTGATATCGCATGTTCTGGTTTTGGGTAGAAAATGCAATTTACCCACACAGAATTACTTGTGGACTCTTGGAAAAGATCAACAATATTAAGTGTTAAAAAAAAGACCACTTAAAATGAAAGAATGTCTTTTGCCAATATTTGTGTGTTTACCATGCTCAATCTATGAATTATCTTGAGAATCTGTTTGATTTATATTAGTGGGATAATCAGGTTGTAAACAGTTTATCTTAGCCATTGGGTTTACATTTGATTGTAACCAGTAGGTTGATTTAAGTTAAGGATGGTCCAGAATCTCTTGAAAATGTCTGTAGAACATAATATTTGGCTGTTATTTTAGACAGAGACTTCACAGAATGTAAGTTCCAGTTTTTTTGTTTTACCTTGAGAAATCTGTGAGACAAACACAGTTCTTGAATTAAAAAAAAAAAACCAAAAAACCCTCAACTTTTTTCTTTAATTGTGTTCCAGAAAATATATTACAGTAGTTAAAATGAACTGCTGTAATGTTTGGCACAATCATCTAGGTCTCTTAAAAAATTTTCATATACTGGTCAAACTGTGTAAATAGTTAAATAAATGTGTACAAACTCAAGTTTTCATTTCCAGGTTGAAGACATCGTTTGTGTTCAAACAGAAACCTCCATCTGGTTAAAGTTGTTAATTTATTCTCAAATGGAGAAACAACCCATTGTATTAATCCTCAGTGAAGACAGATGTCTTTTGTGGGACTGGTTTTACATACATTCATCACAACCAGGGCTTTTAAAATAGTGGTGTATCCTCATCACCCATTCCCATCTTGTGGCTATTGTGGTTGTGAGAGATCTGGGCACCCTGTGCTGCTGTCTCCCGTGGCAGGGAGATGGGGAGCAGCAGTGTGAGGGGGTGCTCATCCCTTGCTTTGCCTGCCATGGGTCCTTCCAGATTGCAGATGTTCAGTGCCAGGTTTCGTGTTTAGGGTGCCACCATTGATGGAGGAACTGGTCAGTTGTCTCCATGGTTTTCCTCCCATCTTTCCTCTTACCTTCCTCTAAATACACTTGTCTGTGTCCTTTATCCTTGTGGGAACCAACTCCTGATGCCACCAAGCTGAGTTTAGTCTTTTTCCCCGTTCCTTAGCTGCAGCAGCTCACATCTGCCTTCAGTGCAAGAAGCTCTGTAAAGCTGGCTATGGGAAGTATGAGTGGCCCTACTTGGAGTAGTGGCTATTTCTATGTGGCATGTTTAGCTGGCACCAGAGCTGCTGGGTGGCTGCAAGCCTGGCTCAGGTACAAGCAGCTCCTTTTTCCAGGGGCTCCAGATCCCACATGCCCATACACTCCCAGCTGGATGGTGTAGCTTCTACAGGCTGTTCACAACACAGATGCATGGTCAATAACCAAGTGGGAAACTGCTGTGCTGACAGCTATTCTGGTATTTGCACACAGTCCTAATTGATAGAGCTATTCATGTGGGGAAATAAGCATCTTTATCTGCAGAGTCAACATTTTTTTAGGGCACTGAGGAGACAGACAATAGGAGAGTAACAAACAGTAAGAAGAGCCAGAGTTGGGTTACAGCAGCACTGCTGTATGCTACTTGCATTGTATGGGGCTTCAGTTTGGTCTTTGCCTGAAAAGAAGCTCAGTGGGCTGCAGAAGCTGGTGCTTCCTGGTGGTGTGATTTCTTCTGAACTACAATTTGCATTGCTGCATGATAGGGAGATATAAAATAAGGCTTTGTGTGCACTTAGCAATTAAAAATTCCAGTGCAAGTTACTGTGGGGTTGTTTTGAACCCAGGCAATTGTCTTATGCCTGAGTGCCTCCTTCAGCTTTAATTGGATGTTTTCCACTTGTTGCTAATACAGTTATGCCTTTTAAAGGCATAAAGACATTCAGTGAGAAAATTGGGAATAATTTGTATTACAAGACATGTAACTGTTGTTTCTGTCTTTGTTATAGTCCGCTGATGATAATTACACAGAAGATCACAACACTTGCATGCCAGCTACATGATGGTAAGAAAAGGAATCTCTGTCCTGAAGACAGCCTTTATATACCAGTGAATTCTATGGTTGATTTATGGAGTGAATGAATGCAGTGCAGTAAATTGTTCCAAGTGAAGAAGAAAAATGCCTTATGGAGGAAAAATTAGAAACTTGAAGTTTTGTTCAGTTTCTAGGATCAAACTGTCTTTGCAATATCAGAGACAACTGTTTTCCCGTTTGGGTATTCTACTTCCTTGGGGCCTAATTTGGATTTTAGCTAGTGCCAATATCTCCTGTTTAGATGCTACAGTGCATCTTCATTAAGTTCTCTGAAACTGTTACAGATTCTCAGAAGTCAAGAGCTGATAATACATACACTCAGTCATTAATGTTAATTTAGCAAAAATACGCTAGCACTGATATATACAGTGGTAATATACTCCATGAGTTGTGAGAGATAGAATTCAGTAGCTTTTCCCCAGGGCAGAGAGAAGCACAGTTGCAAGCAAAATAACATTGTCTTCAGTCTTGTGCTGTGCTGTGACAAAGAGCACTATTATTTCCCACTAAAACGCCTGTGTCTACTACAGTGCAAAGGCTAAAAATGCCACTTGTCATCAGTAGCATTATTGCTTGTGCCTACTGATGTTGCAATGCGAATTTCTGATGGTCTGAGGCCCACTGCCTTACAAGTTATGGGTTGTGACAGTGTTCACAGGGGTCTTAGGGTGAGGGAAAAGACGAGGATCTGACTCCATGTTTCAGAAGGCTTGATTTATTATTTTATGATATATATTATATTAAAACTATATTAAAAGAATAGAAGAAAGGATTTCATCAGAAGGCTAGCTAAGAATAGAAAAAGAAGGAATGATAACAAAAGCTTCTGTCTCAGAGAGAGAGTCCAAGCCAGCTGACTGTGATTGGCCATTAATTAGAAACAACCAACATGGGCCAATCACAGATCCACCTGCTGCATTCCACAACAGCAGATAATCATTATTTACATTTTGTTCCTGAGGCCTCTCAACTTCTCAGGAGGAAAAATCCTAAGGAAAGGATTTTTCATAAAAGATGTCTGTGACAGTGGGTGACTGAATAAGTGCCTTGCTATAGAGTTGTTGCGAATAAGGATTTAGGTGATGGCACACGGGGGTCTGACATTGTTTGCAAGCCAGGTTTGCACAAGTGAATCTAATGCTTTTATCTGGGTATAATAGATACAGCTGGAAGCTTGGCTGATTGACCATGTTGTGTGCATTCATGTTGCTGAGGCTTATCTGCTTCTGGAAGTTGAGTCAGCTCAGGTATTGCTGCAGTTCCACAGTAATGTGCAGCCAAGGTGCACAGCTAGGATGTTGAAGGTAAACTACCAGACAGAAAGGAAAAAGACAGCAGCAGAGGCAGAAGCATTCTAAACAGACCAGAATTAATGATGGTGGAAAAGGCTCATTACATTGCAAACATCCATATATGGAGCAGTTGACCAAATGGAGGCAGCTTGCAGTTCAAGCATCAGTGGCAAATTTGTATTTGTAAAAATTTAACACAGCTGTCCGTAAATGGAAACAGACAAACAAAATACCCAGTCCTTTAAGTAATTAGGTGCTAATTGTTTCTCTGAAATTCAGGCCCTCCCAGTATTTACAAACTGAAACAGTGGAGAGAGAATGGAAATGAGCAGCTTATCAGCAGCCGTTTTAGGATGTGGGTCCTGTGTCTCTATTGGCAATTATGGCCAGTATGTTTAGAACAGTAGTGTCAATTGGTGCCAAGCCCCTGATCTGCTGGGGCTGTGCACATGGAGCTGTGCACATGCTGCACACCAAGTGCTGAGACTCATCCCGTGTAGTTCTGCTGAAGCCAGTGGGATTCCTTGCAGTATGTGCAGCTAAAGCTCTAGGCTGAAGGGTTTGAGGTATGTGCTATAAACAGTATTTGTTTACCACTGGCCATGACACAAGATTTTTCCATCGTTTTCCTGGAACATTGAGTCTGTGTGTTACCTCTGGCCCCAAAGGTCTTGTGCACTTAACAGGAGGTCACCCTTCCAGTCTGGACCTGGACAATTCCAGATTATTGCTGATGTGGATGTTTAGGCTTGCTCCAGCAGCAGGCATCTCGGCTGCTCATTCACACCAGTGGAGCTTCTGTTCCCTGAGTGCCTGTTTGCCTTCCCCTGCCCACTCCTCCTGCTGTGAAATGCTCCATTTCTCACCAAGGAGCCAGCGGGAGGCTCGTGCTTAAATGAGCCAGCAGCTTCTGGCAACAGAGGTTTTTCTAGCCCAGTGCAGTTTGTAGAGGCTGTTGGGGGTCGCAGCCAGTTGGTGGCATTGCCACTTCCATTGTGTGTGTGGGAATGCTACGGCTGCTCTTCCTGACAGTGTAGCCAGGGTGAGAAAGGGGGAATGAGTTAGAGAACTGGGTAGAGAGGTACAGTAGAACTTGACATAGAAGTTAGGGATTGAGATGTATTAAAACCATCTGTGACAAAAAAAAAAATTTGAAATTATGGCCTTAGAAATTTATTTTGGGGTGCAAGCATAAAGCTTTGGGAATAGCTTTTACTGTCTGTCTTTTGGAAAGATCTAATGTGTCTTTTCTTTCCAGGCATAGGGCGACAAGCTGAGGAACTCACTGCTGAGCAAAATCGGCTTGCTGTAAAGTAAGGATGTAATTATCTGAGTGATTTGTGTCAATTTATGCCAAAGAAGTTGACTGTTTAGGTTGTTTGTTATTTGTTATTTTGTTTGGGTTTCTTTTTTTTTTTCCATTACAGTGTCAGGGACAACATAGTGGCCCAGCCATGGAAATGTTTCCTGCTACTTTCCAGTCCATGAGATACCAAAAGTCCTACATGCTTTTTCTATTTGCTTGAGAAATTTTTTCTTTGTAATGCTGCTGTCATTACCCTCCTTAAAACAAACATACCTTCTCTCTTATATTCCTTTTTTCTTCAGTTCAGGACCTCTGCCTTTATCATCTGTGCTGGTCAGTAAAGCACTGAAGTACTTGGCAATGTCTCATAAATATACTTAAATATATACTCCATGTGCAACAGAACAAGTATTTGCTGTATTAACTCTTTTAAATTCAGGCTAAGACTATACTATACAGACTTTTTGGCTGTTATCTTCATCTGATCTGTGATGTGCTATTTTTCCAAGTAATTACTCCTCCCCTGTGAACAATCCACTGCATAGTAACAATCCATTTTGGTTTGAGTCTGCCAAATCAAGTGCCGCTTTTCTTTGCCATAATTTCTGAATGCTGGATTTTATTTTTTTTGGTCCCTCTCCATAATGTTAGTACTCCTAGGTCTCCGCATTATGTAACTTCTCATTTTTCATATGGAGAGAGCACTTCTTTGAGTACCCTTTTTTTCCTAGTTTGTCTCTCAATTGAAATGCTACATGGAGTTGAATTTGTAAGTGGTTTGTTGTTGTTGGGTTTTTTTGTTTTGTTTTTTTTTGGTTTTTTTTGTTTTTTTGTTTGTTTTTTTTTGTTTTTAATGAAGAATTAATGTTACAGAATTACTCTTAGAACCATAACTACTTTTCACCATGATATGCTTGTTATGGCCAAGGAAATTATTTCCTTAATTTCCAAGGTAGAAGATTCAGCCATCAGAAAATCTGCCTATGTACTTCAGAAAGTAAGGGAGTCATTTCTTGAAAAGCAAAACTCTTGTAGGTAGCTGTGACCCCATAGTGTCTATTTTTAAAGCTCACAACATAATTTCTAATTGCACTTGGCCCTTAATTCTAGTCAAATTCTCGCTAAACAGGCTTGGTTTTTTTTCTTGTACAGTAGATGAGTTCATAATAGAAAAGAAGATGCCAATAGTTAGTGTCAGTGGCAGACAAGTCATAACTGAAGAGTTTTAAATCCCCTTTGCTAATACAGCCTTTTGTCCTCCCTCCTGTCCTTGGTCTGTTTTTGTTTCTCACTCATCCTCTGTACATTCCTTTGTGCATTGCTCATGTCTCCCCACCCACCCATGTGCAGAACCCAAGTTGAAATTAATGACTTTATTTTTAATCTTACTGTAGGGCTAGGAAGCCCACACCATGGACCTGTTTTTGCAGGACAGAAAGATGACTCTTACCCCAGTTGTTTTCTCCATCTTTCTGTGAAATGCTTTCACCAGAGAACATACCATTCAGGCACTAACATCTACAATAACCAGTAGGGTGAATGCAGAAAATCCTTGCTAATCTAACTGTTTATTCAAACTAATTCCACTTCAGAATAGAAGTAGGCAACAGAAAATGTTTAACTGTTGCTTAGTTTTTCAGCTAGAAATTTATTTTAGTCTTAAAGAATTTTAAGTGTGTTTTGGTTATGCGTGTCCATCTGTGTCTTGGGCAGGAGAGCCCTCAAGCACTGTGCCCAAGTTTGTGTTCTCATCTGAGGCCTCCATGTTTACTTGAATGGTAACAATTAAGACATTTGTGGAGAGCACTCACTCTAATGCAGTGCAGAACACAGTGCACAGTTTGGATGTTGGCATTTTCTGCCACATAAAAACCCCAAGCCTAACAACTTACAAATTACACTACTGCTGAGAGGCCTTTGCATTGTAATGATCTGTAGCAAAGGTAGTGGATCTTCTTAATTATACATCAAATGCACAGCACCAGAAGGAACTTGTGGGGTATGCACTTGCAAAATGGAAAAAAATTACTATGACTTTCATCTTCAGCCATCTTTCAATACATATGTTCCCACCCCCCCCCCTTACTTCCTTTTCCTGTTCATGATGCAATACAGGCAATTACTTCCTTTATTTGAACAGTAGGAGAGAGTGCTTATTCAATCTCTTCCTGTATGTCTCATGTGACACTTCCCATTTTTGAAAGGCTGAACTGAAGGGAGGGTGAGAGCTCCTCCCAGGACTGAGAGCCCTGGTTTCAGAGACTCCCTGCCCTGTGGTTTGTACAACAAGGCAGTATGGTCCCTGACATCCTGGACAGATGTCCAAAACCAATAACCAGCTTCTCACTCCTGGCACTGCTGATCTGTCCAAAATGGACAAATTTATTACTGTTTTTAGCTAAGAAGTTTCTAAGATTACAACTTTTCAAATCACTAGCATTAGCTCACCTGTAGTTTAAACACTTTGATGTTACCTTTGCTCTGACTGCCATCTACCAGACATCACCAGAATATGACAGGCTGTGTTTTATCTTCCCCAGAACAGATCTAGAGAGCTTTCAGTTGGGGGAAAATGGGTAGGAAGGTGAGGACTGAGGCAGACAGTGCAACAAAAAATGTTGGTGAAAGCCTTTGATACGTTTTACCTTGTTTTGTTTTGTTTTTTTTTTTTTTTTGTTTTTTTTTTTTTTAATTTGTTTGTTGTGTGTGGCTGTTTTTTCACAGGTCAAGACCTTCTTTACTGGAGTATTTAAGTTATCTCCTCAATTTTATGAGCATCATAGCAGGGCCTTGCAGCAATTACAAGGACTATATCGCCTTCATTGAAGGGAGGCATGTGCACATGAAACTGTTAGAAGTGAACTGGAAGCAGAAGGGTTATGACAGACTTCCTGATCCTTCTCCAACTGTAAGTTTTAAAATGACAAAGATTGATTGCAGGGGGCAGGAAAGTACAGCTTTGTACACCATTCTCATAATTAAAAGCTAAGAAGAAAAACCAGTTTTGGGTTATCTTGCCAGTAAAGGTTACAGTGAGTTTTTTCTGCCAGTGGCTGCTGTTTTTATCACAAGGTCAGGGGTGAAGGGGCTGGCAAATTTGCCAAATGGGTTTGGCATGCAAAAAGGGTCAGCTGTTAATGGGTGTCCTTTGTGCAGCAATGGGAATGGGCTGCAGGTTCTGACAGTGACAAGTTGCAGTTCAGCTCCAGATAGAAGAGGAAATGTCAGAAAAACAAAAAAAAAATGTCAAATCTCCCCCACAGTGCAGGAGATGTTAGAAGCACATGAATCACTGCTAATCAGAAACTGCAGTCTGGCAAGGTGTGTTGCAAGAGTACACTTTACACACTTTAAGATGACTCAAGAGGTAATTTTTTCACATAGTTTTAACAATAATCTAGTTTTATATTTTTTAATATTGCTTAAAACATTCTTGGAAAATAGCCTTTTTGTAAAGCAGTATAGTTTAGCATGAGGTTCAGATTTCTCTCTCTTATCTTAAGGTGACACTGAAAGTGTAACTTTGTGAATGTGTGCAAAATGTCTCCTCTGAAGTTGAGCGTGTACTTTTGTGTAATGATTCCTGTTGCACACAGTTGTCTTTCTACTGACCCTAATGGTGCTACTTCTGATTTACATTACTTTGACTGAGGTCAGAAGAAGGCCTATATTGTGGAGGATGCAAATCAGGAGAGAATATTAAAATCTGCATAAAAAATAATTTCACATTACTTTATTGCAGAATTTGGAGAATAAATAAAAATAGATCAAAAGTCAAAATGTAAAAAAAATACGGTAGTTTTAATACTACATTTCATTTTTATTAGCCTTTTGAGAATGAGTCAATTTTCACATGGTATCCAAGTGTCAGATTACTTTTTAATTAATGCTGGATCAAGAAGGGTTTACCCATGGTGTGTATTTGCAAACAAGCTTTGAAGTAGTGCAGTGATTGTCAATAATGGTGTGTAGGAAGCTAGGGAGCTGGAATAGAAAACGTGTGGCAGAGCACATACCCTGTATCGTGGGTACAATGTGCTGTAACAACACAATGCTTTTTGGACAAGTGATTTTTTAGCAAGACTTCTGGGCGGTAGCTGTGTAGTACCTACTGTTGCACAGAATATCATTGATTTTTGCTTCCAGGAGGAATCCAGTCTTTAGTTCCAGGAGGGGACAGTACATTTAGAGAAGATTTCTGCTTTCCACTGTAGGGCTTGGTTTGCTTCCTTTCCCATTTTAGAATCTTTGCACACTGGTGTAGAGTCTGTCATGAAGTTCCTCACTGATTTTGACTTGTGATTGTCCTACCTATCTACAGGTAGTTCAGTAAACCAAATTAAACTAGAGCTGTGACTCTGGCCTTCTCTTGGTCACCTCTTCTAAATTAATTAGTATCAACTTTGTCACTGGTAACTTTAATGGTTCTTGAAGCCCATTGTTTTTGTATGTCATGAGCACTGCCTTGTTCTTCCCCTTAAGCAAATGTTTCTAATGCATATTTCATTGTTTGTGCTTTTTAGGGAGCAGTGATGTACAAGCTGTGTATCACACTAGTATCTCTCATTTTATTCTTGACACTTACCAAGAACTTTCCTATGGCATATATTATTGATAACGAATTTCTTGATAAAACTCCCTTCTTGTCAAGACTTGGTTACCTGTATGTTGTAACACAGGCAGCAAAACCAAAGTATTACTTTGCATGGACGTTGGGTAAGTCTGGCTATATTATTTACTTTTGTGTGCAGCAAATAAGTTCCTAAATGGGGGAGGAGGTCTGAAAGCTGGGATGGGGGGGAAATAAAATTGTCCCTAGACCAGTAGTTCATGTGGGAGATGTGTTCCTTTAGGCAGTGGGCCCTGTGCTTGTTGAAGGGCTGATGCTAGCTTTGCCTCTAAAGCACTGTGGGGTCTGTATACACCTTGGGTTTGAGCAGTCCAGAGAAAAGACTGGAGAACTGTGGGGAGCAAAGGAAGTGTTGGGAAGGATCAAAATGTCTGCAGGGAAAAGGGAGAGGAAAAGTAACTGAAGAGGGAAGCAAATTTTTTTACAAGCCAGTCAGACTGGTGGTCAAAATAATATTTTTGCATTTTACCTTCATCTTTTACAAGTCATGTTTCACCGTCTGTGTGTGAGGAGTGAAATCCTTCAGGCCAAGCTGAAAATCTCCTGGATTTTTTTGCTGGTATTACAAGACATTGTGTGTAGGGCAGATCCTGGAAGTCCAGCAAGGAATGCACATACCTTGAGGCTGAGCAGGGTGACACTGAGCTGGAAATAGCCAGGGAGATTCATTGCAAGGCTGTGATTAAACTGCTGGGAACAAAACTGTCAGATTCAGGGAAGGCAGCCAGGATTTGTGTGGGATGGGAAAGGCTTTGAGATAAAGAATGGCTTGCTCACAAACTTACTTTTGTGGCATCCAATGTTAAATTGTTGCCTCCATTTTTTCTGGCATTATAGTTAACTGGAAGGCCATTATTAAAGAGATAAACTGAACTTCATTTGTGACAAGAGCAGGCTGCAGAGGCTCAAGAGACGTCTTACACATGAGGCAGTTAGCAGAAAAGTATGCATTGCATAGTGGAGGGTGAGGCCTCATCTATTCACATCCCAAATCCAGGCAGCAGAACAGCAGGCACGTTATCCTTTTTTTATCCTTTCCCAGTTTTGCTCCCGGTGGCATGGCCCAGGGCATTACAAAAACCCTGCTGAAACGGCCGAGAAACGCTTCCTGTCCTCAGGACAGGACAGGCACGCCATTGTGTGGGAGGGAGCTGCACTGCCCAGATCCATGGCAAGGAAATTCGGCTTCTCGCTGGATAGTTCTGGGAACACGGCTGCAAACCAAACTCCCAGCTGTCACTTAAACCACTTTGGGTCCCAGTGCCTCCAAGCAAGGAGCTGTGAAAGCCATGCACAGCCTGAGCTGTTCCAGACTGCAGGAAATGAAGGTCTGCGGAGCTTGAGGGGATTCGTGCTCCTGAGCAGCTTAAGGGTGCACAGTTGTGACTTTCCTGTGCCTCATCCCCGTGCTCTGCAGACAGCAGCCCAGGAAGCAAATGGCCAAGGGGGATACTATATAATTATTGCTCATCCCATGATTCCTGCTTTATTGGTTTTGGCCGAGAAACACTAATTATTGGGTCCCTGCTACCCTTGGAGCAAGGAGGAGCAAATCCAGGAGTGCACTGTTCTGGGTTATGTGCAGCTCCAGTCTCTGAGATTGGGCAGGATCCTCTGGGCCAGCTTCAGGCAGGGTTGTTGTTTATTGTTTGAGTGTTTTTTAAACAGGGAGAAAATTAAAAACATGGAGAGCTTTCTTTTCATCAATAAAATCCCTCTCATTTAAGAAAGTGGAAAACAAAACAGGAAGTTTCAGGTTAGAGAAGGTTGCTTGTTTATTTATTTATTGTTACTGTTGTTGCTTATAATTAGGTTTCCTCCCTAGTTTTGTGCACTAGGGCTTCTCCATGAGCTTGTGCCTGTACTCACAGCATTTACAAAGTAAAATCTTGGGGAAGAAATACTGACCTTTTTAAAGAATAACCAGGCTTGTATTTTGTAAATGACCTGGAAGGAAAAGCCTAACCTGTATTTGCGCTTCCCTTTTTGTTCCAATGATCCTCAGTGTTGGCTGCAACACTAGTGATCTGGAGACAATAATGAATTCTCCCTTCTGTTTTCTTAGTACCCCGAGTAGGTATTTCTAGCAGGGGCACATTGAAATCAGAATCTTGAGACCCAGTGATGAGGTGACTCCCAGGCACTCTGAGAGAGGAGGTGGTTGACAAGAGTGCATCAGTGTGTAATGCGTGCTCATATCCAAGATTTACTTGCTTTAAGGTAGCTACATGTGTAACTGAAGTTACTCAATATTTGGTTCATAGAAATGTTGAGGCACTTTGAGGCACTCGGCAAGAGGATTAGCAAAAGGCTTTGTCTATAGAATTCTGAATGACAGTCTTAATTAACATAGCCATGTTGGAACTCTTAATGGAAATAATAAGCATGTCTTTGAGATATTAAGTTTTTTTTGAATTCCGGAAAATGCTGTGACATCCAGGTGCCCTTTTGAGAAAATTGCTCATTCAGTTTATGGTAATATCTGTCTCAGATGAATAATAAAGCCCAAATAATAGGAAAAGTGATTTATATTAGTTGGTTTTTTATTATTTTATTTCTTCTGCACAAGAAGTAGCAAGTCTTTCCTCTTGAGGAAATTACTCTTGTGTAGCCTTATATTAATGCCCTTTTGCAAAGAAGCAGCTTCTCCTAGGAAGAAAGGTTGCTAAATCCTACAAAGCTGTCTTGAAAGTTTGTTTAGTGCCATACTGACTTGTAAGAAAACGTCCCTTCCAGCAGTCTGATTTTGACCTGTTTTGCTTTGACATTGCAGCAGATGCAGTCAACAATGCAGCTGGTTATGGATTCAGTGGAGTTGATGAGAAAGGCACTTTCCGCTGGGACCTGTTGTCCAATTTGAATATCTGGAACATTGAGGTGAGATAAAGGAGTGGCTGCATTGGCATAATTATACAGAAATGGGCATGGTAATGGGTAAGGGCTTTACTGAAAGGAAATCTATGCTACCAGGCTGCTCCTCTTTGGCACAAAGAGGTTTTGTATTTTATCTGTTGGACAGATAAAATGCATCTGTCTCACAGGCTACCTCATGCTGTGTATTCAGGTTGTATTTCTAAATAGTTTTGTGAGGGCTAAAAATAATGATATCAGATATTTAATAAAGGAGCAGTCAATTACTGTAGATTGAGGCTGAGCTCAGTGGGTCAGTAAATTGTTCACAGCTATGATTCTTCACCATCTGTGGTGTGTTCTGTTTATTTACTTCTAACAATCTTTCACTTTTGTAGCCCAGTTGAGATGAGTGGTGGTAGTGAAAGAGGCTGCCACAAGTTGCACAGACACGTGCAAGGGCTGAACTGCCTCTGGTACAGGGAGAAAAGCAAGGGTAGGAGACATAACAGGTACCAACCAAGCAACCTGAGTGGGAGCTGACAGGGGCACACAGAGCTTAGGTGGGTGCTGGTCTGGAACACCATGCTGGGAGCCACACTCTTGATCAAAACAGCTCTCACTCCTTCCTTGTGACTGCTGCATGCTTCTAAGGTCCATTAGCCTTTTGAAAACTACTTGTGTTTGTGTCTCTAATGCAAAAGATGGCCCATATAATTTGTTTGCCCTGAAGAATATTTTGTGAGTGCCAGTGAGATGTGGAAATATTTATGTGTCTGTGACTGCTTTCTAAAGGCTTCTTTTATGGAAAGAGGAGAAGCCTCCCCCTGTAATTCTCTAGTTGTGATTTTAAAAGTAATCACAGATAAAAATAAGTTGATTGCTTTATTGCTGAACAATCTGTGACTAAGTGAATGTACTGTAATAGCTCTTCTCAAAAATGAAATAACCCCTGTAATTCTTCCTTGAAGATGCCAAAATTGGAAGTCTATGCAATCCCTGTTTTTCAACATTCTTTCTCTTTTTCTTTTTTAACCATGATTAATCCTCAGTGTAGTCCTTGATGAGTACAGGATACACAGCCCAGAAATGCTTTACACTTCTTGATGACAGCAACACCCTAGATAACTCTGAGATCTTGATTCTCTATCTTATTCAGTTTTGGGGCAGGAGATGTTTCTTTGATGGGCTGAGGCAGCTTCTGTTTGAAGCAGGAAAGTAAAATGCAGCCAGTACTCTTCAGTCAAGCCAAATGAAGGAGCCTTTGCTCCTCTCTACCCACCTCTCAAAGCTTATTCCTTTATAGGTCACATGGGCAAGAGATCAGAAATTGTTTCCAAGAGGATAAAATAGGGTGTTGTCTGATTTTTTCATGTTTGCAATGAGAAAAAGAGAGGCTACAGAGACCATGGCTTTGGCTAAGCCTTGAACCATCACTTTATGTGCCAACAGCAATGCTGGCAGTTGAAGTGTGATTGTACAGTCTATACAGATACAGTCTATATATTCAGCAGGTATAGCCACCTGCATGTGTAAAATTACCTCAGAGCTGGCAACTTGAGTGCTAAATATGACTGTCTGATCTGTAGAGAAGATAAGCACATGGAAGGGGTTGTGTGGGCCTTAAAACATGACAGGGGCTAAGCCAACGTGGGGGACTTGAAAGCCTTGGCAGCGTGCTTGTTTTGACAGCCAGCAACTACTTCCTCTCTTGGTAACGTAACAGGGGAACTTAAAGGAGGCCAAAAGAGAGTGACAATATTAGTTGGAAGAGAAACTGTGTTTTTCTTGGCTTCTTGTGGTTGCAGTAATGCAATTAAAATGTGGCAGTGCTGCATTGGGAATTGTTAATAATTTTAACTCTTTAAATGCAGAGGATGAAATGCTAGCTTTAGAGATTCTGCATGGAAGTGCAAAGATATCTGCACATCCCCCTTGGAAGCCCTTGCCCTTAATCCATTTTTTCAGTCATTTTTTCCATCCCTTCCCTTCAGCTGATATGGCATAATATTGTGGTGTCACTGAATCATGTTCCCACTTGGCCAGGGTGACCTTGGATGTTTCTGCCAGCAGGCAAGGGACCAAGGTGGAGTTGGGAGGGGAAGTTGATCAGCAGTAGGGGAACTGATGCTGAACAATAGAGTCCAGCAGTCCTCTAAAGCTGGGGGAGCTCAGAGGAGGAGGTATTGTTGGTACTCTCAGGATACTGGAGTCCACTCTGGTTTCTCAAGCTTACCAGTGGGCCAAGAATTGGCTTCTAAATTTAGTCCTAACTTTTTTGCCCATGTTTTTCAGTATTCCCCCTTCCTTCTCTAAATAGTAATAATAATAATAATTTTTTTTTAATAACACTTTGTTTTAGTACCACTGTAGGGAAGTCCAGATTACATAATGGGTGGCAAGATATCTCTTCCAGAAATAAAGCTGTTTATGAACTGAAACGAAGGCCAAGCATATAAAACAAGAAAACTTCTCAGATTGCCCATTATTTGAAAAGTAACCAAACACTGTATTTAATTATATGAGACAAAGTGAGATTTTAGAGCAAGTGCCAAGTGTTAGCAGTGAGTAATCAGCCTATTTAATGTCCCTCCCAAGTCATATTAGTATAATGATGGATTGTGGCACAGTCATCATAAAAGTTAGCTGCTAGAATTAATATTTTCCATGTACCTCCCTGCTAATTTAAATTGCAAGTAGTATTTTACAGGCTTCATTGCTAACATTTCATGTGAATTTCTTTTTTAGACTGCAACAAGTTTTAAAATGTACATTGAAAACTGGAACATTCAGACAGCTGCCTGGCTGAAACGGTAAGAGTAATGAAACAGTTATGTGCTTGTGAGATCCAAAAGCTCTCCATGGCATGGAAAAACGCTACTTGGTAGCTCTCCTAAATGTAAAGCTTCTTGTTCTTCCTTTGTTTCCTGTGTCTGTAATAGTTGGTGCAATACAAGGGTATTTGGTGCTGTAAAGTTTCATTGCTGCAAGTGTAAAATGCTCCTATTTTATATATGAGCAGCAAAGTCATAAACAAACTGTTCAAAATTTCCATAATAGAAAGCAATAGCATTTTGTGGTTTCCCTCCATTAACTTTCCTGTACTGTTTTGCTTTGCTATGTTATGTTCCCCACACTGAGGTGAGTCTTGCTGTGTCACTGGGATCCAGAAATTCAATGAGAAATAAGATCAAAATCTTCAGAGCCCCAGTGTAGTCTGGTTTGGAGTTACCCTAAGATGCTTGCCAGGCAGTCCTTGTTTAGGATATGGGGAAGATACTTATAGCACTGAGAGGATCTGGTTTTAACCTTTGACTGTTAAGGCACATATTATAAATAGTAGCATAAGTCCAAATTTTGTAGATTGGACTGTGTCTCATTACTCATTTCACTTTGTGGTGTGATTAAAGCTCAGCATACAGTTGACATAGTGTCTGAAATGCAGACACAGATTTATTGTAGTTATTGTAACTAAATCTATACATCTTAAAAGTCTATAGATCTTAAAAGTCAATATCTACTATTTTTCATTATTCAAATGGTTCCTGGTAAAAAAATTATTATCTTGACTTGTTTCTGTGGAGCACAGCATTTGATTTAAACTTCAGATAGCCAAATAGACTGGGTGTTGTTTTCTTGAACTGTTATCCTTGCATCTCGGGAGTAAGATTTTTGCTGCTAAAGTTAGCTGGAATCCCCTGTTTTGCAATAGTTTACGGCACTCCCTGTTGTTCCCAGCATCTGCCAGATAACTGTGCCTAAAAATACCTCTCTTCACTAGAGTGAAGGGTGGGGTCACATCTATTTGTCTTTCAACTTGCTCTTGATCTGTCATCACAGTTTGGAAGGGTAACGTATGATTCCAGATAGAGATGTAAAGATGAACAAAGTCTTGCCTGCCCTTTATTCCATTATTGATTTGAATGCTTTGAGCACCAGAAATATTTGTACCGGCACTCTTTGGGAACTCATTTGCATATAAGCATGCATCCTCATTCCATCTAAACCTCCATTTAAATGGAGAGTGTCTCATGCCCTAGTCTGTGACTAAACCAAGATAAGACAGCTAAGAAAACAAAGTGAGACCTTAGAAACAGAAGGATTTTGAGCACAGTGGCCACTGTTCAACCTCTTCTGTTTTGTTTTCATTTTTGCAGTGTCTGCTATGACAGAGCTCCCTGGTACCCCACGGCTTTAACATTTATCCTGTCGGCCCTGTGGCATGGTATCTACCCTGGATATTATTTTACGTTTCTCACTGGAATCCTTATCACACTCGCAGCCAGAGCAGTATGTACCTTTCATTGTTCTCTTCTAAGGCTAGACACTATCCAGGCTGTCAGCTGCACCCTCACATGGTCAAGCAGTTTCTCCCTGCTCTGAGCCCTCTTTCATGCCTTTGCGGGCTTGATGCTCACTGAAACTCTGTTCTGTATTGATGCTAATTGCAAAGTACCCAGCAGTTATAACCAACACCAGTTCTGGACATGATGCACTGCTGTCCCTGACTGTCAGAGGAAATGTTGCTTCAGGATGTATAGTTAGGGGTGCCACCAGCTATGTCCATGCAGTTAAATCAGCTTGGGATTCAAGGTCCTGTGGGATTCCAGATTTCTTCTGGGTGATGTTGCCTGTATGCTGGCTTGTAATTAACTCTGGGCCCAGTCTTGCACAAGAAGCTGCTGTGGGTTGAGCATTAGCTCAAACTTGAACACTTTGTGTGGATGCAATTGATGCAGTAAAATGGTCTGTGTGTTTATGGGCCTCATTTTGTATACAGTCACCAAAGACAGAACAGGGTTCATGTCTCACTGTTGTTAAATTTATCACTGTTGATCTTTCAAGCTGAACCAGACACTTGTGCAGGGCTGGGAAGCACCACTGTTGTCTTTTGTAGATGACTATGGATAAATAACCAGGTTAATCTAAAGGAGAATTAAACTAGTGACCGGTATTAACCACTATTGCTAGAGCAGGTTGCTTTGCCTCTCACTTGTGAAGATTTCACAGATGTTAAACTAACTTAAAATCTATAGGGAATGTCACACGCTTGTAGGTATAAGCACTTACTTGTTAATTTAAAGTAACTTTGATTTACTGTTGATAACCAGTAAGAAATGAAAGTCAGGAGGGAGGAACAGCTTCCCTCCCAAAAAATATTGTGCCATACATCCAGAATGAGAGAGTCTACACCTGTGGTTTTGACAGAGCAAACTGGGGGCCACTTCTCTGTTTGCCACTGGTTGACTGTGAGATCTTGAAAATGCCAGTCGGTACATGTCTGTATTCCTGCTCCCAGTGCTTTGTAACTGATGAATAAACCTTCCTGTGATACTAATGCTGATGGTAAACAGAGTCATGCACTGCTGTGTGTCTGTGTGGCTTTGCCCAAGAAATGTTTATATGATTTTCTGCTTACTTTTCCCTGACCTGCAGATAAGGAACAACTGCAGACATTACTTCCTCTCGCCAGTGCCTCTGAAGATAGCCTACGACGTGGTAACCTGGGCGGTCACTCAGCTGGCTGTGTGCTACACGGTCGCACCATTTGTCATGCTGGCTGTGGAGCCCACCATAAAGTTCTACAAGTGAGTCCCCTGCCCTTGACTTTACTCTCCAGGGTGCAACAGACTTGCTTTAAATAACCAAGACCATGCTGAAAGGCAGTTAGCATTCCATCAAATTTGAAAGAAGCCCAGACAGGATGCTTGCTAAAGTAGAAGAGGTGACTTTTGCACTCCTGTAACGTAATGAGATTATAACAATGCCAAGGCAGAGCACTTTGGTTGTTCTTCTCATTCTATGTCCTTACATGACATTTCATATACTGGGTTTCCATTTCCAAAACAGCTGGGCCTCAACCACTAGCAGTAGCCAAGGCTGAAGAGGTTAAGAATAATGTGAGTTGGCAGTAGGAAGGAGGTGCTGAGCAAAGACCAGGCTTCCAGCTGCTCAATGCGTATAAGGGGAGGTGTGATGGAGCAGCAGGAGATGTGGAGGGCTCCTGGCAGAGCATTGCTCCTTGAAATCAGTGTGCTTTTCATTACAAAAGTATGCTTCTCTTATTACAAAGGGAGTACTTCCCTAGATTCCTTAAAAATAAGAAAACACTGGTGTTGCAGAGCACATTGAATGTGCTCTAATAAAACCAAGTTGAAATAGAAAAAATGAGAAAATAGGTAGAAAAGGGAAACAGGACTACATGGCGTTACTCTTCTTTCATTTTACTGTCAATATAGAGTAACAGCTTTTGGTTCAGAAGAAAGTCAATTCCCTCCACCAACATAAAAGACACAAAGCTGGTAGTCAAGATAACTGCTGTCTGTTTGCAGGAGGCTGAATTTCAACATTTTCTATTCCTGTTTCTTGAAACATTTGATTTCAACACAGAAAACTTATGATGGAGTAAAAATTTCTCCAGATCTTTCTTAGCTTCATTTCTTAATAATTTTGCCGTGGTGACTTTTGCCCTGGTTAACTTTGAACATAGTTAACATTTGAACTTAGAGACTTGTAAGCAAGAAAATGTTATGCTTTTGGACTATGGCATGAATTTTTGGAGCACTTCACACCACAAGCAGTGGTCTTAAGCACCTTACAAGGATATTAAAAACTATGGTAAGAAGCATAGATGAGACCACAGAAATGTGCATTGCTATGTTTAACATCTGGACCATACTGGTCCCAGTCACCATCTTCCCCAAGCTGCCAGAACCTCATCTATTTGATTTAAGTATTTTTTATTTCTCTTTGAACTTGTGTATACTGAATTATTTGAAATAAAAATATTTGATGTTTAGAAACATACCAAATACAGATATCTCTGAGCAGTTACCTTCAAAAATGCAAGCCTTCTGTAAACGTCATTACCTGACCTTCTTCGGTTAAAAGCTGAGTGTTTTGATTTATTTCAGATCTCAGCACTTTGGTTGAATTTATTTCTTTCTGTCACTTTTTAAAATTCTTCTTGAACCATGAGTGATATTTCTTCACAACTTGGCCTTGTAAATTCTAATATTAGAAGAGAGATGGGCTGAATAAGTCTGGGGTTGAATTAGATGGGTTTATCTGAGCTGTCAGACTTTGGATTCTAGGGTTTGCTGATCGTTGCCTTGCCCTATTATCGTCCACAGCAGCATTTTCACCCATGCCAGCAGACATCATATTCCAAGACTTTGTGAAATTCAAGGGTATATTTTTGTGCTTTCTAGGTCAGGTTCATACATCCTGCATTCATTCATTCCTTAGCACTAAATTCTGCATATTGGGGCTGCAGAATTCCTGTTTCTTCCAACAAAAATATAATATTCTTTCTGCTTTTGTTCCCAGGTCTGTGTATTTTCACATGCACATTCTAAGCATCCTGGTGTTGCTCCTGTTACCAGCCAGACCTCAAACCCACTCTGTAAGAAGGGCTCAGAATCAGGCCATGCTGAACTCTATTAAAAACAAAGACAAATGATGCCTCCAAAGAAAACTGCCAGCATTGGGAAATCAATCTGTTGAATTGTAAACAAAAAAAAAAAAAAAAGGAAGAAAAACGGGTTGCAGGAGGATCAAAGTACAAGACAAGTGGCATTTCTCTTGGCTATCTTAAATTCTTACTGGAGAGGGCAGAGAAGAGCCTGAATGACTGTAATTCAAATTATTCCAGATAATGGAGATTTTACAGGCAACGTTTACAGGCTCATGGGGCATTCAATTTTTATAGTAAATATTTTTATGAAGTGTTTTTATATATTTAAACTTTTTCACAGAGAGGCATTTTTTCTCTTTTACAGAAATACACAACTATTAATCAACAAATGATCTTGTGATTAGAGAGAGGGACAGAAAGCAGCTAGCAAATGTTAGACCAGCTGCCTGATAGCCTGGTGCTGTGGGCAGCTGTCAGGGGAAACTTTTCATCTCTTAGTTGTGGAGAGAGGTGGTGCAAGTAGAATAGTACAGGCATGGGGTTGCTCAAGGTGCTGGCACTAACTCGTGCCCCAGCAGGGGAAGGGGGAGCGGGGCTTTCCCTGGAAAACCGCGGAGCAGGGACTGCAGCCTGAGCTGGGCAGCAAAGGTACTTCACATCCTTCACTGTGACACCTGCTGGTGATGAGGGCAAGACAAGTCCCTTGGGATTCGGTGTCTGGGAGCAGTGATAACTGGCTAAGCCAAAATTTAAAGCCAAGTAAAAGAAAAACAAAAGACAAAAGGGGGAACTCAAATCTAGAGTAAAAGAAGGGACGTGCAGCCTGTGGTCTGTAGAGTTGTGCTTCTCTAATGACATAGCTGGCGCTCATTGCTACATCAGCCTTACTTTGTAGTCTTAATGATGCAACACTTCCTTTTTGGTATCAAAATGCATGAGGAGCCATATAGAGTTAGTGTTTTAAAACCTGCAGTTATGGGTTAAATCTGAAAAAGCTTTCTAGTGGATCAGACTGTTGTACTCAAAAACATCCCATCTTAAGGAGGGGTTACATTCCAGCACATAACACTAATAGGAAACCTGAACAGTAATTATCACTGTCATAATAAATCATTCTCTACAAAATACTGTGATCACCACAAGAGTCAAGACTGAGTCCTTGTGTGATCTTGACATCTGACTTAACTGTTGATGCAAGTTTCTCTGCTTGTAAAGTCCTTGACTTACAGGGATGTTTTGAGGCTTGATTCCTAAGCGCTTGTTGTGCATCGAGATAACCTGCTGCAAAATGCTGTGTCAGGCTTTTTTATAATTTTTTTCTTAAATCCACTTAACCCAGTAAAATAGACTGGTACCACACATCAAAACCAACTGAAGCATTTTTTTAAAATGTTTTCCAGGAATGTTTTTATCAGGATTTTGTAGAAGCAGTTCCCTTGTTAATGCATTGGTATTACTTTATCGACATTTAACTAATGTGTGATTGAGGAAAGAACCCGCTGTTTACTGCATTCTGATTTTTGTGTCAGATTAGAGTTTTGCAGAATCTTCATGTTTTGAGAAGAAACAAAGCAATGAAACCAACACAGTTCCAAAAAAAGTGATTTTTTTTTTCATTGATGGGAATTTTTTGTCCTGTGACCACATTATGATTTAGAACATAGTTCATGGAAGAGTTTATTTGCTAATTTATTTTAAAGGGCAAGATGGGATTAAAAGATTGATCTGAATAAACAATTTGCTTTGTGTCACTGCCTGGCATTATTGATCACTAATGTCTAATGTGAAAAATGGGTGAGTGGGTGGGTGAAATCACACTTCTGAGGGGAGATGTTCAGGTCTGCTGGATTTTACAGCAGCCGAGCTTTCCGTCCTGCTCCTGCTGAAACAGAGACAAGGTGACCCCTGTCTGTTTTCATGGCAGCTTTGCCCTTAACTTGGCTGGTCTTTTTTTGTCATGGTGTGAGTGTTCTCCTTGTGGCACCAGCCTCAGTTGCATTTTGGGCATCTAATGCTTCCCTTGAGGTCTGATTGTGCCATTCCTATATCCTGTGGGAGGGAACCAGGGCACATCCCCAGAAAGGGATGGGGAGTTGGGTGCTGCTGGCCCTGGAATCCTGTGGGCTGAAGCCAGTCTGCAATTGCCTCTCAGAAAAAAAAAAGCAGCAGTGTGAGCTCTGCCAGAGCCAGCAAAATTCACATAAATGCTGGGCTTTGGCAAAAGTGAGGAAGGCAAATGTTCCCAGCGGGTTGGCCTTAGCACCTGCTTTGGAAAAAGAGTGCTGTCAAAGGGGTTTGGGGGTCTGCACCTGCTGCTCTGTGCCTGAGATCTCCTGCATGGCTTGTGCCCTGTTCTGCAGCTTCCTGAGCTGTGCACATTCAAGAGAAGCCAGGTATGACCAGAGGGGTTTCTCTTCTAGTGTTTCCCCAGGTGAAACTTGTTTATATGTAATGCCATTGACTTATGTTGTAGTTTCAGCTCCTACAATGTGATGAATTAGTCTGGGCTAGTGAGAAAACTGTTACTCTCCTGTCATGTTGCCTTCTCAGTCTGAACCTGTCCCTGAAAACAGGTGCCCTGGGAATCAAAGAGAGCCAGTCATAGAGATTTAATGTCATATGTTACATGAGCCAAAATTGAAACTGGCTTTTTGAAACATGGCATTTGCAGGGAAACTTGGTGGTTGAATTAGTCTTAAAGCTGGGTGGAAAAGAAGAAAATTACCTAAAATCTTTGCTGTAATATGTTACTATGGACTAGGCAGCAAACCTAGCCAAATGTGGCAGTCCTGCAAAGCTAACACAGAGTGGATATAAGTGGCTGTAAAAAACTCCTTTGAAAAAAAAAGGCTGTTAGCTTTGAGGTTACCTTGATCAATCTGTTGTGTTGAGCCTTCCTCTCCTTTTCTTCTTCTCAGGGGGATGATATTTTGTTTTATAGAAAGACTGCAAACAGATGCTACTCTTTAGAGGAAATTCATGCTAGCAATGTGCATCTACTTTGCACAGGAGTATGTAATTCAAAGAGCCAAAGTAGAGATTTAGGTTAGAAAAAGATGATGTCAGGAACTTGAATTCTGGTAATTCTAATTCTAGTGTAATTTGAGAGTGTGTTTCAGTGATCAAAATACATGGTGGTGATTACCAACATGTTATTAGTTTCTGATCTCTCTCTGGGTTCTTAGTGCTGCAAAAAACTCAAGAGCATCTAGAGAGATTCTGAAGAGAGCAACAATTTTGATGGCTTTTAAGAAAGAAATACAGGACTATCACACAGAAATGAGAAAGGTAGATTGTACTGGATGGACAAAGGCTGAGTTTAAATATGACAATAACAAAAAGACACCACCACCATTACCCCCTTGGATTGAAGGCATATTCTAGCTGCTGTTTTTCAGCATATTTTGATTTGTCTAAACTAGAAGTTGAGATGCACTTGGAAGAGAAAACTGAATAAAGAATAAAGCTTCATTTCAACTTAACTATGGGTCTGGTATTTAAACAAGCAAGTGTTCAGCAATTTCTTCAGTGAACTGAATGCACAATTTATATTTTTACTGTCCTGTAAGCTGTCCCCCGTCCTAGGTACATTACTGCATGTCCACTTGGAGCTTGCCAAGCAATGGAGGCAGCACAGAAGTGGGATACAAGGTGGGCAGATATTTTTTTCTCCCTGTTTGGCTGCTCTGTTTTGTATGCAAACATTGCACATAGCTGGGATTTTTGTATCACTTGAAATGAAGTAGGTGGGTGAGAAAGCTGTAGATTTTTACTCTGTTGGTAGATGTTTGCATAAAGCTGCAAACTTACCTCTCTACACATGTAAAAGCAGGCCCAGCAATCCTGATCTGGATTTTGTAGAAATACAAGTTGAAATCCCAACATCCAAGGAAGTTTAGGGGCAAAATTCCTATCAGTGAGGTTAGTGACTCATGTTTAAACCCTTTGTCTTCTTATCCCTGAACTGAGGACTTCAGAAAAATTATCTACTGGCTGCAGAATAAATAAAAACTTGTCTTTAATGTATAAGGGTAGAATCCCCATAGTCCACCTGCTGTGGACAGAGGGAGAGCATGTGTGTCTCCTCATCCTTGCCTAAGAAGAAGAGCCATGCATGGCTGCATATGGAAATATCAGCTCTCCTTTGAGGTGCCGCTCTCTTTCCTGATGTCACAGAGCCGATGCAGTTCAGCTCTCAGGGGCTGGAGGCGTTGCACGGCGATACAGAATGGGAAGCCTTGCCTGACATCTCAGCATGAGCGCGAGTGCTCAGTGTGCGCTGTAAAATCGCCTCCTTTTGTGCGCCATCCGCCTGCTGCTCCCTTTCTTCCCGCAGATGACGGCAATGATATGCATGAAGGGTTTGCGTTTGTGCTGCCCAGACGTGAAGTGGCAGCGCGTTTACTCACATCCATTTACGAGTGGTGCCCTCTGTGGGCGAGCACTCGAGAGATTCTCCTCCTGTGCCGAGCGGGGAACGCTGCAAAGGCAAAGGTTTGGCAGCAGCCCAGACGCCCATAGTGCCAGGCAGCTGGTGGGTTTCAGGTCTGGGGTAACACATGTGTGCCGTGCAGGAGAGTGGGAGAAATGGAAGACCTTAGATAAACTGGGGGAAACCCCTATTATTACAGGAGGAAATGCTGCTTTCCTATAAGAAATGATGTTTGTATGCCTTAAGAACTTGTGGCACACTTTCATTCTCCTAACTCAAATATGGTCTTTAGAAGGGGCGCACAGGATGAGGGTATATCAGTTCTGAGAAGTGCCCTGACAATGCCCTTGGGACCCAATTTATTGTCCATCCATAGAAGAGCTCTGAAAGTGAGACCCCAGGCTTGCCTGAAGGCTGTTCTGCTGCAGCATGGCTCCCTGTGCACCCAGATGAGGGGCTGTGCAGCTGGCCTCTGAAGCCCTGGCATCAATGGCAGGCAGCTGATCCAGGAGCATGCCATGCTCACAGTCAGTTTTCCTGATCCTTCTCTCAGATGGTGTACAGGTAAATACTGTGCCTACCAATACTTAGAAAAGTGTGGAACACATTGAGGCCAAGCCAGTCATGGTGGAACAGGATGAAGAGAAATGCTGCCACAGCCCAGACATGCTATGCAACCCTTGTCTTGTCCAGAGATAGAAACCCCTCTTCATCAGAAACATCTTCAGACAGTGACATTGCCACTGCTCTGAGACAAATGGGTTTCCTATTTGTTCATACTTATGCTTGCCTTGATGCCTTCTGTATTAGTGCACTTTAGTTTTTCTGCTTTAATTTTTAATTTGTGTTTGAGAAAGATGGTATTTTGTGGCCATTTTGGATCTGATCAGGCTGATACACCACTAAGGGAAACCTTAAAAGAAGTGAGTAACATGAGTATTGAAAGAGATAATGTGAACACGTTCCAATTGATTTACATGTCTGTTACTCTGATATGTTTTGGGTTTTTTTTTCCCCCCAAGTACCCTTAAATGACACCTTCCAGAGTGGAACAGATCGTGCATTTTCCCTGGGAGATGTCTTGGGAACGAGCTTAGACAAAAACCATCCATTTCTGACACCCAGAGGCCCCCTGGCTGGCCTGGTGAGTGGCTGCCCAGGACATTTTGAGGTAGTGGGGGGTGCCATGTACTTCCTCCTTATCTCCACTCTGGGAACACGTGTGTGATCCACAGCATGCGTGAGAGAGAATTGCAACTGCAGCCCTCAGCGTGTAAATCAGGGTGCAGGGCCCTCAGGTGTGTGAAATAAGGGGCAATCCTCAAACAAATAATTGCATAGGTGGGGACTGGAGGCTTAGAGAGATTCTGACAATTGACTGTGAGCAGGCAGCTCATGCCACAAGAAGAAGAAAAGGCAAGTTTTCTCAGTGCCAGCCTATGGCTTCATGTGGCTCCTGCCAGGGATGGCGGCAAGGTTTGTCTGCTGTTTTGGAGGGCTCCATGTTGGACCCAGGACCCGCAGGGCTGGACACAACCCCCATGGAAATGACTGTCTGCCACAGCATAGCTGAAGGACCTGGGTGGCACTGAGGGAAGGACTGCAGCCCCATGAGCTGCTCTGCTTTCGGGGCATGTGTCTCTGCCTGGACATTTCGGCTCCTGGCCTAGACTCTCCCATGTTCCTCCCACTCCAATGAAATCAAGACATGCTCTTGAAATATGAAATGTCATCAAGAATCTTTAGTGTCTTTATATTTGCCTTCTGATCTTGGCGCCTTTGAAGCCTGTGCATCCAAGCTGTTCCCAGCTGCCAAGGCCAGAGAGGCATTTGGAAAGCGCAGCTGTCAATAAGACCATTTCCACGCTGCGCCCAGTCCCCCGGTGTGTTCTGCAAATGATGTAAAGCCACGATGATGTGTGCGGGAGCTCTCCTCTCTCCTTCCTGCCCAGAGTTTCAGCTGGCAGAAGTGGCAGTGGCAGAAGTGCCCAGAGGATGGGAAGTGGCATTACTGGCGGCTTTCAGAGAGCTGGCTTCTGCGGAGCGGGTTTGTTTGCAGCCAGCGCGTGGTCCCCATGGCACGATATGGGCCTTCCTCAATTAGACTTCTTGACTGATGGCCAGTTTAATGAGCCCATGTACAGAGGGTCATTCAACATGGCAATTATACCTATAAATCTATTTGCAGCAGGGCTCGAATAACCTTTTGCGCACAGTTCTCCATAAAATGACTGTCTGATTAATTAACATTAATTTATCCACTGTGTGTAACCAGATGCAGTCTGTATGAAAGCCTCTGCTCTGATGTGCAGGGCACTGTGTGAACTGGGAGGATTTGAGGATGGAATTGCTCTGATGTTGTTTAAAGACTCTCTTTTAGATTTTTTTCCCCCCTTCTTTCTTCATCTCTCCCTCTCTCTCTGGTCCCAGTTGATTAACATTCCAGGGCAGCATCATATAACAGGGGGCAAAATTCAATTAATTGAATATGAAATATTTATAACCCTACTCTATGTGTCTATCAGAGAAGGGTCCTTAATAGATCTTCTCATTAGCATGGACTGGTGACTCACTTCTCTG
Organism: Ammospiza nelsoni; assembly: GCF_027579445.1. Taxonomy (NCBI): domain Eukaryota; kingdom Metazoa; phylum Chordata; class Aves; order Passeriformes; family Passerellidae; genus Ammospiza; species Ammospiza nelsoni. The sequence continues at coordinate 62,909,603 of NC_080633.1, forward strand.
CTTTCACAGTCATTTGGAATTAAAATCCAATTAATCTAATGTCCCTGTGAATATTATTAAACTATTTGAAAAACTGCATAGAAGAGATATGAGGCAGGGGGTGAGGGGCTAAGAGAAGAAGAGGGAATATGTCTTGAGCTCATGAAGATTCATTTCTTCTCTGTTAAACACGTAGTCTGGAAAGACTAATTCCCTGTTTTCTGGAAAGTGGATAGCTAATTCTTAATATCAAAAGCCTGAGAATAGAAAAATATCTCGCTTTCTACAAGCAGAACTGTGTCGTCTTTGAGCAGGCAAAAATACATCCTTACATCCTCCTGCCTTTCAGGTTGCTCTACTTCTTGGGTGCCTGAAGCAATGGACAGATTTACACAAGGTATTCAGATACCAGGAGGTAACTGTGGGGCTCGTGCCCAGCTCTTCAGCAGTGCTCAGCTGTGGGGCTGGCTCTGTGGCCAGAGACCCCAGTCACCTGCCCTGAGGATAGGAGGGCACTGTGTGTCCTTCCTGACCCTTGGAGAGAATTTTCCTTCCTATGGCATGGGGAGTGTGAGGAGAGCCAGGGTGATACCATTCCAGCATGGAGTGAAAACAGTCAGTGCACGTAGAGCCCCGGGCTGGGAGGGACTCCTGGACTGCCTCATACAGATGTAGCCTAGAGGACTATTTAATTGTTAAATATCTCTCTCTCTTCAGTGGCTAGGGCATTGAGCTGAAACTCAGTGAGGAGGGATGTTAACTGTGAATTTCACATGCAAACCTTGAGCAGGAGGCAAGTTTCTAAATTGAATATTCCCCTAATGGGAATGACTTGAGGACAAAATCCTTTAATGGCTCAAAGGAATTCAGAGACTGCTGCAAGAAAGTACAAGTCAGGAGATAAATATTTCTGAGCTGGAAGAATATTCTGGATATCCAGATTTAAAAAAAAAAAATTCCTTCTCTGTTTTAAAAACAACAAAATAAAGGATCTAGCCACAAAGTTTGTTCTGGTTTTGTTTGCTTGCTTTTGGTTTAGGGGAAAGGGGCCTATTCCTTTGAACATTACCCCCTTCTTTTTTTTTCCCTTCTGTTAGAAGCTTAGTCCAAACATTATCACAGAACATATATACACATTAGGATACAACTAATATACATCTGACATATTCATGTCTTTATGAAGCCTTATAAAGCCAGAGTGTAGAGACCAAACATACTTCCCCTGTCACAGAGATACAAATCATGCAAATGTCCTCTGCTCTGGACTTGATGTAGCAAATAAAAATTGGTGAATATATGAGTCTTTAATTTACTCAGGGGAAGTTATACCTCACATGCCCCTTTGCCCATTGTTGTAAACCTACATGCTACCTAGGTATGTTTAAATTTCTCAATGTACTAGTAGTGAAAATCTCACAAGCAGTTTGATTTGCTGCTCATCTGCACCAAGGACCTGAAGACAGACCTGGCAGAAACATATTCCCATCCACAGTAAACCTGAGCAAGACACCTCTTAATTCAAGCCAAAGCTTTTCAGAGAGCAGGAACCAAGAACTTAAATCTTAACCCTCGTCACTCTGGAGAAACCACAGCACCTGAAGTGTGGTGGCACCTCACAGGACAAACCTCAAACGCCCTGAGAGTGTAGTGTTGGTCTGCTGAAAGCTGGTGCTACAGCCAAAAGCTGCTGGTTGGCCTTGGTGACATTACATACCTGCTTTGTATGCCTGTCTTTCAATCCTTGCTCATTTATTGCTGCTGACTTGCTATGATGGATATACAGAAGTGACTGAATCTGAACTACAGACTTAAAATGTTATTATCTAAGGCTCTAATTTGGTTTGCTTTTGATATTAGAAGAGACTGATTATGGCAAAACTCTGGAGCACAATCAAATTAAGAGAAGGAACAAGTTTTTCTTTTCTATAACTCTGCTTTTTCTGCAGCTTGTCAGTGGATGTTGTCCCCAGTTTATTCTTATTGTCTCTACCATCCTAGCCAGAGATAAATGTGGTAGCTCTTCTCAGTGATTTCCCTCTCCCTTTGTCTGTTGTTTATGGTCTCTGTCCTAGCTTAGGCTCCAAGCCCCAGTGGTCAGGGACAAATGGTGTTGATTGCCCCTTTCCCTGGGAGCTTTGCAGCAGGAAAATAAAGAGAAAGGCAACAGAAAGTGCACTTGTTCTGTGCTGTGAAGATTGCACTCCCGCTTTGTGCTGGTATAAAATGACTGCTGCTGATGAAGGGCAGTGGAAAATCAAATCCCTTGGTCTTTTTTCTCAATCTTTTGTGGCTCCCCTGCACACTTCAGGCGCTGTATTAATGATTATAATTTCTTCCACATTGCCACTTTGTCTGTGAGCTTCCTTTGAGCAGTGTTTCCTGTTTTGTGCTCTCTTCCAGCAGGCTCCAGCTTTTCTGGAAGTGGCTGCCTGAGCTCTTTCCCAGAGCGAGGGTATGCCAGCCAGTGCATCAATCCACTTTTGTTTTCATTATGCCAGCTTCCTGCAAAGTTTTCAAATTAATTTTACTGCCTTCCTCAATTTTAAGGCCTATAAAAAGAACTTGGTTCTGCTTACCTTGGTGAACTGGGACCTGTTCAGGAATCTGGAGGATGCTTTTGCCTTGGTGCCGGGGGTGGCTGTTTCCCCTGCCTGCATCTAGTGGGTTCCTGGCACTACCAGTCAGAAAACATCCGGACCCCTCCTCAGCTTCCATCCTGGGTCAGAGGACAGAGCTAAGTCTGGGATGTCACAGCCCTGTCCCATGCTGTGCTGGGTCAGGCAATCCCAGCAGGGCAGTCCTGAGCCTCATACCCGTGTCTCCATGCTCAACTGGCTCCTTCCAGAAAGCCCAGCTGAAGCTGATGGGTAGCAGTGAGGCCGAGGTGACATTTGATTTTCCTATCCAAAGTTCAAAAAAATTAAAATTAATAAAAGCTTAGGTTTGTGTCTGTGCAAGTCGAAAGGGTGCAGTTCATGGTGGACTTGTTTACTCACATTAGCTTTAAACTATGTGGCTCTGTGGCAACACAGAGCTTGGCATGGGCTCAGAGTTGGCAGAGGTGAGGGGGGATGAGGACACCCTTGTGCCTGTGACAGCTGCATGAGTTGCACAGGGGTCTGTGACTTGTGGATGCTTGTGGGTCTGTGGGCAGCGACCAAGACCTCCATGAGAAAATAGCAAACCTGATGCTAGCCTTACATTTGTGATTTAGACATCTTCACCACCATGTCTTCACCACCAGGCCTACAGATCAGAAAAATAAAAGCTCACCCTGGGGCAGGATGCCTGATTGCACTGGCTAACACTTATTCTGCCCTTCTCTCAGCTCTTTGCAAAGTGTTTTTGAAACAGCGCCCCTTTCTGATGAGAGAAAGGATGTGTGTAAAGAAAGGATGTGGTAAAACAGTCTGGAAAACATTTGGTTTGCTTGCAAGGGATTGGTAAGTCTGTGATTCCCTCTCTCTTTCTACGACCCATCTCTAAGATTTAGGGGTCAAAGCAGACTGTAGAGAAATAACCATGCTGTGCCCCTGGGCTCACAGATCTATGCCACTGGAGAGTGGTTGAGAGCTGCAATAGATCACGATGAAGCCAAACAAGATTAAGCCACTTTGCACCAGCAGGAGGTCACAGAAGCAGCATAACTGAGGCGGGGGGAACCTCTGGAGTCAGATTTTCCAGGCCCACTTGCTGCTGCATGGGGCTGACACAGGGACAGGGGTGGGGTGAAAGGGCAAAATATTGACGGATGAGTCCCACAGCATTCTTTCTGTGTCTGGTTGTCTCTTGTTCCCACCAGTAAGAGACCCTGCCACTGAAGTTGGTGGAGTGGCACTGCCAGAGTGTTGTGTGAAAGGGACCAGAAGAGAGACTCATGGCTTTCCCCTATTCTCAAAAACCTTTTGGGTGTTTTAAATAGTAGCACAAGAAGAAACTGCTAAAACCTTTCTATTCACAACAAAGAAAGCAAAAAACCTGCCAGTTTTTCAACTGGCTGAAGCCTCACGGTCTCGACTCAGACATTACCTGGTTTCCCCAGTCAGATGGCGAAAGGAGCTCTCTGCCAGTGCCCACCTGCCCAGCTGGTGCTCCAGATAAGGCTGAGGCCTGGGTGGCTGAGAGACAGCCTACTTATTGTGCTTTTTTCCTTCCCAGCATCAGGCTGCAAATGGAAATACCTTTTCAGCCCTGGTGTTATTGCCTGTGTGGATGGCACCTTTAGTGTGTGCTATTCATTGCTGTAATAGCTGCACCTGTGTATAGCCGGCGCGCTGGCGCTGCGGCAGCTGCGGGCCCTAATTTCAAAACATTATTTTCTGTTTCCTGTTGTTGTTGTTGCCATGAAGGTCCATTCATAATGACTGCAGACCTCTCTCTTTCTGCAGGATTCCCTGTTAGACCAATTCCTCCATGCTGGAGTTCTTCAAAGAGCACTGTCTCACATGGGCTCGTGCCTGGCAGCCTCCACGTGTGTGTCCAGCAGATGGGATGCTTGCTGTGGGTGCTACGTGGTCGGCTGAGGGGCCAGGCTGAGCCCCTCACCACCACTCTGGGCAGTGGGTTAGCACAGAGGCTCTGAGATGATTAATTCATTTGTTCCTGGAATATTCTGCCCCTGGGTGCCTGTGTTACTGTGAATCAATTTAGTACTTTCGGGCCCGGATTAATGCAAGTGCCGATGGAGCATGCACAGGAGGAAAGAGGGGGGTGGAGTGGGGGAGGCAGGGGGATACCCAGGACACAGCTAGCAACTCTCAAAAATGAAAAATACGGAGATGGAGTGTTTCAAGAACAAAATTTGTTCCTTTGTTTTTCAGTCCTCTCAGCTATTACGCTAAATTCAGTTCACTGAGAGGCAACAAGCTAGTCAGTGTTTCAGGTTGTGCCTTATAAATCAAGGCTGTAGTAAGGAATTTGAAATGTATATTGAGGCTGGCTGTTCTCTTACCTCCTGCTGTAATGAATTCATGTCTGCAGACAACAGACACAATTATTATGGAAATTGCACACACACACACATACACACACACACAAACACTCAGAGGAAAACGGGTTTTTTCAGAGCTCTTGCTTTCGTGCTCCTAGTCCAGGCCTCCTGTGCCTGACTGGGCTGTCACAGCTGGTGGCAGCAGGGTTTTGCCCACCTTGTCACAGAGTGCTGGAGGACATCACCCACAGCCTGCCCTGAGCAGCGGGCTGTGCTTCAGGGGTACCACTGCTCCCAGCCCGCTGCCCTCAGGCAGATGCACCAGACTGTCTGTATGTATTTAGGTTAAAAAATGGCTCAGCAGAAGTGGGGGGAAATGACCATGTGTCCATCCATTGGTCGCTCTGAGGGAGCTGACCATAATTAAGTTAGTAAACTCAAGTGCTGCTAAGTGTTCAGACGTGATATTGTGGGGAAGGGAATGGGGCTGACGCGATGAAAAGCTGGCCCTTCCTGGACTCCATTTTGAAAGCTGGAGAGCGACTTTTCAGGGCTGGAAAGGGACTTTTTACAAAAGCATGCAGTGATAGCACACGGGGCAACGGCTTTAAAGAAGCAAAGTAGGTCTAGATGAGCTGTTACACAGCCATTCTTGCCTGTGAGAGCGGCGCTGCAGGGGCACGGGCTGCCCAGAGAGGCTGTGGGCGCCCGTCCCGGGCAGGGCCCCAGGCCCGGCCGGGCCGCGGGCGGGGCGGGCCCGCAGTGCCCGCAGTGCCCGGCAGGGGGCAGTGCTCCCCCAAGAATTCCGAGCGGGCGCTACAAGCCCAGCGCCGTCTGCACAGGGGCGGCTGCGAAGCCAAAGGAAAGCGAGGGCCTGGGCTCCTTTCCTCTTTCTTTCCTGCCTCTTTTTTCTTCTTTTTTTCTTTTTTCCCCCTTTTCTCTCTTTTTTTTTCTTTTTTCTTTTTTCCCATTTTTCCTTTTTTTCCCTTTTTGTTTCTTCCTTTTTTTTCCTTTCCCCCTCCTTTTTTCCTTTTCTCTTTTTCTCTTTTTTTCTTTCCCTTTTTTCTTAATTTTTTTCCTTTTCCCCCTTTTTAATTTTTTTTCTTTTTTTTTTATTTTTCCTTCCTTTTTTTTTTTTTGTCTTTTTTTCTTTTCTCCAAAAGTAAACGTAGAAGTGTTCAGCTCTCCACTGCGTTTAAAATAAATCCGGAATGTTTCCTTTCTGCGCCTAAAAGTGGTCAGACCCTCAGCTCGCTAGCAGGTCAGGGATGAGAAGGTATTCCCAGTACTGCCAGCTGCTAATGCTGATGTGTTTTGTATCAGTGAAATGGCTAAAATCCTGCAGCTTGCACATAAATGGATTTAGCTTTCCTTCACCTGAGGCAAATGCATTGCTTTCTCTTTCAGCCCCAAAGACAATTTATAGAGGCTTTTGTATAACCTAGGGTTGTGTTTTGTTTGGTTTTCCCTTCCTTTTGCATGTGTTCTTTTTCATATTTTATTTCAAAGAATCACAGAATTTTTGGGGTTGGAAGGGACCTTAAAGATCATCTTGTTCCAGCCCCCCTGCTGTGGACAGGGACACCTTCCACCAGACCAGGTTGCTTGGAGCTCCATCCAACCTGGCCTTGAGCACTTCCAGGGATGGGACATCCACCTGTTCCTGTACCTCACCATGCTCTGAGCAAATAATTTTTTTCTGACATCTAACATAAGTCTCTCCCCATTTAATTTAAAACTGTTCTCCCTTTTCCTATCACTCCTTGCCCTTTATTTCCACATCATGATGGACTCTTCCTTGCTTACTTTGTGTTTGTGCCCCAAATATTAAAATAAGGGCAGGAGTACAGTGCAGGCATTTCAATAATGCAGGGAAAAAAATAAACCTCACAAGAAAAATTGTCCAGATAATGATATATCTGAGTGCTGCAAACAAATCCTCCTTGAATGTCACAGCTTCATGAGAGTCGCTGTAGTAGAAGCTAGGAATCATCAGTGTGTGGAAGGAATTTTCCTTAGGGTGGTTTACATGGGAGTTTCCTTAATTCAAACTTCTTTTGCGCTGCACACATACACGAAGGCTGTTCTGCAAGTGCAAGTGAGGTACAGAAGGGATGGTGGCATGGTGTGAAGGGTGCTCTGCAATGTTATGTGTGTTCCAGGCTGCCTGTGTTTCTGACCTGAAAAGGCTAGCAAGAAGCATTTGCAAATGTTTGTTTTTCTTTCAGGTCCCTTGAAAGTGGCACCCAAAGTCCATTCTAGCCATATTCCTGAGGAGGCCAAACATCTGTGAGGGATGAGGCTGAGGGCTCATGGCCAGCTAATCTCTCTGTAGGGCACTGCTTTTCCATCTCCTGGGAATTCTGTGAGTGTGGCAGCTGCAGCTGGGTGGGCAGTCCCAGGAAGGAAAGGAAAACCCTCTGTACACAAAGCCAGCACAGCAGCAGGGGCAGCTCCCCTCATGCACTGCTCCCCTCTGGAAGCACCTCACACCTTGCATGCAGGATTTTCATTTGGTCCATCCCTTGGGATGCTTAGACACTTAGCTTTGAGCCTGGCAGGGCTGGTGTTAGCTGAAGTCTCAGACACGAGACCAAGGCCACAAATTGCTTCCAAAGAGGCTGGTGAGTGACCATTACTGACTGTAAGTAGCTTTCCAGGCTGAAACTGTAACATTGCACACAAACAATGAATGGTAGGTTTCCACACAGCCTTGTTCATCCCTATGCCCCTTGGCTTTTTCCTGGCTTGCCTGCTCTGAAAGAAATCATTTTACAAAACAACAGGACAATGCTGATAAATATTTCCTGTGGTGGGAAAGATTTCCCAAAAATCCAAAACCATATGGATTTCAAAACCATACTGAGCCTTTGACTGTTCTCACCATGCTGCTCACCTTTTTCTGTGTGCTGGATAATTCAGTTGGGGGAAGCAGAAAGAGAGAATCCTACATCCCTATTAAAAAAAATATTAATTCCTAGTTAAAACATTAATTTCAAGGCAGAGCAAAGCAATGGGTGTAAGATGGCTTTACCAGTGAGTTGTATGACTGCAGCTTTTTTGTGCCTCGATTTCAGAGAGGAAATCCTAAAAGATGGATGAGGTGTGCAGGGTTTGATCATGATACAGCAGTTCTTGCCTCCACTTCTCTGGCTAAAACCAGCTGAGGGCTGCATGGATGGCTGTTACCATCTGTCAGTTGTGAAATGATTTGATGGTTTTGAGTTGTGTTTCTATGGGAAGAGTTTCTATTTAACAAGAAAATACCAGTGAAAAAGGCGCTTTTGCTAATAGTTAGAGGGGCCAGAGATTGAATAGATGATGGAAACTGCATTTCTTTCTCATCTTGCTCTTGTCAACACTGTGTGAAAAATAGAGCAGGCCTCAATTCAGGAAAACAGCTTCGTCAAATTTTGAACTTAAGTTATTTTCATTGTGCAGGGACCAGAACAGACTTTTTTTTTAATTTCTTGTGAAATAGGCCATAGTAGCCTTTAGTGAAATTTGTTAGCAGGATAACTCTTGAGATATTTCATTTACTGAAAGCAGTCTTTCTTTTTCAGAGAGCAAAACCACTCAGCAGTAACTTCAGTGCTAATTTTGTTAAAATGATGGCAAATTTTTGCCAAAAGGAGGGAAAATCCTGAAAAATGACATTTTTTTCAACTAAAATGTATTCAATGTGAAATTCTCCATTGTTCCTGGGTGAAAAATGTGTCCTAGCCATTATTCATTGATCATTCAAAGCCAGATTTGGGGGTTTTTTTATTTGCAATAATTAGTAGCAACACTGGAAATCAGATCTTTAGTTGAGGTTCATTTGAACTCCCTTCAGTTGCCCATCTTTGAATATTTTAACAGATTTTGAAGTGTTTAAACCTTTTTTTCCTCTCACTTTTATTTTTTTTTCATTAGATCCACGCCAGCAGACTTGAGGGAGGACTAGGACCCTGTTGTGAGCCGTGTTGCACAAGAGTGTAGCAAGAGCCAGTTGCTTCCCCAAAGAGTTTTATAAACAACACGATGAAGGCAGATGACATTTGGGAGTGGGAGCAGGCAAATGGAGACAGAGGAACTTGTCCAAGGTCAAGGCTGGGATGAAATCCAGATTTCCAGTGTCCTTGTCCAGGTCCTGAGTCATGAGTGGCTCAGGCTTTTCCACCCTGACCCCTTCTTCAGTATTTTGCAGTTGGGTGCACTTTTCCACCAGCCTTCTCTCCCATTTAGCAACATCTTTTGGGGAGCCACAACCTGCATGGTCAGACCTGAGAGGAGAGGTCAGATGTCAGCAGAGATGGCTCAGCTGAGCCCTGAGACCCAAGCCTATGGCCAGGAATTGCTGGAAAGGCCATGTGCTTTGAGGGGATAGAGGAGAATCCCACAGCAGGTGGTTATGAGATGGCTCACCCCTGGGAAACTTTCCTTTGAACTGCTGTCAATTAAAGGGTGACTTATGGCCTCAAGCACTAGTTGATTTTTTTCTTAATATTTACTATTTAAATTCTAGATGTTCTTGTTATCCAGACTTGTTTGTGCTTGGTCTGCCTAATTTAAGCTAAACCAGCTCCTCAGGGCAGAGTTCTGGTCTTCTTGTGTTTGTTAATTGCCATGTCCCCCCTAAAATCATGCAGATTGTAACAAATAAAATAGCAATGCTGGGTCCTTCTGGTTTTAGCCAGTCATTCCCAAAGCCAATCTTTCCTTCTCTTTTTGGTGCTGGTTGGGTATACCTATATATACAGGTATCCTTGTGTTGAAATCATCTTTGTTCCAGATTTTAAAACAAAAGAAAATTGTATTTAAATGAACAAAATCACATCCAAGGAGAGGAGGACCATATTTGGGATGTCTGTATCTTTGTTCCTGTGACCTTTTTGGTTTGGGCACCTGGTTCACCAAAAATTCCTCAGCAGTGAAATTCAGTATCAAGAGTGAGACCTTCAGGCAGAATAGATCCACCTGCTTCCCTGAAGGAGAGGGGAATTGAGGGCATGGCACCTTTGAAGCTGCTCCAGGGGCACCTGCCAGACAAGACTCATTTTGGGATGGCTTGTGGGGTGGAATGAGTTCCTTAGGAAAGAGCTCCAGGGAAGCCACAGCCGTCCTCTTGCCTGCTCCTGGAGCTGCAGCCAGACTGGGTGAAACCAGAGCGTGGTGGGAGAGGTGGATAACGCAGCTGCTCCCTAGATGAGGCAAAGATGTAGCTTTTGTGGGGTCTTCTCAAAGCTGCAGTTTTGGATGATTTGGATGCAACCTACCCTGGAGCATGTGCTGAGCAGGTGTGTGTGCTGAAAGGGAAATCAGCTGCCACTGCTTTGGAAAGGGAAGGGATACCACCTCACCTGAGACACTTGTGGACCTGACACAAGGTGTACTTGGCTTGTGAAGGGTTTGGCACCTTTATCATAACCCTGTGGATCATACACCTCCACCACAATATTGTGAATGGCTTCCCCCACAGAGCACAGAAAAAGAAAAGAGGTTTTTCGGGGCAAAATGAGTTTGTCTGATGTTGTAGCTGGAGTTTATGTTTCACTGTGCTTGTCAAAATGTCACTAACCCAAATGTGAAGCAGTTGAGGAAACCACATTACACCTACACAAATGTGGTGGTGTAAAAAATCAAACCTGCCCCCCATCTCCAACCCTCCGTGGTCCAGCCTCAGAAAAATGAAGATAAACAAAATCTCATGTGAATTCTGGTCCAACTCCTGTCTCCAGCTCTGGCTTAGATTGAAGATGACTCATTTGCTGTGACATGGTGGTGAAAATGAGAGTCTGGATTGGTCTTCTAGCATGCAAAAACCACACTGTGCATGCTGTTGTCCTGCACACTGAAGTGGGATTGTTTTAACAAGTGGATTGCTAGAGCTCTTGTCCATCTTCCTGCACCCCCTTCCCTCTCCTCCAGCCCCAGAGACCAAGCTGGGAGAAGTCAGGCAGGGACCTCTCACTCCAATGCACCCCAGCCTGCACCTTCAGAGAGAAGCAAGCATGCTGCCTGCCTGCTTGGGAGCAGTGCTCAGATGCAAGCCTCCACCACAGATGGCTGAGACTGAGTTTTCAGTTCACTGGGTCTGTTATTTCTACCCTGTTTGAACCAGAAATATGTTTGTTTAAATATTTTCTCTGAAATTTCACTTTTGGAAATTTGCCTTGTAGCATTTCAGAAGTAGATCACTTGGTCATTTATTTAATTTGGAAGCTAATTATTACAATTTTATGGTGTTCATTGATGTCAGTTATCAGAGCTATCCTGATAAGAAATACAAATAGTACAACCCCCAAAATCAACCACCTAAAAACATTTTGACATTAGATTCTCAAATATCATTTCAAAACTCTAAATTCTGACTTCAAAATGCCAATGTTGGATTGAAAGCACCTAACTGATTTTGATTTCACTCCAGTGTCTTTTTAATGAGATTTTTATTGAGATCATTGCTAAAGAGACTAAATTGGGTAAAGGCTTCAGTTTTGCATTAGAATTTCACTCTTAAATTCTGTTGCCACTACCCTGCACCTGCAGCAGAGACATTTATACAAGGTAAATGTTTCCATTGAGCCTGGATGAGAGGCTTTTGCCTGGCTCTTAGAGAAATGTTAAATGAAACATCCTGTTAAGAGTTTGATTTAATGACACAGTAAATTTATCTTAATGTATCTTTATTTTCTCAGACCTATCTGGACTCCAGCTCTTTTCATTAGGGGTAAATACTCAGAAACTAAGTCACTGCCTACTTACATGTCATACCTGACCGAGACAAGCCAAGAGGGATTTATGATGTCAGTATTAAATATGAGATGAAATATTAACATGTAAATATGGTGATGGAGCTTACCAAGAGAAAGATTCTGCTGTATTTCTGTGTAGCTTTCATTGCTCCTTTTGAGAGGAGGGAGCTGAAGGAGGAGGGATCACAAGAAGACAAGGTTAGGAGATAGGGCAGCAAGGCTCCAGGTTTTATGTTGGGGGTCATTTTAATTTCTGATGGTGGTGAGTTCCACACCACATAAATCACGGGTCTGTGGGAGAGTGGCCACGTGCTGCTGTCAGGAGGAGATGGATGAGATGGATGGCTGCTGGGAGGGAGAGGTGGGCTCCCAGGTGAGCCTGGCGGGGCACACACAGCCTCAGCAGGCACTGAAACCTCTCTGGCTGCATCCAGGACTCTGCATCCCACCAACAGGATGGGGGGGAAGGTTTGTTCCCAGAGACCTGCTTTGCTGAGCAGACGTGTTGCTCTATTTTGCATCACTGCATATTTGGTTTTTTTCTTCTTTTTTTCTTCTTTTCTTCTTTTTTTCTTCTTTTCTTCTTTCTTTCTTTCTTTCTTTCTTTCTTTCTTTCTTTCTTTCTTTCTTTCTTTCTTTCTTTCTTTCTTTCTTTCTTTCTTTCTTTCTTTCTTTCTTTCTTTCTTTCTTTCTTTCTTTCTTTCTTTCTTTCTTTCTTTCTTTCTTTCTTTCTTTCTTTCTTTTCTCTTTTTTATTTTTTTTCCCCTTTTTCTCTTTTTTTTTCTTTTTTCCTCCTTTTTCTTATTTTTTTCTTCTTTCTTTCCTTTTAAATTTTTGGCATTTTTGTTTTTTTTTTTGTTGGTCGGGTTTTTTGTTTGTTTGTTTGTTTAGGGGTTTTTTGTGTAAAAAAAGGAAACATCGAAACCTTGCCCACCTCACTCACCCTGGGGACAAACAGTAATCATGGGCAGGTGAAAAGCACTTTATTTTGTACCTGCTGTTTCTTATCTCACAGTGCTCAACCCAGTCCCCAGGGCGCCAGGACTGACCCCAACAGCTGAGTGGGCATTGCCAGGCAGAGGAAGACAGCTGAAACCAAAGAAGCCACTCCGACAGGTGGCTGCTATTGCCAGTGTCCTGTCAGGACACACATGGGAACAACACAAAGCTGCTCACAACCCATCCCTCCAGAGACCCAGCACTCCTCCTGCCAGCCTGGCATCCAGAGGCCCTTCTCCTGACTGGACCAAGAGCTGGGGTTAAGCCACAAGGTGGCTGGGGCTTGCTGCTGGCCTGCACAGTTCACAGAGAGTGCTGCTGCTGGCTCCCTGCATGAGGCTCCTCATCGCAGGACAGCAGCAGGGTGGCAGGGCTGTACTGCATCTCATCCTTGCTTGTCCCCTCCTGTCTCTGCACTCCTTGCCCTGTGCTGAGCAGGATAGCAGAGTGAAGATAATGATCCTCATTTGTATCAGTTAAGGTCTCAGCCCACTCTGGAATTTACTTCATTAGGACTGTAGGCTGAATTTATTTTCATTTCTCCTACTCTAATGCCTTGCTGCAGTGTAACTGGAGCATCTCTTTTTACTGTACTGAAGTACCAGACTTGTCTCTTCTCATTTCTTTTAACCTTCTTCAGGTCTTGCTTCCGCCACTTCCCAACTTCTCTTTCTCCCAGTTTCCTCTCTCTGTGAGCTATTTACCCACCTCTTTCTTCATCCAGCCTCTGACGCTGGGCATCATCTGGATTCATCATCTGGATTCATCCTCTGCTAGCAATGGAAAGGCAGCAGGCAGGGATGCCTGACACACTTGGTACTCCCCTGGGCTGTGGGTGAAACCCAATCTCACTGCAGGGGACAGGTTCATATCCCTTCTCCCCCAGCTGCAGTGGATCAGAAGATGTACTTAAGGTAAGAGGCTGAGGCAGGACAGAAAGCTCCTGCTGCCTCTAGGGCAGGAATAAAAGAGCAGGAGAGACAAGAGTTAAAATTTAAGAAGGAGGGAAGCAGATGGGACATGGGGAGTGGAGATCAGGGCCCATTGCACAGAGGGGTACCTGTGCATGGTGCAGTGCAGCTGTGCATGGTGCAATGCAGCTGTGCATATCCTACCCGGACCTGGTCAAAAGCCATTGTTCCTGCCTAGCCGTGCTCTCCCTCCAGCCCGGAGCTGGGATGGGACTGGTCTTTGAGAAGCTGCCCAGTCTGCAAGGAGGCTGGGTCCTTCTCCCATTGCCCCCTACTCTCATTTGTGCCTTTGGCGGAGGAAAAGCAAGACAAAGGAAACTTTTGAAGTGGCCTTCTATGGGTCGCTGCCTCTCAGCACTTTGGTCCGGTGCTCCCTCTGCTGGGAAAAGTAAAGAGATGAAAATCAACACAAAATGGGCAGAATTGGCTTGGAAAGTGCTAACATGACACTTTCCATTCTGTCAGAGGCCTGTATAGCTGTAGTTGCACCCACTGACTCCTGGTGGACACACACAGAAATTTGTTTGTTTGCTGTTCCCATGGGGTTTTCTGTGAAAAGAGATGTATGGCCTCCTTTCATGACAGCCTGGCTTTACTACAGCTGGTCTGGTCCCTGTGTTTGACCCTAGCATGGGACTCTTTCCAAATCCTCACCCTGCACTTGGTGTGCTGAGGGCTGGTGGCTCAGCACACCCATCACTTCTTGCTCTTTCACCTGGTGTAAGACCCTTAAAAGCTCCCTAGGGGCAGAGAAGTCCTTCATTGTGGGTTCCCTTTTCCAGTAGCACTGGTGCTGCGTTATAACACCAGAAATAACTGTTTTCAACAAGGGAAATGGCAAGGTTTAGCTGTGTGTGCTTGTGTGTTGCAAAAGCCTTTATCCTGCATGTGTGCTGTCAATGGATGAGGAGAAAGTGTGTGCCAAGCTCTTCATTTGTTTTGGAGGTGGTGGCAGTACGTTTGCTTCTATAGAAAGCTTCACAGACTTTTTTTTCCCCATCAATGGGCAGTCCCTAACTGAATTTGTTCATTCCATTGAAACAAATGAGTCTGTGGCTGGATCTGGCTGCATGGCCTTCAAGGGAATTTATTCTGTATCTTTCGTGTTAGTGATATCTGTGAAAAACAGGAAACTGTTTTCCCATCTCATTCACATAATAGATAAGATGAGAAATTAGCTGCTGGATGAGCATCCCGGGGGCTGTTTATTTTGTCACAATAACTAAGGCTCTGCTGTCTCCTGTTCACACACACATGTACCAAGGCGCGCACACACACACACACATGCACACTCACACTCCTGCTGTCTCTCCCTCAGGGTCATTTTCTCACTTGAGAGTGGCTCTGCCTCATTGTGACAAACCTCCTGATTTGTAGAGATTTCCCTCCCTCAATTTCTCTTCTCTCTTGCTTCCTCCCAGAGCTGGTGGATGTGGGGTGCCTGGCCCCCACAGCTGGCTGTGTGCACCCCTAAGGGTAAGGGAGGAAGGTTTCGGTGAGCAGTGGATTTTCACTAGCGCAGCTTGGTACATAACCCCTCCTGCTGGCTGCTCCTCCTCCGTCCACATGGGCCAGGCACACGGCAGGAGGCCCCACGTGCTGCTGTGTGATCCCCAGAGCCTGACCCCCTTGGATGAAACTCCACAGCCTGACAGCAATGATTCTTCTCCAGCCCCAGGAGAACCACACTGTCCTTCCTCCCTCTGCAGATGGTGACCAGTGCCATGTCCAGGTACCGGGTAACCCACTGGTGACAGGCAGCACCCACTTTCCTTAGAAATTTCCTTCTCCCACCACCTCACATTTTGCCCTCTTTCAGACAGTAAAATGAAGTAAAAAATGGGTTGAATTTGTTATGTCCAAGAGATGCAGTTAGTCCTTAGTATGAAACAAAAGTATTTCCAGGAGGATGCTGGAGAAGGAAAGGGTGCTTTGCTCTCCCTGCATTTGCCTTCCTGCAGACCTGGGCTGGGGGAAAGCTCACAGTCTTGGAGCAAATTTGAAAAAAGGAAAGTGTAGTCAAAGCAGAGGTTGGGGTTTTTTGTTTTGTTTTGTTTAATGTTTAGAAAACTAAAGAAAAGGAAATCAATTATGAGGCCTACCTGAATTTTATTTCCTCACCAAAAACCAAATTACTCAGCAAACTTATCGCTTGCTATTGCAGGCCTTGGTATTAAAGAAAACAATCAGGCCAGCAGGATTAATCTCTGACAGCTGCCTTATCTTTAACTTGCACCTTTGTTATTTTCTGATGAGCTTCTCTTTTTTGCTGCCACGTTGTACCATACCTCACTGGTTCCTTTCATTTTATCATCAGGCAGGAGCGGAGGACCTTTCAGTTTATTAAAAAACCTTTATTTGTGAAGAACAAAGAGAGGGGAAAAAAGGCAAACAATGAGGTCAGACAATCTCCTTCTTGCCAGGAGTCACTCACCTGTTATTTAGAGTGTTATCAGTTCGAGGAGACTTGCATCATTGAAAATCAGTCCCTGACAGCATGCCCGGTAAATGCACACACACATGGACGTGCACACACACAAAAGACCCTCACGATTGACTCATACCAACCTCCCGACAAGGTCCTCTCCTGCCAAAGCTATAATATTTCCAGGGGGGGAAGTCCATTCTTGCTCTGGCTCGAGGGTGGCAGTCAGGGTTTTGGTGCAGGAGTACGGCTTTGGCAAGCCCAGCTGTACCAGCTGCCTGCATCACAAGCAGTGTCCTCTGCCCCCAGGAAAGCCTCCTGCCCTAACCTGCTTTGTGCTCTCCTGACAGTGCCTTGGCACACAGTGGGACTTCTGGATGTTTCGAACAGCAGCATTCCCTTCTGCAGTGCCTCTCCAATTCTGCTTTGCTAGAGAGGGTGATTCAGCCAGCACCCAAAAGTGACTTTGTCAGGTAGCTGTTGTTTCTCAGCTGCAGTCCTCAGTGTTGTGCAGGTGCTAATCCCCTCAGTGCAGGAAATGCCTCCTTGCCTTTGTCCTGCTGGTGGGTACCGCTGTGGAAGTTTTCACAGAAGCCTGTATGGGCGAGATGTACTCTGATTGCAAAATGTAGAGGTGGTTTCCTGTTCTTCATGTAACAAGTCCAGCTTGCAGTGGTTTTTGCTTCCTTTCATCCCACTGAGTTCTGGACTTGGAGGATGTGAACTTATGATTGACGTGAATTTGAGTTAGAGACATCACACTGCTTTCCCTAGGATGGAGAGCTGCACATATGAAAACAGAGTTAAAAACCCCAGACTTTTCTTCTTGGAGTTCAAAGAGAAAACCAACTTTGAAGCTATCTTTAAGGAAGAACCATGTTGAAAATGTTGAGATTAATGGCAACTAACTTGTGACATTTGGCAATGGAGTTAGTGCAACTGAGAAAATGTTCAGCATTTAAAGAGAGCTAACAAGAGAATCAAACAACACACCCCAACCAACCCCAAAATAATAATAAAATGGTGTTCCTCAACTCCCAGAAAAACTGAAAAGGCCCTGGAACACAAGAGGTGAAGCCCCAGATTCAAACCTTTACCCTGCTCTGTGGGAGTGGTTACAGACACAGCCTGTACACAATGACAGAAGACATGATGATCCAGCAGGATGAACACTTTACTGGCAGAAGTTTTAAATTGGTCTCCTGTAGGTCACACTGCCAAGAATGGTGCATGGCACTCTTGTCCTTTTGCCTCTCCTCTGAACCAGAGGGGGAAGCAGATGGTGTAAACCTGTTTCTCCAGAACTATGCCAATCCTCATCACAGGAAAAAAGACCAAACCTTCTGCTGCCTGTTTGAGGGAAGTCTCAGTCCTCTTTATACCACTGGAGAATCCCTCAACAAAGCTTTTGTAAGGTAAAGAAAGCGCAGCTCCAAAGAGCTGACATACCCTGCTCTTTCCTGGTTACATGCTTTGGGGCCCTGTGTTTCTCTCCTTTCCTGTGTCTCAGAGTGATTTCTGCACTGTGTTTTGTCCATGGTTTTGTTCTGTAAGCATTAGGCAAGAAGGTCTGCCACACCTGGCTACAGAAATTGAAACACTACAACTACCATTGCATACCCAAAAGCAATCATTAATTATAGCTGGTTTATTAAATAAAAATATACAGAGGTGTCTAGCTAAAAGGGTGTTTATAAAATGACTAGAGGTATTTCCCAGACTGTGGAGTTACACAAAGAAATGCTTTGAGAGATCATTAGCTGTTTACCTGTGAGTGTCTCTGTGCATGTATGTGAAAGTGCCGTTCAACAGAATCAGCTCTATCCTCGGGCATTTTCAGCAATCTGCCTCTCATCTTTCCAGAAGTCTTAATTTCTGCCCTGTAAGAATTATTTACAGTGACTGCTTAGTTCTAATCTGCGATGTTCGAATCCAGCTGAAAAGAGCCTGAGGAAAAAGGGCAGAGATGGTTACACAAAGGGGAGACTAAAATCTGAGGAAAAGGAGAAAATAGTTCTTTGACAAAGGGTTAGGGATCTCTTTTGATGTGTTCTGTTTTTGTACCCCAGGCTTTATTAGTGCTTATTTCCCTTCCCTTCCCTTCCCTTCCCTTCCCTTCCCTTCCCTTCCCTTCCCTTCCCTTTCTTTTCCTTTCTTTCTTTCTTTCTTTCTTTCTTTCTTTCTTTCTTTCTTTCTTTCTTTCGTTCTTTCTTTCTTTCTTCTTTCTTTCTTTCTTTTCTTTCTTTCTTTCTTTCTTTTCTTTCTTTCTTTCTTTCTTTCTTTCTTTCTTTCTTTCTTCTTTCTTTCTTTCTTTCTTTCTTTCTTTCTTTCTTTCTTTTCTTTCTTTCTTTCTTTCTTTCTTTCTTTCTTTCT